>NC_137626.1:16763986-16798341 GCF_963280865.1 Gymnoscopelus braueri
GAAACACGCAAGTAAAAGTATCTAAACATTGTACTTGAGTACATTACTTAAGTAAATGTGCTTTGCTCAAGTACCCAAGTTACGTACTTTCCACCAGTGGAATGCATCAATATGAGACAACAGGGGAAGCTTGTGCGTGCGTGCATGCGTGTGTGCGTGTGTGCGCGCGCGCGCGTGTGTGTGTGTGTGTGTGTGTGTGTGTGTGTGTGTGTGTTTGGAATGAGGCCTCACACTCGCAACGCCGTCTCTAGTCGGGGACTTTATGGCTCATCTCGTTCTCATCATCTTTTACTCCTCCGCCATCATATTCTGATATTCATGGTATTCCCACCGCTCTCCAATGGCTGCTTTTGCCTATACAGCAGCACAAGCTCTCTTCTCCTCTCTCTCACAGTGGAAACAACGTATCGTCTCTGTCGCGTGGAAACCTGTCTGAAATAGTTACATGGATCCAGTGGTGGAAAGTAACTAAGTACATGTACTCAAGTACTGTACTTAAGTACAATTTTGAGGTATTTATTTTGTACTTTACTTGAGTATTTCCACTTTCCAATAATTTTACTTCTACTTCACTACATCTTGGATCCAAATATTGTACTTTTACTCCACTATATTTATTTGAAAACTTTAGTTACTAGTTACTTTGCATATATACATTATTACATTACAAAACATACATTAACCACTTCAGTCCTGTTTTATACCTAGGTTATTTGAAAATAGCAGGTATAGGTATAGCACAAGCTTGTAGATCGGCTATTTTCAAACATTTCAGTACTTTTACTTTTGGCACTTTAAGTACATTTTGATACCAATACTTTTGTACTTTTACTCAAGTACACTTTGAACACGGGAGTACTTCTACATTGCGGTATTTGATACTTTTTACTTAAGTAAAACATTTGAGTACTTTTTCCACCACTGCATGGATCCAATATAGTTATTTTTTTTTGTCACAAGCGCTAGTTAATAAATGAAATCAAATCAAAGTTTATTTTTATAGCACGTTTTCAACAACCAAGGTCGAACCAAAGTGCTTGAACAGGAAAAAATATGACAAAACAGGCAAACAGAGCAGGATACTTTTCATTGGTTAAACCACTTTCACTCTCAAAATGTCTCAAAAGTGGCGAAAATAGAACGTTAAAAGCTCCCAATACGTTGTTATTGTGTTGCGTTGTGGCCTTGTGGGTACATTAGCTACTTTAGCGAGACACTCTTGAAAAAGTAAGAAGGGCCTTCATTTATGTGTGCCTGTTTTGTCACAGGCACACACAGACACACACACACACACACACACACACACACAGACACACACACAGACACACACACAGACAGACAGACAGACAGACACACACACACAGACACAGACACAGACAGACACACACACACACACACACACACACACACACACACACACACACACACACACACACACACACACACACACACACACACACACACACACACACACACACTCCCTATCTCTCTCTCTCTCTATCTCTCTATCTCTCTATCTCTCTATCTCTCTATCTCTCTCTCTCTCTCTCTCTCTCTCTCTCTCTCTCTCTCTCAGACAGTGTTGCCATATTCTGTGAGAGAAACAAGCAACCAGGTCTTGAAAAACCAGCCCAAAAGAAGCGACTATGGGCCACATGAGCACTTTTAACATGTACATCAGCTATTTGAAAATAGCAGATCTACAAGCTCACAACGCGTCGCGATGCGACGTGTTGTGAGCTTGTAGATCGGCTATTTTCAAATAAAATGTTGCGGGGAAATTATTATGAACAGATCTGGCAACCCTGCTCTCAGAGCTCTATTCCCTTCTTTTTCCTCTTTGTTGACCCTGAAGCTCGCAGAAATTACATGTTTCCCCCCCCCCTACATGTTTCCCCCCCCCCCCCCCTTTTACATAGTGGTCCACTTCAATGTTTCTCTCACACACACAGAGAGTCCAACTAGGCCCACTTACCATTCAAAGATCCCGCTTTAACCCAGAGAGAGAGAGAGAGAGAGAGAGATGTAGGAGGGGGTGGAATGAAGGAGTGAGTTGGCCGGTTGCCGTAGCAACTAGCAGAGCAGGGCTCCGCTGGTCTAATATATATTGGTCCCTGTGAGAGAAGGAGAGAGAGAGAGAATGACGAAGTGACAAAGGTAGAAGAAGAGTGACGAAAAAGATACATGGAAGGTAGAAGGATAAATAAAGGAAGTGGGATAAGGAAAGATGAAGGGAAACATGGGGGGGAGAGAGAGAGAGAGAGAGAGAGAGAGAGGGAGAGGGAGGGGGAGAGAGAGAGAGAGAGAGAGAGAGAGAGAGAGAGAGAGAGAGAGAGAGAGAGAGAGAGAGAGAGAGAGAGAGAGAGAGAGAGAGAGAGAGAGAGAGAGAGAGAGAGAGAGAGAGAGAGAGAGAGAGAGAGAGAGAGAGAGAGAGGCCTACTGTAGATATAAAGGTTATAGAGACAGACACACAGACTAAAAGTCATCAATGTTAGAATATGAAGTATAATAGAAAAGGGACTTTTTAATCCAGTTGTCCAGGACATTCCCATATATGGGCATATACTGATGACATCAGGGATCTCCATATATGGGCACAAAAGGGACAAGGACTGACAGATACAGATATCTCCATATATGGGCACAAAAGGGACACAGATAGACACTATGACTCAGACATATTGGTTGGATGGGCGGTGCGATGTAGGTAGGTGTGAGCATAGGCATATAAAGGTATAGACGCCTCCTCCGACTCTGGGGGCGTCTGTATCGCGGCCGCCATATTAGAGGGGGCACGCTCCCTGACTACTGGCCAATCACAGCGCGTCTTTTCCGAGACTTGGCAGAATCTAGTTGTATAAAATACAACGGGATATTTTTATACAACTAGATTCTGACAAGTCCCGGAAAAGACGCGCTGTGATTGGTCAGGAGGAGTCAGGAAGCGTGTCCCCTCTAATATGGCGGCTGCGATACAGGTCGATCCAATGAACTGCTGCGGCCAATGAGGTATCTAGGTTTGGATCACATAGCGGCCCGAACTCCAGATGTGAGGGCCACGCAGTGGCCCCCAACCTCTAGTACATTCGTTCTCAAAGTGGGGTCCGGGGACCCCCAGGGGTCCTTGAGGGAGTTCCAGGGGGTCCCCAGCTAAATGATAGATTAGGAACCAAATGGACCCTTATGGGTCTGTAACTCTGAGAGTGTACAAAATGGAACCAAATGGACCCGTTAGGGTCCATTTGGTTCCATTTGTACACTCTCAGAGTTACATTAACATTGATTTTGATTTTACAATATAAATTGGGGTCCGAGAGATAGAAATGTCATTAAATGGGGGTCTGTAGCCCTGGGGGTCCTTGAAATTAAAATGGTTGAGAATCACTGCTATAGGGCCGTAAAAATCTTCTCTTATGGGGGTCCCTGGCATATATTTTCAAATGGGGGTCCGCGGGCTAATAAGTGTCAATTTGGGGGTCCTTGGCATGAAAAAGTGTGAGAACCACTGCTCTAGTATAATCATATATACTTGTATATATGACGCACACACACACACACACACAGCTGGCTGGTCATGCTTCTGTATGTCCCAGACTGCTGGCTCATCGCTATTATGAAATCTGTGTTGTCATAGCTTCTTCACGAGAAGCCCCACTGGCTTAGCGGGACGGTATGACTCTGACACAGGTTAATGCTCGCGTACGGCGCAAACGCACGCACGCACACATACAGTACGTCTGCATCAACCATGAACACAAACATAACCTGTGGACACAAATTGACACACACGGGCACAAACATAGATACCTGCCTGTGGGCGGGCGCACACACACACACACACACACACACACACACACACACACACACACACACACACACACACACACATCCTAATTAGGGGGTTTGGCGCGGTGCAATGATATTTTAGATGTGCATAGAGACACCTTGCACTATATTTAGCTGCAGACGGAGGCTCAGACAACAAGGCAATATCCCAGCCACAGTGTTCAATGTGTCATGGGGGAAGGGGGGCTTCACCTGCGCACACACGCACGCACGCACACACACACGCACACACGCACACACACACACACACACACACACACACACACACACACACACACACACACACACACACACACACACACACACACACACACACACACACACACACACACACACACACACACACACACACACACACACACGTTGATATGCGCCTACATAAAAACGCACAGAGGACATCTGTCATATGGAGAGACATGTTTAGAACACACACACACATGTGTGTGTGTGTGTGTGTGTCCTGTCATATTACGGTGAACAGCGCCCCTGTGGGAATCACAATTCACCAGCTGAAAGTCCTAGCTATTGTTCTTTCTTGTAGGGCATTATTTACCTGCACTTTTTTTTTTTTATCCTTCTCATGTTGTTTTTTTTCCAAGGGAAAGGAGAGAATGGGCACCTTTTTATTTATATTTGTTGTATTCACAGTCTCAGCCTAATTCTATGCTGTCATATCCTTTAAACGGATGACATTTGGGGACAGAGAGAGGACAGCCATCACATTGCATGCTGTGTACACCATTTGTTTTGTTCACCTTGTCGCAGCCGTGTGTGTGTGTGCGTGCGTGTGCGTGCGTGTGTGCGTGCCCGTATTTCATCACATTTCTCTCCATGTGTTTTTTATCAGCACTGTCATGACCTGTCTGCTGTGTACTTTGATTTTTGTAGTGTCATCCTATAGTGTTTCCTGTTTTACTTAGTTGTTCTGTCTTGTCTCACCAGTTCTGTGATTAGCAAATGTGTTCCCCTGTGTATTGTTTAACAGAAGCCAATCATGTGTTAATTGTCCTTGGCGCTCACCTGTGTCCTATTAATCTGTGTCTATTTAGACCTCCCTGTGTTTGCTATTAGGTGCTAGTTGGTGATTTGATGTCACCTGTGAGTAAGTCGGTGGTATTCTAGTGTCCTTGATTCCATTCCATTCCATTACATTACAGTCATTTAGCAGACGCTTTTATCCAAAGCGACTTACAATAAGTGCATTCAACATAGGTAGGGAACGAAAACTACTAATCACCAGAAGTCCTTAGTGCATTATCTGCAAAAACAAGCAACCAAGAGTATACCTAGCGCTAAGGTAAAAGTGCAATATATCAGCTACCTATTTCCTTAAACAGATGAGACAAAATAGCTAAATCAAATGAGCATGAGCTAAAACAAATAAGTGAATCGACTAAACAAGATCCAATAAACAATCCAATAATCCAATAAACAATACAGCAATAGAAAACAAGCGTTCGTACAACTAGTTAACAACAAGTAGGTCAGGCAGAGAGGAAGGGTAGTTTCCTGAAGAGGTGAGTTTTCAGCCTGCGGCGAAATATGGGCAGTGACTCTGCTGTCCTAACATCAGTGGGAAGTTCATTCCACCACTGTGGGGCCAGAACAGAAAAGAGTCGTGACCGTGTGGATCGGCCAGAAGGACCCTTGAGTGACGAGGCAATCAGTCGCCCCGAGGTGGCAGACCGAAGTGGTCGGGCAGGGGTGTAGGCATCGACCATAGCCCGGAGGTAGGAAGGAGCTGTTCCTTTCACTGCCCTATAGGCTAGCACCAGGGTTTTGAACTGGATGCGAGCCGCTACGGGGAGCCAGTGTAGAGAGCGGAGAAGGATGGTTGTGTGGGAGAACTTGGGGCGGTTGAACACCAGACGAGCCGCAGCTTTCTGAACAAGCTCCAGGGGTTTGATGGCAGATGCCGGAGCACCAGCAAGGAGGGAGTTGCAGTAGTCCAGGCGGGAGATGACGAGAGCCTGGATGAGCACCTGGGCTGCCTTCTCCGTGAGGATTCCCTGTGTTATTTAGTGTTATCCCAATTTATTACACGGCTTGGTTGAATGCTTGATCCTGATTGGTCAATCGCCGAATTCAGCGGTCTGTTATTTCTGAATAATGACCGATGAGCTCAATAACAGACCGCTGTCTAATCTAAGAGTCAGAGCACCTGCTCATATCAACTTGCTCTGCTTGATGTTATGCTGTATCCAACATAACAGCCATGTAAACAAACACACCATGTCATTTACAACTAAACGTCGCTCTCAAGAATGTTTTTGAAAACATTTGAAGTGAGAAATAGACGATGCAATGACCGAAAAGTCATTCTATTTGATCCACTACACTTCCTTGTTTAGCGCAACAACGGCAGAACACCAAAACGCTCGCCCCAAAACACAGTCGCCCCGGGGCAAATCCGGCGGTATTATAGGCAAATCCGGCGGTATATACAATGGGGGGCGAGCGTGTTTTGGGGCGAGTCTTCCGGTTACCTTATGGAATACTTTCATTTGCTTTCCGAGGCGAACTTGTCCGCCCAGACCGACACTTATGGAATACTTTCATTGCCGTGAGAAAGGAAATACTTCGTTTTGTTGTTACTTTTGGGTCAATTTATTTATTAAGTAGCCGTGTAATAAGCGGGATAATGTATGGGTAGGTGGTCATTATTGAAAATTAAAGCCCTTGTCGCAGCCATTTGTGTGTGCGTGCATGTCTGTATTTCAGCACATTTCTCACCATGTGTATTTTATCAGCACTGTCATGACCTGTATGCTGTGTACTTTGATTTTGTAGTGTCATCCTAGTGTTTCCTGTTTTACTTAGTTGTTGTTACCCGTCTTGTCTCACCAGCCCTGTGATTAGCAAATGTTTTCCCCTGTGTAATGTTTAACTGTAGCCAATCATGTGTTAATTGTCCCTGGCACTCACCTGTGTCCTATTAATCTGTGTCTATTTAGACCTCCCTGTGTTTACCATAATTTGCTAGGTGTTATATATGTTGTCACCTGTGAGTAAGTCAGTGGTATTCTAGTGTCCTTGATTCCCTGTGTTGTTTAGTGTTGCTACACATCTTGGTTGAATGTTTGATCCTGATTGGTCAATCGCCGAATTCAGCGGTGTGTTATCAGTGAATAATGACCGATGAGCTCAATAACAGACTCTAAGGCTCTAATGAAAGACTCAGAGCACCTGCTCATATCAACTTGTGCTGCTTGATTTTATGCCGTATGCCGTAACATAACAGCCATGTAAACAAACACACCATGTCATTTACAACTAAACGTTGCTCTCCAGAATGCTTTTGAAAACATTTGAAGTGAGAAATAGACGATGCAATGACCGAAAAGTCATTCTATTTGATCCACTACACTTCCTTGTTTAGCGCAACAACGGCAGAATACCAAAACGCTCGCCCCAAAACACAGACGCCCCGGGGCAAATCCGGCGGTATTATAGGCAAATCCGGCGGTATATAGAATGGGGGCGAGTGTGTTTTGGGGCGAGTCTTCCGGTTACCTTATGGAATACTTTCATTTGCTTTCCGAGGCGAACTTGTTCTTTCAGGGTGATTATCCACCTCCAATCACCCTGTCGGGATTTAATTTTCAATAATGACCACATACCCATACATTATCCCTTGCATAGTTTCCTGTAGTTTGCTTCCTCGTATTTCCTGTTTTATGTCTTAATAAATCCTTGCAATTTGGACTCCCCTGCCTCATCATCTGCACTTGGGTCATATACACTTTTGACTCAACACCCTGACAAGCGTATGCATCTTATGCACATGTAAGACGAGCGGTTCCGGCCACGCATCAAACAATAATAAACCACAGGGCCGGTGCATCTCAGGAGCAGGACAGATCAGTAGACACAAATAATGAGGTGCTCCTAACTACTGTATCAATCATTTAACTGGGGACACCCTGGAACACCCTCAAGGACCCCTGGGGACCCCCTGGCTGGAACCCTAGGTTGAGAAACAGTGCTGTACTTCATTGCAATTGCTTTCTACCCAAACGTGTTGCACTCAAGTGGGACTGGATTGAGACACTTACCGCGTCAATCCATCTGAGGCCTGATAACACGAGATATGATGAGTTGACAGCCTTTTACTCTGACTGAAATGCCCGAGCTGTTTGAGCAGCGGCAAATTGTTTCTGACAAACGTTGTGTTTGGAAGACACCGAGATTGAATTTGGTCGAATTGTAGGGCCGCTGTATTTATTTCACGTATGAATAAAACAAACACACTGCTATAGAGGGCAAACTATTTTATGGTTCAGATAATATTTAACAATCGAATCATGTGGATCACAGGATCTCTAGTATATGGGAATGGTGTGGCTTCAATGTGGATTTTGGAATGTATTTGGCCAGCCTGTGAGTTCAGTCGTAGGTGAGGTACTATGCAGGGTTGCCAGATCTGCTGATTATAATTTCCCCGCAAGATTTTATTTGAAAATAACCGATCTACAAGCTCACAACGCGTCGCGATGCGATGCGTTGTGAGCTTGTAGATCTGCTATTTTCAAATAGCTGATGTATACAGTATGTTAAAGTGCTCATGTGGCCCATAGTCGCTTCTTTTGGGCTGGTTTTCCTAGACCTGGTTGCTTGTTTCTCTCACAGAATCTGGCAACACTGGTACTATGTTATGTACTACAGTAAGTGGTTGGTACTAAGGCAAGAGTGGACGAGAAATTAATTGGCGCTGATCGGTCCAGTAGTTTGCTTAGATTAGCAAGAGACAGAGAGACAGAGAGACAGACAGACAGACAGACAGACAGACAGACAGACCCTCCTAGATAATGTTAGTCCTGCAGAACGGGAGCAGCTAAAAGCGTAACGCATTAATGAGAGGAATGCATCTTAAATGGCCAATGAGCTAATGTAGTGGTTCTCACAGTGGGGGCCCAGGTTATTCGAGGGGTCCTTGAGGGGGCATTCCAGGGGGTCCCTAGCAAAACGAGGAACTGTTTAACCACTTTCAACCACTTTTTTATTCGAAAATAAAATAACCAATCCACAAGGTCACAATGGGTCGCTATGTGTCGCGATGCGGCGCAATATGAGGTTGTAGAGCTGATATTTCTGAAACATTTGGAAAAATCGCGCCCCTGACACCAAATCATCGGCAGCCAAATACATATCAATTTGGGGGTCCTTGACACGAAAGCATTTGCGAACCACTGAGCCGAGAAGGACAAGCAAAGTCAAACGGTTGATGGAAAACGTATTAGAAAAAAAAATTGGGAAGAAGAAAAAAATAATAATAGCGCGGTAAGAAAAAGTGAGTTGCAGGAGGGTCTTACGGATTTACCATTAACCCATTCAATTCGGCAACGCATCTGTGTCACTTTAAGATTCCTTTGGCTATTCAAAAATATTTTTCTATCTTGAAAATGTGTGCAAATCTTTGAATATATATATTTAAAAAAAGAATTACTCAAATATTTGCTTCTGGGGATTCTACAAATGTCTTCTAAATCCTAACAGTTATTATATATTTTGTTTTAAACTTATGTCGTTATAATTTCAGTGGTTCTCAAACTTTTTCATATCAAGGTAAGGACCCCCAGAATTATTATGTATTTGGCCGCGGACCCCCATCTCAAAATATGTTGTTCCAGAGACCCCCCGAAAGCAAAGATTTGAGTTACAAATGTTTGATTTAAAAAAAAATCTATATATATTGCAACATTTGCCCAAATTTTTCAAAAATAGCAGATCTACAAGCTTGTAGATCTGCTATTTTTGAATAGCCAAAGAAATCTGAAATGACACAGATCCATTCCCAGTCGTAAAGGGTTAAAGTGAATCAAAATGCAAATAAGGGCACAAACAGGGGGCTGGTGATCCATCAGAAAAATGTTATGGCAAAGTGTCATTTTCCATGTGAGCCTTCAAGGCATGGTGCATCATCAATCACACACCGTGGCGCGCGAGGTGCCAGGAAATGTGTGTCATGCCTTCGGTGCTTTAGATTGCCACGACTGTAACAGCTGGAGAATGCGGGGACACGTGGGTATATTGTACACATTACAATGTCCCAGTGTCACTATGCAGTGCCCTTAGGGTGTGACACTGTAGGTTCATATAATGTGAGCTGCATGTCAAAAGATGTGCAGGGAACCCTGTGTGAAATGATATTATAGGCAAACCCTTTAAAAGACACAAAGGAGACTCTTTTGTGTCTCCTATCAATGCTCGTCAGTAAATTATTGGCTTAGGAATGCGAGAAAAACATTTTTTTTGGGGTGAACTACTCCTTTAAAGGGTTATACCCTTATAGGGTTATACCCTTTAAAATGGGTTATTTCCGTTTTTCTCAAACGTTTTCATGTCAAGGAACCCCACGTTGATTTATTTTCGGGCCGTGGACCCCTATTTGGAAACATTTTAAGCTAGGGACCCCCATTAGAGAGATTTGTCAAAAGCCTTCGAAAATAGCAGATCTACAAGCTCGTTTCATATCGCATCACTGTGTGAGCTTGTACAGCACATCTGCTATGTTCTAATAGCCGAAAACTGTAATGTTTAAAATGTTCCTCATTTTGATTGGACCCCTGGAAAAAGGATCATTGAGAACCAGTGGGTTATTTTGATATGAACCAACCTGAGTTCAGTAAAGTTTAGATGGCAACAAGAAAGCAATCCTCATTATTGGGGATAATCATTATTGGGTTTTACAAGATAACATAAGATTAGATAAGAGATAAGAGATAAGATGAGATGATATGAGTTGAGATAAGATATGATATAATAAACCTTGATTGATCCCCAGAGGAAATTCAGGCGTCATAACAGCAACAGCAGTGAGAAGGACGGGTACAAGTAAGAGTTAAGGTCCTTACACACCGGGGCGATTCTTTTCATGCGAATAATACGTTTTTTTTCAAAACCTTATAAAGTCAATGCAAGCTTCCACATCAGTTCCGCGGAGCGAAAAAAACGTCTTTTAATTATTCGGAACGAGTCCGAATTTTGCGTATATTCGCATATTCGCCGGTGTGTAACCGCCTTTAGAGTGAAGAACCAAACCAAGATAAATACGAATTAAGTAAAGATAAAATGAAATAGGAATGCATCTATCATCCATCAATTATCAGTAGGGGAGATCGGGGACGAAAGTAACACTTTTTGTATTTGCCTTCATAATTCACAGACTACTTGAAATATCCTAGTCATATTTTGCTATAAGAAACATATATATGTGCCCTAATTAATAATACAATTTTTATGTAATTTTTTAATTTAAATGTATTTTTACTTTGAAATGTAGTGACATTTAGTGAAATATGTTCATTTACTAACATAAAAGTATGTAATCCCAGACACAAAATCTGCTTGCATTGAAAACACATTGTTATAATTGACCCCGGTCACTTTGTTACAATTGCCCCCGATGGGTCAACCATGATAAAATCCCATATCCTAGCTAGAAACACCTATACTAGCATAGGCTGCTGACGTTAATTTGTGACCAATAACATAGAGATACAATTAATCTAAGTTTAAATCAGCTGACATCTTATCTTTAGACAGCAGAAGGAAAATACCGTACACTCAAAAATGTACGTTTACACCTCAAAATCAGTTTTTTGTTGAAAACTTCTGCTGAGATGAAATTATCATTCTATCCTTCCATAGGCAGAGAGAGGACCCGACTGAGCATGTGCACAAGAAGTCTCACCCCTTTAGCTTGTTCCTAATTAGAATGATTGAGTGTGTTACTTTTGCCCCCTGTTACTTTTGTCCCCGGACTCCCCTATACAGGTGGATATGCATGCTCTATTATCAGTCTATAAAAAAACTGATGAATATTATGTACAGTCTATCAACAAAGAACAGACGCCTGTCAACTATATACACTGTACTGTATATGAATGAATAACAATTATGTAAAAACAGGGGCGGACTGGCCATTTGGCGTACCGGGCAAATGCCCGGTGGGCCGCTGGGCCACCCAAAAAAAATAATAATATATATATATATATATATATATATATATTATGATTATTTTTTTGAAAAATATTTTCGGTCCCGTTTTAGGATTATTACGGTAATTTCCGGGTCGCGCGGCCCAATTATTAGTTACGTTAATGTTTGGGCTGGAATGCTTTCCAGCAGGGGCCTCAGTGCGGCTGCAGAGTTCATGTGCAGCCCAGGTGCTGGGCTGAAACAGTGAAACGCAGTCCGGCCCTGTGTAAAAACTATCAACAATGAATATAATATATGGATATGTGTATTGTGTATAGTTGATCAGAATGCGTGTATAATCTATCAACAGTCTATGAGTGAATACTGTAAATATTCAGTCTCTCAACTATTGTCCTTATCAGGCATACAGTATGTCAAAGTTCAGCAATGTGCATCCTAGTATTCTGATTTTGCTTTGATCATTATGCCAAATTGTATGCAGCAGTGTGTAATCTCATGATAATTATATGCAACCGTGTAGCCTACTGTTGTAACTGTCTTGTGTGGATTGGTCTGTCTTTGATTGAATATTTGTGATTGGTGCTCTTTTTGATTGATGTATAGATTTATCTTCTGTTCAGTTTGTCGGAACTGTGAAGTTGAGAGAGCACGTATTTTTTCTACCACTTGTACCACTTGCATGTCCTGTATGTTTGCCTTTACTTCAGTAAAGCGTCAAAACTGATACTTGCGTGCGTCAGAAAATACACACCTCTATACAGACAGTGAAGGACTTAAGCCCTCATATCGGGACAAAGATCTTTAATAATACCAAGATAGACACAACTTGTACGAAAGGGTACAAAAATGGATAGGCTACCGTGTCTGGGGGCGTATTATCTCAGTAGTCATGTGGTTAGAGTGTCTGCCGCTGAGACTGAGAGGTTGGGGTTCAATCCCCGGCAGAGTCATAGCAAAGACTATAAAAAAATGGGACCAAAGGCCTGCCTGTTTGGCACTCAGCATCAGGTGTTGGATCAGGAGCTAAGTCCCTGCAACATGCCAGCATCATACCCAGGGGGTGTGCTTGTACATCAAGCCGCCTCTTGACCTATGGGCCACATGGCTCGGGGACCGTTGGTTCCCAAAGCCTCACGGCTATACCCTTACGGTCCATTTGTACACTCTCTGAGTTAAAGGTGTAGTAGAAATGAAAAATATGTTTTTCACACTTTTAGAGCATATCCGTGGTCATCATATGGACATACCTAACAATAGATGCCAAAATAAAAAAAATAAAAAAATACACATTTGTGTATTTTTATATGAAAAGTCCCTAAAAAGCCAATCTTAATTACTTCCTGTAAATGAAAACGTGCTGCGTGATGACAAAATGCAGCTTTCATGAATATAAATGAATCTTGATTACATGCACCTGTTTGATTCCCATAGCTGCACGTTCTTCAAACACAGCTGATTTTAATTACAGAGCTACTCCGTTTTGAATCTCATTCAAGATGACATCCAGACGGTGTATTACTCATTTTAAACTTAATCTGCACACTAAAATATGTATCTGAAAACATTATAGGTTAGAAATAAGCCACGTAGTAGCAAACGTGCTTTTCACTTTCGAAAAAACTTTGGGTCCTTTTATCGTCTACTCAGGCTTTTGTCAACCCCCCAGACCGTTTTTAAGTTGCTTGATTCAGTATTTAGATATTTGTTATTCATTTTTATCAGACACACCCCCTTCCCCTTGATTATTATTATTATTATTTTTTATTGTATTAAAAAAAAAATCGTTTTCCAAAAAAGATATTTAAAATAAATGAAAAAAGTTATCGAATAAACACGGCCCCCTCGCGTATTAGGAGGGCAGGGTGAGTCACCAGAACCAAGGACGGGTGTTTTTGATGAATCTAACATGTTAAAAATGGAGTTTGAAGTTATAATGGGTTTGTATAGAAAGGGGCGTGTCTGAATGAATATCAAATATCTAAATACTGAATCAAGCAACTTAAAAACGGTCTGGGGGGTTCACAAAAGCCTGTGTAGATGATAAAATTACCCAAAGTTTTTTGGAAAATGAAATATCCCTTTAACTGGTCGTCTCTCTCTCACTAGCCCTGTTGCGCGTAATATTGTTGTACAGCGACATTCGACCAAACCCCGCCCTGCCGCCCTGCGATTGGCTGAATACAAAAACGAGAAAACAAGGACTCCGCCCCCAGAGGGGACGGTGGGGGAATTTACAGTCTAATACAGACCAAAACCCTAGTATTACATCTGGTCTCGTGGCGTGCCTCACTAGGCGTTAGACTGCCGACCCTGAGGCTCGAGATCGAATCCCGCTGGGTGCACTCTTTTTCCGACAACCGCAGACAACTTTTTTTTGGCTAATAAAGTATAGTTTTGGACCATGACGGAGGCGCGCCGACTCAGCAGACCTTGAGGCCGAGGAGTCGCGCCCGAGCGCCTCCAGGCGCGAGTGCCCGCGACGACCGGCCGATGGTCTGCTAGTCGACTAAGCGCCGTCCGAGTTATGTACCGATAGACACAGAATAGTAAATGATGTTGTGGGGACTGTGTTTGCCCCAACTGTCACTCAAAGTGACCACTGGCCAATCACAGCGCGACTTTTCCAGGTCTGGGGCGGTTCTTGGCAGAATGTCGGTGCATATCACTATCACGCCCCTGTTGCGCACGGCTGAAGCGATTGAGATTCCAACGTCCCATAGCCTGAAGGAATGGGACCTTCTGATTGGTTGAGAGTCGGTTGAGACGACGTTTCAGACTGAATCTTCAAAATAAAATGAGCGAAAATGTCACTGCACTGCATCTTTAAATGAACACTGCAGATTTTACTGTGTGATATCTCAGAGATGAGAATCGTGTCAAATGGGGGTCCGTGGTAGCCTGGCTCGAGCCCCTGAGTCGCTATAGCCTCGCATTCAGGGTCCGGTGACGCTGTAGAAAGGCGGGGGTTTTCTCGGTTGAAAATCGAACCGTTCGGGATAATCCAGTATGAACCAATCGCCAAAGAGTCCCACATTGGCCACGCCCCCATCTCAGAAAACGGCTGTACACTGAGAGGGCTTTCACACTGAATAATGGAGTGAAAATTCAGGCTCTGAGTGTCAGGCTAGGTCCGTGGCCCCAATGCCTTTCAAACTGGGGGTCGTTGAAATGGAAAAAGGTTTGAGAATGAGCTGGCTACTAGCTGGCACAAAGGACTGTCCAGCAGTTCACTTTAATGTGAGCCGAGGGGAGCGGTTTGGGGGATGAGTCTGTGGCAGAATATGCTCCTCATCCTGTGCTACAGTTGTAGCTCAGTTGCCTGGCTGGCGTTCTCTACCATTTCCCTGATGCAGTAAAGCCCACAGCTGACACTTCAACACAAACAAATCCTCCCCCAAACTATTTACAAACACCACTCATCCCAGGGTCTTAGAACAGCACACAATTGTGACACGCTGGGAAGTTCATCTCCTTGAGCTTTTTTTAAGCATTTAGAACTACTTCAGTTTACTGTCCTTGGCCCCCTCCTGTTTTCCATTTACACTGAATCGCTTTGCCGAAAATACAAGCTTGTGAACTTGAAATAGGTGTCTTTTTTGGTCAAATGTTCACCTATTATAACATGCCCAGAATAGGTATGCTAGGGTTCGTGGGCTTAAATAGCTACATGTTCATCATTGTGGCCTGCAGGTGCATCAGGGTTATGAAAATAAAAAGGGGGGGGGAGTTAAATGATGTTATTTGTTACACAAAAGTGTCGAGGCGGTGTATGACTCCATTCAACATTTGTAATTGACTGTGATAGGACGCCACACTCCTCCCGCACTCCCAACTCACTAGATTCATTTAGTTATTCATTTGTATGGAAAACACCCCGTGAGCTATCGATGTCATTACGCGCGTCATTCATCATCTCTACACACACGGCGAGATGAGCACCCGTTCCTGTTGTCGACCCCATTCAGCCCAGAGGGGCGCTCCTAGTCGGACACGTCGGAACTATTGAAATTCAGGCTTTTTGGAACGCTGTCTTCGCCTGCAAACCACTGTTTTAAAACTGTCTGTTTATTTTTTATGACTCAATGTGTATTAAAGGTAGGGTAAGTGATTTGCTTTTGTTAAAATAAGTGTTAAATAGCTCTATATTCTGATAGTACTCATTGCTATAGAGTGTTTGTTCAGTAAAAGGAGTCTCCATGTCTCTCCAGCTCTTCATTAAACAGAAAATGCATTTTCAGTGCTCTCTCCTGATTGGCTTAAATTTTGTCACACCTGAAAATGTACTATATTCTGTTTACTATAGAGCTGGAGAGACTCCTGTGACCGAACAAACGCTCTGTAGCAATGATTACTATCAGAATATAGTACTTTAACCTTTTAACAAAAAAAATAAATAACAAAAGATATCACTTACCCTACCTTTAAGTTTTCAATTTAACACAAAAAAGTAGGAGATAAACAAAAAATACAATACAATGAAACAAAAACAACTAAAAATAAAATACAATCCAATAAATACAATAAAAGTAAGACAATGCCATATGGTCCTGGGTGTTTGGTTACATACATTATATCCAACAAGGTAAAAAAAAAGAAAACAAAGAATAGCACTGTGTCTGTGTTTAAACAGACACATCTGTATTCTGAGACGACTCCCTCATCTCGCCGGAAACTGCTCGAGCTCGCGCCGAGAATGTGTTTAATAATACATGTTGACACAGGTGTGTGAGTGCTGGCCCCAATCTGTATTATACTATATTCCCCTGATGCATTGGGAAAGTGACATCTCATTTATAAGACATTATGTCAAAGTCACGACGACTTGGAAGATGAGGCGTACGCTGTCTGCCGTCCTTGCAAAAAAATATAAAATCGGAAGACCTCAAGTGACTGCGTGCGTGCTGTTTGCCCCCCACATGTCTGTGTGCTGTGTATCGTTTCTGTCGGGCAGAAACCTTGTATCTCGGTGTCTCAACTTTTTACGGTCCTTCATAAATTAACGCCCCACTTCGTAGTATGACAGTGTCAAGTAAATGGAGTGAGAAAAGCTGTCTACAATTTTACAACACCTCGTGTTGTGAGCAGGTTCCTCTTGTTCCATTCCCCGAAAAGTAACACCCTTGGACATACGTGGTTTCCACCAGAGTTGTAAAGTAACTAAGTCAATGTACTGAAGTACTGTACTTAATTAAAATTTTGAGGTATTTTTACTTTGCTTGAGTGTTTCAAATTTGCAATACTTTTACTTCTACTCCACTACATATCAGAGGCAAATATTGTACTTTTACTCCACTACAATTATTTGAAAACTTTAGTTACTTTACAGATATAAATTATTATAAAACATACATTAACCATTTCAGCCCTATTTGAAAATAGCGGATCTACAAGCTCACAATGCGTGTTATCGCGACGCGTTATGAGCTTGTAGATCTGCTATTTTCAAACATTTTAGTACTTTTACTTTTGGTACTTAAAGTATATTTTGATGCCAATACTTTTGTACTTTTACTCAAGTAACTTTTTGAACGCAGGCCTTTTACTTGTAACAGAGTATTTTTATATCATGGTATTGCTAATTTTTACTTAAGTAAAATGTCTGAGTACTTCTTCCACCACTGGTTTACACTCGACAGCGACGATGTTATTTATAGTTTGCGTTCCACCTCCCCCCTTGCTCCACACACACACACACACACCCACCCACCCACACACACACACACACACACACACACACACACACACACACACACACACACACACACACACACACACACACACACACACACCTTCAACTGGCCCTCCGGTGCAATTTCCACCTCTGCCTGCGAGGTTGTGACCCCGCCTCTCCTGGCGGATGACACCTCTGAGTTATAAAGACGAAAAATCACAACCTCTCCCTCAACGCCCACAGACAATCTGCTGCCCGGGGGGTTTGAATATTAGTCATCTGACCTCAAACAAAATGACGATTGCCCCCCGGCTGCTGAGTAAACACGTAATACCCCCCCCACCCACCCAAAAAAAAATACCTTTTTACTTTGAAACCCAATCTCTTTGGTGATTGCCCAATGCAAATGCCATGCGTCCTGCCATGGTTTCCATTACACTGTGCAAAGATTGGTGGGCTGGTGGGAATGGGAAATGGCACTTTAATCATTCATGACACTCATGTCTGCGTTAGATATGCCCCTAAGTGCTCTCTCTCTCTCTCTCTCTCTCTCTCTCTCTCTCTCTCTCTCTCTCTATCTCTCTCTCCCCCCCTTGTCTTTCTCTGTCTCTACACAGTCAAATCTGGAGTTTTAACCCATTCAAACCTGAGGCCGATTCTACAAATGTCTTCTAAATCCTAACAGTTTTTTTTTAAACTCTTATGTTGCTATAATATCAGTGGTTCTCAAACTCTTTCATGTTAAGGACCCCCAAAATGATAGGTATTTGGCCGCGGACCCCCCATCTCAAAACATTTAGTTCCATGGACCCCCCAGAAGCAAATATTTGATTTACAAATATTCGCTTTAAAATATATACTGTATATATTCAAAGATTTGCCAGACGAGCCAGATCCAGATTTCTCCCCGACTCACCCACTCCCCAACAGCAGCACCCGTACCCTCGCCCTCAAGTTACCACTCCCCGAGGAGAAAAATGAGTCCTGTCCTCTCTCTGCTTAATTGCTGAAACTAATGCGAAGGCCTTATCCTAATGCAAAGTGTCGAAGAGGCTAATCTGTAATGCACGATCCCACGAACCAATAGTTCATCTGAGGTCTCGTTTTTAACCCATTAAGACCTGGGACACATCTTTGGCACTTTTTGATTTGAGCTAAAAAGCCTTATTTTACACCTTGGCTATTCAAAAATAGCAGATATACAAGCTCATAGATCATACGAGCTTGTATATCTGCTATTTTTGAAAACAATTGCAAATCCTTGAATATATATTGCTTTAAAACAAACATTTTTAACTCAAAGCTGTGCTTCTGGGGGTCCCTGGAGCAAAAGATTTTGAGATGGGGGTCGGCGGCCAAATACATATCATTTTGGGGGTCCTTGACATGAAAAAGTTTGAGCACCACTGATATAGAAACATACGTTTTTTTCAGAATACTGTTGGGATTTAGAAGACATTTGTAGAATCGGCTTCAAGTCTTAACGGGTTAAAGATGTACGGTACATTCACGCTAAAGTAAACTTTGAAGTTCTTTTTTATGCCTGGTACAAGAGAAATTTCACATGCTGAATATAAGTATGTTAAACCTATATCAATCACGTTCAGACCCTATTGACCGGGCTCCCCCAGGGGTCTATAAATTGGTCCCCTGGTCCCTTAGCTCACTGTATCTCAACGTCCCTTATGGGACTCGCAAGGGTCCATTTGGTTCCATTTGTGCGCTCTCAGAGTTAAATAAAGACTGAGGATTTTACAGTGTCTATTTATAGGTCCCAGAGATGAAAAAAAAACTAAAGGTATCAAATGGGGTTCATGGCCTAATGCATATCAAACTATCCTTGAAATGAAAAGGCTTGAGAACCAGTGGCCTATCGGCTATTTTTGTCGAATGTTCACCTACTTTCGCCTTTTAAGAGATGCCCAGAAGTGGGACGTACGCTAGGGTCCATGTGGTTAAAGCAGGTTTGACTTTGTCACTACATACCTTGCAGCCAAAACCTATGCTGCCCTACAAAGCCAAAGTGCAGTAACAAAAAGGCTTTGAAGTGTTTCAAGCCAAATGAGTTATTGGTGTATACTGTAAGTGATATTGCACTAATTGTCTCCGCCAGGCCGAAAGGCATGGCGAGAGAGTATGTTTTGCCCCCTGTCCGTCCGTCCGTCCGTCCGTCCGTCCATCCGTCCATGTGTGTGTGTGTGTGTGTGTGTGTGTGTGTGTGTGCGTGTGTATGTGTCCTGTCTGTCCGTTAGCAGCTAATCTCCGGCACCGTTGGCCCGGTCACTGCGAAACTGTGCACACCCAATTCAGAACCTCTGCCCCACGTTTTTCACATGGGCCTGTCATAGCGCCACCAGGAGGCCGATTTGTGCAAAACTCAGTTTTTTCCATTACTCCTACAGCTTTTATCCAAACGTCATGCAAATCGGTACACAGTATCTCTATAGTCATGTGATCAACCCGGATCTGTCCCATTTTTCATATTCCATCCTCATTGGCTAAGGTTGGCTTCCAAAGTTTGCAGGATTGGTCCGTTATGAACAAACTGCCTCAAATCATGAACACAGCTTGCCATTTCCATAAAATTGCACACGCACATTCCCACTAGACCGAGGAAGAAATGCCACTTGAACATTTTCAAATCAGCCTCATGGTGGCGCTATAACAGGCCGATTTGCATTTTTCACATTCACATTGGCCTGTTATAGCGCCACCAGCAGGTCTAATTTAGCAAAACCCATTTTTGGAAATGCCTCAAATCATGAATGC
Organism: Gymnoscopelus braueri; assembly: GCF_963280865.1. Lineage (NCBI taxonomy): Eukaryota > Metazoa > Chordata > Actinopteri > Myctophiformes > Myctophidae > Gymnoscopelus > Gymnoscopelus braueri. The sequence continues at coordinate 16,784,214 of NC_137626.1, forward strand.
AGTGTACGATTGCTGTGAAAGGCCTAAGAAGAAATGCCACCCTTTTCACATTGGCCTAGTATAGCGCCACCAGGAGGCCACAATAACCTGCATGACCTGGCGGGGACTGCCTCCGAGGAGCACTTTTTCTAGTTGTACATCTGTTTCATGAGGTAGTTACTGTGCGGTGGCATCGCAGGCCAGTATGGATGTTCAGCTGTTTAGCAAGAGGCTCTACTCTCTCTCTCTCAAGCAGTGAATCAAAGCAGATCACATCTACACGCTGGGAATGGAACCTTGTACCACATGCTGCTTTTCTGTTACCCCTCTGTTAACACAAGGCTTTAGAAGAAGATAGACAAACACACACCTCCACCCAACTCTCACTCTCTCTCTCTCTCTCTCTCTCTCTCTCTCTCTCTCCCTCTTATCCTCTTCTCTCTCTTATTATAGCGTCGTTGTGACAATTCTCCATCTCCCCCTTTTCCTCAATGTGGACTTTGTTTTGTTTTGCTGTTGACACAAGAGCTTGGGTTTTTACGGGGAGGCATTTCCATTACCGGGCTTTATCTCCTGGCGTCAGGAAGCAGCGGTGCCACAACCAGTGGACCATAATTGAGATCACTGTAGGGGCCTGGGAAGCCCAGATACACCGCCACCAGAATGTGATTGTAATTGTTAAGCGTTAAATGAATCTTAAGTGCTCATGGGGATTCAATACAGTTGCCACTCGCAAAGCGCCGCATTGTGACCTCCACAGGTAAACAGAGCACAATGCTGCAACGGCTGACGCGGTGCATTAATGTACACTTGCCCCTGACTCAGGAGGAAACCTCACACGGGCTTCAATTTTTCTTAATATACATTTAACACATTCCCTGCCATTGACGGAGATCATTTGGTGTTTTCAGTGAATCTTACGTTAGAGGGCACTCTTCGCCAACCTATGAATGATCCCTTTGAGGGGAAAGGCATGGATTTCCCCCCGAATCCCCCTAGCAAATCCAACCCTGCATTACTGTAGGTACTCAAACATGTGCAACCATATCAATGATATTTGTGTGATAAGCATTGAGGTTCACTTTGGATGCAGTATCCACCAGTTTTGAAGTTTGATGTAAAACGATTGCATCACACTGCTCTGAGAGAGAGAGAGAGAGAGAGAGAGAGAGAGAGAGAGAGAGAGAGAGAGAGAGAGAGAGAGAGAGAGAGAGAGAGAGAGAGAGAGAGAGAGAGAGAGAGAGAGAGAGAGAGAGAGAGAGAGAGAGAGAGAGAGAGAGAGAGAGAGAGAGAGAGAGAGAGAGAGAGCAGTCTTACACCACAATAAAGGGTAATCCCAGAGACTAGTGGTCAGAATGAGAGTCACTTGTTTGAGTGAGGGGCCGCCATGGGGTAACCTGACTCTGCCAGATGGGGGCGGTATTGAGTAACTACGTTTCTCAAGACAGCATACACAAATGTGTGACGTAAGCTTCTTGGATCTGGAAGCGTCAGGTTAGCCATGGGGGGCCAATTAGGAAGGAGAGTAAATAAATAAATAAATGCAAATCATTATACGGTATTCATTTATTTCAATTCAGATTCAATACAAGTTTATTGTACCATTTTAATGACTTTCAGCCTGACATAGCTGTTTTGGGATTTCTTTCGATCATCTTTGAATATAGCGATATAGCAGATCTACAAGTTGTGAGCTTGTAGATCAGATAGATTCAGTTTATTTTTGGCTATTTCTGAGTTTTTCTTTTTTTTACATAGCAAAGATGGCTGTTTGGGGGTCCTAGGCATTGAAACGTTTTGGAAGCCTTCAGTCAGACAAATGAGGAGTGAGATGAACTGAGTGCTGCGGACCCAAGTGTCTTCATTTTTGGAGCCCGGCCAAGTGCAGCATAGTGTGTGTGTGTGTTATACTTGTAACAGAGTATTTTTATAGTGTGGTATTGCGACTTTTACTTCAGTAAAAAATCATAATGAAATGCCCCACTGGGCACACGCCAGTCTGCTAGAGAGCTCGTCCTGTTGCAGCAGTGTGTTCATGAGGAGTTGGTCTTCTCCCAGTTCATCCGGGGTGGCCTCTCATAGCAGAAGGAAAAACAACTAATCAATAATTAAGTAGCAGAGTAAACACTGTGTGTACAGCCACTCTCTGGGGGGATTCCTGTGGCGGGGCTGCTGTTATAAGCTTGGCGCGCGCGCGTGTGTGTGTGTGTGTGTGTGTGTGTGTGTGTGTGTGTGTGTGTGTGTGTGTGTGTGTGTGTGTGTGTGTGTGTGTGTGTGTGTGTGTGTGTGTGTGTGTGTGTGTGTGTGTGTGTGTGCACGCATGCGTGAATGCTTGCGTGCAGTTTTGTGAATGTGTACGTGCGTATGCGCGCACGTGTGTGTGTGTGTCATCATTGTTTGGTTATCTGTGAATGCATGTGATAATTGAACAGTGCACTAAGCGTTTTACAATCAGGGTGAGAGGGTACTCCTGTGTGTGTTGTGTGTGTGTAGTGCCCGTGCTTGTGCATCCCCGTCTTTAGTGTGCAGGCTCTACCTTTTTGAGATAAATACTCCTGGCCATTTATCTGTGGAGCTGGCTTTACAGTTTGCTGGGTCGATCAGTGCGTCAGTCCGTCACTGGTGTGGACACGGCGGGTCACTTAGGGTCTGTGCCCTGAGAGGAAGCTTTAGTCCTCACTGGCATAAATGACACACGATATTGGTGGCTGCTGGTGCAGAAGAGTGTTAAGTGTCCAGATCAGAGCTCCAGTGTTTTTTTCTTTTTTTTTGCTTGGAGAGCTGAGAACATTGGTTCTCAAAGTGGGGTCAAGGGACCCTCAGGGGTCCTTGGGGGGGGGGGGGGTGTATCAGGGGGTCCCCAGCTAAATGTGTTAATATAGTGTCACAATCATTTTAACCACTTTAACCCAAGACCTGAGGTGATTCTTAAAAATGTTTTCTAAATCCTAATTTTTTTTTGAAAAAAAATAACATTTTCAAGATTTTTCAAAAAATAGCCAAATAGATTTAAAGTGACACAGATGCGTTCCAGATCTTAATGGGTTAACCTGTTATACGTTGGCTATAAAAAAAATAGCAGATATACAAGCTCATAGCACGTCACTTTGTTGCCCGCTATGAGCTTGTAGATCTGCTATTTTTGAAGAATCTTGAAAATGTGCGCAAATGTTTGAATATTCATTTAAAAAAGCGAATTTTTGTTAACACAAATCTTTTGCTTCTGGGGGTCCCTGGCACAAAACATTTTCAGATGGGGGTCCGCGGCCAAATACAGACCAAACTTGACTTGGAAAAGTTTGAAAACCACTGGCTGGCTCTTTTTGACTTTTTAGAAGGGTAACCTAGAACCTTCCATTACCTGAAATGTTACAGAACCTGTGAAGTTCTTTGATTTTTTTTGTTGTTGTTTATGTTTCCATTATAAGAGTATGTTTACTTGCACATAAAGCCTGGCTTCAGGTAGAACATTTTACTTGAAGCAGAGGGACTCTAGATGAGATACCATATACCATCTTTAACGTAGTTCAGATATTGTATTCTCTGGCTCGGCCTGGCTCTTAAATTGTGGACTTTTAAACGAGCGTACAGTATAGTTGTACTGTATGTGTCGACACTAACACATTGTGAGACAGGGAGAGCTGCCTTCCTGTCAGTACAGTAGTTTCACACGACACACTTCTGTCCAAAGCAATACAATCTCCATTTGCAGATGGGAGTTCAGTAAAGTCCTCAACTGAACTTGGAACCTCTCTCCTTGCTTGAAGAATCTCTGCCATTCGAGGGGAAACGTGCAGTTATTACAGCATATCAACCCCCTTTCTGTTGAGGAGGCTTAATGGGCAGTGGTGGAAGAAGCACTTACATTTTGTACTTAAGTGAAAGTACCAATACCACAATGTAGAAATACTGTGTTACAAATACAATCCGGTATTCAAAATGTACTTGAGTAAAAGTACTAAGATATTCGCATTAAAAGTACTGAAAGTAAAAGTACTCATTTTGCAGAATGTCCCATTTCACAAGTTTCCAAATGTATAAAAAACAGGAAAAAATCTGTTGGAAAAAACAGATCTACAAGCTCACAACGTGTCGCTTTGCGGCACGTGTGTGTGTGTGTGTGTGGGTGTGTGCGTGTGTGCGTCATTGCTTTGTTCACAGAATACAATACAGTGCTGTCAGAAGCTTTGATGTGGTTGGTGAAAGTAAATTGTACTTAATTCATCTTAATTTGTTCCAGGAAATATCATATTTAGTATAAGGAAATGTACTTTTTGTTCTCAGGAAATATCCAGTGTTTGGTTTCCTTTCAACTTGAAATATCTTGGGTTTTTGGTTTCTCCAGGAAATGTCCTGCATTTTTTTGTTATTTTGTTTATGATAAGAATCCTGAAGTTTTTCTTGATTTTCCTGGAAATATTGAGCTTTTATCATTTTTTTTTTGCAGGCAATATTTTCTTTCTTTCATTCGTTCTTTCGTTTGTTTGTTTGTTTGTTTATTGTCTCCGCCAGGCCGAAAGGCATGGCGAGAGAGTATTTCAGCCTGCCGAGAGAGTATGTTTTACCCCCTGTCTGTCCGTCCGTTCGTCCGTGTGTCCGTGTGTCCGTGTGTCCGTCCGTCCATCTGTCTGTGAGCAGCTAATCTCTGACACCGTTGGTCTGGTCGCTGCGAAACTGTGCACACACACTTCCTGGATGCCAATTCAGAACCTCTGCCCCAAATGTTTCACATGGGCCACAGGAGGCTGATTTGTGCAAAACCCGTTTACTCCTACAGATTTTATCCAAACGTCATGCAAATCGGTACACAGTATCTCTATAGTCATGTGATCAACACGGATCTGTCCGATTTTCCATATTCCATCCTCATTGGCTAAGGTTGGCTTCCAAAGTTTGCAGGATTGGTCCGTTTTGAACAAAATGCCTCAAATCATGAACGCAGCTTGCGCTTTCCGTGCAATTTCACACGCACATTCCCACTAGGCCACATTCCCACTAGGCCAAGGAAGAAATGCCACCCTTTTCACATTGGCCTGTTATAGCGCCAAATCACATTTTTGGAACAAAATGCCTCAAATCATGAATGCAAGGTCCGATTGCCGTGAAAGCCCTAAGAAGAAATGGCACCCTTTTCACATTGACCTATTATAGCGCCACCACGAGGCCACAATAACCTACCTAACCTGGCGGGAGACCTGTGCTCCGAGGAGCACTTTTTCTAGTTTCGTTCTGTCTTTCTTTCTTTCTTTCTTTCTTGCGAGTTGATCTGAAAAGTCTAGGAGGACACGAGGACAGGAAGTCTAATGCGTTGAGATCTTTTACGTGTCACATCATGCTGTCCTCCACCTGATTGGTAGTCATGTACAGTGCACTGTCACTGGCCAGACCTCCTCCATATTCATGACCACGTACGCAGCATCATCTCTCGTGTCAGTGCACAGCCATTGCGAGTCAGCAGGTGCATGTGTAGAGTGTGAGTGTGTATGTGCATACACATACTGTATGTTATTGTCGCTACAGTGTGGCATAGACCTTGTATCTCCCAAAAGCGTTACTTTTCAGAAAATGGAAAACATAACCTGTGTTCCAATGGATCTGATATCTGTTATTTAGTCACAAGCTGTATTTCAAAAGAGCAATCTACAAGCTCATATCACAAGCTTGTAGATTGGCTTTTTTTGCTGCCTTTGTATGACACTGTCATATAGGATCAGTGGTGGAAGAAGTACAGGTATTTTACTTACGTAAAAGTAGCAACACCACAATATAAAAATACTCTGTTACAAGTAAAAGGCCTGTGCTCAAAATGTTACTTCAGTGAAAGTACAAAAGTAATGGCATCAAAATATACTTAAAGTACCAAAAGTAAAAACGCTAAAAACACTAAAACACTAGCAGATCTACAAGCTCACAACGCGCGGCGATGCGATGCGTCCCGTTGTGAGCTTGTAGATCGGCTATTTTCAAATAGCCTACGTATAAAATAGGGCATTAATGAATGAAGAAGAAAAACTAAAGAAACATGGCGAGATACAAGGTTTCTGCCCGACAGTGATGACCTAGGGACATGTGCCCATGTGTATTGAGGAGTGAAAGGGAGACACTGTGTGTGTGTGTGTGTGTGTGCGTGTGCGTGTGCGTGCGTGCGTGCGTGTGCGTGCGTGTGTGTGCATGTAAAGTAGGCCCCTATGCGTGCTATGCTGTTTGTGTGTTGCAGATGAGGAGAAAGACAAACAGGATGTGTGTGTGCGTGCACGAGTGTGCGTGCATGCATGCATACGTGTGCTCGTGTGGTGTACAGAAGAGAGAAAAAAAGGCAGAATGTGTGAATGCATGCCAGTGTTTGTGTGAGAGCATTCAAATGGTGCCTGAATGAGAGGTGTGTGTGTGTGTGTGTGTGTGTGTGTGTGTGTGTGTGTGTGTGTGCAGCAGACGGGCAGCTTTAGGTCAGCAGAGCTTTATGGGGGGGATTAGCTGCCTGTTGGCAAAGTCAGCCTCCCAATCACTGTCCCCTCCGGCTCTCTCTGTCACCCCACACACACACACACACACACACACAGTCAGCATAGCTTGCACATTGGGTTCACATTGACGTCACATGAAAACCATAGCATTGCTGTGGGGCAGTATAACCTCTTATCTCCATATTCTACCTGGTGTAAAGTAATTAAGTACATTTACTCAAGCACTGTACTTAAGTACAATTTTGAGGTATTTTTACTTTACTGGAGTAATTCCAATTTTCAGTACTTTTACTTCTACTCCACTACATCTCAGAGGAAAATAAATATTGTACTTTTACTCCACTACAATTATTTGAAAACTTTAGTTACTAGTTACTTTGGAATGATCAATTATCACATTATAAAACATACATAAACCACTTTAGCCCTATTTTATACGCAGGCTATTTGAAAATAGCAGATCTACAAGCTCACAACGCGTCGCATCGAGACGCGTTGTGAGCTTGTAGATCTGCTATTTTCAAACATTTTAGTACTGTTACTGTTGGTACTTTAAATACATTTTGATACCAATACTCTTCTACTTTTACTCAAGTAAATTGTTTATTCCAGACTTTTACTTGTAACGGAGTATTTCTATATTGCAATATTGATACCTTTACTTAGGTAAAATATCTGAGTACTCTTACCACCACTGCAGAGACGATATACAGTATGCAAATACGATTATAATTACTTTTTCACATGCTACTGTAATCATTAGCCTGCCAACGGCAATGCATATGGCAGGATATTGCAGTGTCCGCCGTCTGTGTGTCTGTGATGGTCGGACGTTCATCAGACTCGGTGGGACTGATCAGAAAGGCTCCCCCGAAGATGTGATTAAATGTCAATGGTCAAGGTCACACATGATTAAGGTCAAGTTGGAAATCTATATTAATAGAGGGGTGGCTTTTCAATAAACTTGGTGATAAATGATCCGCATGCTAGCTGTCCCAAAGAGATTATTAACTTTTGAGCTGTAAAGGAAAGGCCGGGCAAGGCGAGTTGTATATAACACGTCAACATATCACATGTCAACAACAATTCAAATAGCTTTACATGAAATTAAAACATTAAAGGAATAGTTCACAAAAATTCTATCAATTACGCACCCCTTGAAACCTTGAATTCATCGAGATGTTTTTGATGCATTCCTAAGCCAATAATTTGATGACCGGATGCATTTCCGGTTCAGTACTAGACTCAAAGGAGACTCTTTGAGTCTGTAATTGATAGAAAATAAGTACTTTTTTGGGTGAACAATCCCTTTAAGACAGAGGGCTCTATTCAGAGCCAGATTTGAACAAACCACTAATTAGGGATTTCGGACTAGGCAAGAGGCGTTTCCCCGCAAAATTCGGTATTCTATGGCACCCCCCTCACCCGCCAAACACCTGAGCTACCCGTTACATTATGCATAGGTGTGGTTTGGGCGTTACAATGATAAAACCAATCACCGTGCCAGAAGCCATTGCCTTTAAGAGAAGACTGCGCTAGCCGTCATCCCGATCCAATATATGCTCTAGCCTATCTACCTGTCTGCACTGTTGCCTGGTCTGATTATTATAAGCCACATTGGGCTTGTTTTCCTTCTTTTTTTTTAATCCAAATACATTTTTATATTAATTTGTAGCCTATTGTGTTCACAATAAGCTTGTCATATTAGTCAGATCCGGAATAGTATATGAAAGCCATTTAAAATATGTATACTATTGGTACACACTGGCTGCTCCCAAATAATTAATTACATCATGTTGCGACAACGCTCCTACGTGGTACACAGACAAACAGTAGCACATGGGTATAATAAATTGGACAGTTTTAGGAAAGGTCTATACTATAGCCTATGTACTCACGTTGGCTGTTATCGTTCTATTTCCACCGTTCTAATGGATTCCAGGGGTGTGTAAACATCTCTGAAGTTGCTCCATAGTTTCCTCTGAAGTGACGCAGTTTTAAAGTTAACTTACATCCATATTGTCCCCGTTATCTTTCATCATCCACCTTTGTTCAGTAATCCCGAACAGAGCTAAACTTTAAGTTTACATCAATCAAAGCCTCTCAAACCCAGACACATTGCTGCGATGCGTATGTGCGTCGCATGTAACTTGCTTGGAGCTTAATGCAGTGGTTCTCAACCTGTGGGTCGAGACCACAATGGAGCACCCAACGCCTGGCGAGCTTGTAGATCTGCTATTTTCACAATATTTATCTGTGGAACCGAGTCAAACAAAATGGGGGGGTCCCCAGTTCAAATATGGTTATTTTGGGGGGTCATGAACGTAGCGTTTACGCGGGGAATATAATAATAATATAGGCTAATATATATAATATAGGCTATAATATAATATTGACCCGCACGTCCCGCAGCAGGGGTTTAATGAGACAGCAGCCAAAATGAAAATCACACTATGATCCGATCACCTTATAAAAAATGTAAGTGCTTAAGATTTTAGCCCAAACCCAACGGGACCCGACCCGGCCCGTCGGCACCGGCTGAGCCGGGTCTAAGTTTTTTTTACATCCAAATAAATTCACATATTAATTAATTTGTAGCGTAGGCTATTGTGTTCACAATAAGCAACTTGTCATATTAGTCAGATCCCCAAGAGTATATGAAAGCCATTTAAAATAGTTATATATTCCTACACAGCTGATGCCAAATAATTAATCAACAGGGCAGCGCAACGCTAAAGTAGCCTAGGTCAAATCAATCACTGTCTTGTCATGACGCAGCAGTAGAGAGCTCCCTTTAAACTTTAAACCATAACATGACATAAATAATGGATCTTCAGAACTTTCTTCATGTCTTTTTCACCTCAAAGAAATTGTTGGATTATTTCTTCAAATGAAAGCACAGGCAGCGGCCAGAAGGTAACATTGGGTGTGATTTCTCCATTGCAAAAATGATTACGGTTATTCTATGAAACATATATTTCATAGAATAACCATACTCATTTTTAAAATGGTTATGGGGAAGTGTATATATTTATATAGCCCTATTTGCTCCAAGCTGTTTTTTAAATAAAATATAGACTGTTAGGGTAGAATGACTCCTGTTCTTAACGAATTACCAAGATTTAATGAGAAATAAGGCTTCTTTAGAAAAATGACTGACGGGCTGACTGGGTCTAATTTGTCAATTATTAGTCGAGCCAGGCTGAAATATTTAGGGGATATGAAAGCTCTAGTTAGTAGTTTGAAGTGCTCATGTGGCCTTAGAGTTGCTTCTTTTTGTTTTCATAGACCTGCGGACTGCGTTGCTTATTTCTCTCCAAGGCTGGCAACACGGCTCATGGTCCAACGCACAAAGCCATTGTAGTGTCTGTGTGCACTTGACGGGTGATTTTATAAACCAGCGGGTGCTTCTAGAATCCACTATCCCCCGTCCCCAAGCCGTACCCATGTGTGTCTGTAGAATTGCAATGTGGGGGATATAGCAACAACACGCCCACAGGCACACCTCCACGCGCAAATAACGGCGTCGGCATAATGGTGACGGGTAGAGCAGGTGCTAGAATAACCTATTGGGGCGGCGCAGGTCCATTATCCCGATTTAACGGGGAATTTTTGGCCTGTGAATAGAGCCCAGAGTGTTAAGAGAGTGCAAAAGAAGTCACATCAAAGGACATTTGGATACAATAATAGATCAAGAAGCAGGGTTTGGGCTGTCTTAAAAAAAAGTGAATCAAACCTGTGGTTATGAAACAGACTTTTGATGACTCCTCCTGTCCCGCAAGGTTTTTTTCCCCGTATCCTTTCATTTTTGTCGAGGTTCAACAAGGTTTCTCTCCCCATCACTCATTAACCCATTAAGACCGGGAACGCATCTGTCATTTTAAGATTTATTCGGCTATTCAAAAATAGCAGATATACAAGCTCATAGCGCGGCACTGTGCCGCGCTATGAGCTTGTAGATCTGCATTTTTTTATTTTATCGTGGGAAATTTGTGCAAATCTTTGAATATATGTTTAAAGCGAACATTTGTAACTCAAATCTTTTGGGTCCCTGGAACAATTTTTTTTAGATGGGGGCCAAATACATATCTAAAAAGGATTTCCTAAATCCTAACAGTATGTTGCTAAATCAGTGGTGCTCCAACTTTTCCATGTCAAGGACATTTCACCACGGACCCCCATCTCAAAATATGTTGTTCCAGGGACCCCTAGAAGCACAGATCGGAGTTAAAAATGTTCACTTTAAAACATAAGTATACATATAGTCAAAGATTTGCGCAAACTTTCCAAGATTTTAAAACAACATTGCAGATCTACAAGCTCATAGTGCAGCACTCGGTGCCACACTATGAGCTTGTAGATCTGCTATTTTTCAATAGCCAAAAACATCTAAAATGACACTGACGCGTTCCCGTATCAAATGGCTTAATGGCCATCGCCGCGATCCCAGGAGTTCATTGGCATGCTGTGCCACAGCCTGGGTGAACTCTTATGATGGAGTCAGGGCCCGTAATTGGGAAGGCATGCAAAAACGCCAGCCTCCGGTTTTGAGTCATTAACACCATGAAGGGGAGAGCGGCATGGACATTGCACACCGCAACCTTCAGTCTCAAACAATTGCCTCCGCCAGGAAGATATCGCTGCTGTATCTGACAAGCTGGCCCCAGGCCCTGTCCGTGCGTTGAATATTGCTATATCGCTGCGAGAGTGTGTGAGAGAGTGCACTTAGTACTTTGTGCATATAACGTTCCCTGTATTTGTGTGTGCATAATATACTCTCCATACATGCATTTATCTTCTTATATGTATGCATTTACCTTACATGTCTGTACATGTTTGTACACAAACGCACACACGCACGCACGCACGCACACACACACACACACACACACACACACACACACACACACACACACACACACACACACACACACACAGCACACACACACCACACACACACACACACACGCACACCCACGCACACACACGAGGCGACAGGCTTATTGGGTTTGCGTTGTCGTCGCATGAAAACCATATAGGCTGCACTAGAGTATGTAAATACCATTAAGGTTCATTTTTCACAGGCTAGCTGTAATCAGCCTGCATGCCAACAGCAATGCAGGATATTGCAGTGTCCCCTGTCTGTGTGTCTGTGATGCTTTTCGGATGTTCATCAAACTTGAATGATCATGTGGAAACCTTGTATATCCAACACTGTTGTACAGTATATCCAGAACTGAAACGTAAAAAAAAATAAAAAAAAGATCCATGTTCCAATGGATCCAAAGTAGTTATATTATCTACTAGCAGTGGTGTAAAGTAACTAAATACATACTCAAGTACTGTACTTAACTCTTTGACTGCGGTTGACTCGATAACGCGTCAATTGCTAGTTTGTCCAGTTGGCCGTCGACGTGTTAGACGCGTTGGACTCGCGTTCATTGTTTAATCTCTGATCGCGCTATTCTGCAATGTTTCACTCTAAGATTTGAGTTCCACTTACTTCAACCACACTTGGTTTTATGACGCAATTTCCGTTTCCGTTTTTTTTTTTTTTTCCACGGTCATTTTCGGCCAGATAGGGAAAACACACGGTTTTTCACACGGTATAATAAACGAACGGAGAGGTCCACTTCTATAGTCTGAGTGACGAACAGTCATCGCCGTCGTGTATCACATCGTACATTTTGCAATCGGAGAATCTGAGAACACGTCACATCCGGTTTGACGTATTTCACTGTTTGGCTCTGTTGGGGGGGGGGGGGGGCGGCAGCGAGTCAGCGAGCTGATGAAAATGTCTATTTGCTGCTCTCTACTGGTGGAACCATCGTATGTGTTCAAAACCGCAGCTAGACTTACTATATGAAAATTAAATAACAAAATAACAAAACAAAAAAACACGAAAATCGCTGGCACTGGGGGAATACTTTATGAAAATACTCTGGCAGTCAAAGAGTTCAAAAGTACAATTTTGAGGTATTTTTACTTTACTGGAGTATTTCCAATTTTCTTTACTTTTACTTCTGCTCCACTAGAGCAAATATTGTGCTTTTACTCCACTACAATTATTTGAAAACTTTAGTACTAGTTACTTTGTAGATTTTGATTATTATTACAAAACATACATTAATCACTAAAGCCCTATATACATTTCGGCTATTGCCGATCTACAAGCTCACAATGCGTCGCGATGCGACGCATTGTGAGCTGTGAGCTTGTAGATGTGCTATTTTCAAAAGATTTTTATACATTTTATACATTTGAAAACTTTTGAAATGTGGTATTCTGCATAATGAGTACTTTCTACATTTGGTACTTTAAGTATATTTTGACACCAATATTTTTGTACTTTTAATCAAGTACATTTTGAATTCCGGACTTTTACTTAAGTTAGAAATGTGAGTACTTTTTCCACCACTGTCTACTAGTCATAAGCTCTCGTTAATACTTTTGTTGAAATGTTTAGAAAACCCACAGACAGACTTTTCAATCACTTTCAAGCTGGTGTCCCTATTTGGGGCATAGGATTTCATAAATAGCTCAAGTAAGGACACATTTGAACTTGTAGATCGTCTGTTTTTCCCTAAAATAGGGCATTCATTTATGAAGACAAACAAACAAACGTAAAACATATGGAGATACAAGGATTCTTCCCGACAGTGACAATATGCATATTCCTACATGTTTGTACTGTATGTATACAGTATATACACATGAAGATGTATGTGTGTGTGCGTGTGTGCATGGAGTACTGCCAGGACCTGGTCAATTAAATAATGAAGACAACGGGCTCTGTGCCCTGGGGGAGTTTAGCAGCTAACTAGCAGGGGTAGTGCCAGTAGGAGACAAATTGGCTGCTCCACTATGGCTTCCTGATGATGCCCAGGTGCAGCCAGTCTTTGCTCATTAAGTCCTGCTTACCTGAGGTGGCGAGCCCGCCGCGACCAAGAAACGACATTTGGGAAATTTAAAACAAACACCACCACGCTTTCTTCATAAAGACGAGGGGTTAATGTGCACATGTAGAGCACTGGTTCTCAGACATAGTCATGCCAAAAACAGCGGGCCCCCAGTGGAAAAGATTCCGTGCCAGGGACACCCACGAGAGAAGATTTGTCAAGATGTGTCCATTTATTTTTTGGAATAGCTGGAAATGAGGCTTAAGTGTTTGAACTGTTCCTCATTTTGCTGGGGACCCGTTGGACCGCACTCAAGGACCACTGGGGACCCCACTGTGAGAACCACTGATTGACTGTAGTGCCCCCCTTGGCATCCTGGTGTCGCAGTGTTCACAAAAAAAAACACCACCTCTGCGTCGAGACTGGGGTTCAACCACAAGTGGTCATTTTCACGGGTTGGAAGCCAGCAGTATGGCTGTTGCTGCACCAGCGACAGGATGGTTGGGGCGCCTGTTGAGCAGGAGCAGGGCTAGGAGTGCGTTCCTCATGCGTTAAGTCCCTCCCCGTGGAACTCCTCACTGTCAGGTGAAAATAATTGTCGGGAAGGTGGGAGTCTATCTCCAAACCCCCAGAGCCGCGGTAGAACAGTGAAGCGGCTCGTCGCCTAGTGGTCAATCTGAGAATGCAACACTTTCGCATTTAAAATGCATCTACCGTTTTTGCGCCTGCTTATAACTCTATAGACACGCCTACTCGACCCAATATTGGTACTTCCGGCAGACAGAT
>NC_137626.1:16798541-17135269 GCF_963280865.1 Gymnoscopelus braueri
CGGAGGGACAGAGCGAGAAGAGGCTGTCACTAGTTAATCGATTGTGGAGGCTGTTGTTTTCTTGGACAGAAAATAGAAATAGAAACTTGATAAAATGGGTCTTATATATACCTAGACAGCAGTTAGTATACCAGAGTGGCCCACCCCAGCAAAAACCCTCCTTTTTTTCCCTTTCTTTTTTTAAACATTTTGTTAGAATGAATTGACTGTCAAATACCCCTAGCAGCACCATTTGTCCAGGAGCTTATTGGTATTTCAGTTCTGACCATTCAGGAACCCGTACCAAATTGCCTCCGGTTCTCAGTACTTAGCCCTAGCTCATAGGCTTGCATATTTGAATGTGTTTGAGTGAAAGTTAAATTATTTATTTGATGCTGCACAATACAGGCTATCTTCATACATAGTATGGTGATGGTCTATCATTTAGCCAAATGAAAATGGTGATCTTTACCAATAACAACAAAAATGCTTCACAAGATCAATGTTGGTGTAACATACAAGATTTGCTAAAACAAGTATAGATAACCATTAGAACTACGATCCAACTTTCATGAAGAGCATGAAAGTTGGATTTTGCATACAGACAAACCCTGACCTAGACCACTGGTTCTTAACATATGGTAAGGGGACCCCAGAGGTCCCAGGCGTCCCAGCTAAAATGTTTGAGAAAACGGCTGAGAATCACTGCTCTAGATCAGGGGTCTTCAACGTTTTTCAGGCCAAGGACCCCTTGGCTGAGAGAGATAAAGCAGGGACCCCCATTATATATTGTATAAAATATATTTTTCCCCCATAGATTTCATAGGCAGCTTCATAGACTTGTTTGACAGCACTGTCATCAGTGAGTGTTGGATTCATGTTAATGTGGATTTACAGACATTTAACCACTTAAACCGTCAATACTAAGTAGGCTAAACTTGACCTTTTACTCTGTACTTGTATAAGGATAATTCCTTTTAACAGGACGTTCATGAAAGTCCTTGCGGGCTTGTTTCCAATGAGGGCCTGTGAGCAATTAGGGGTTAAGAGTCTTGCTCAGGGACAAATTTCATTTCATCGACACATATGCTGGCGTGGCCTGGAATCGTACCTGGGGCAACCAGGGCCTCTGGCTCCCTAGGCGGGCTCACTAACCACTCAGCTATGGCCGCTCTTTTTTTCCCCCTAAACCAAACCTCGTTGGCCAAAAATAGTTCTCCTCAGAATAGGGATGCTTGGTTGAAGCGGTTAATGTAAAAATCACACAAAGATTTGGCGGACCCCCTCTAGTAACTCTGAGGACCCCCTAAAGGTCCCCAGACCCCCTGTTGAAGACCTCTGCTCTAGATATCTTGACTTATGGCTTTATGTCGTAAAAAGTCGGCGGACAGTCCTCTTCCTTTTCACTGAGACGCAGTGGAACACGGTGTTGTTAGCGTACAGAAGCAGTTCATGTGGGATTTGAACAAGCCAGCCGAGGGCGTCCCTAACCAGAAATAAAGAGACCAGAAATATTGGTTGTTGTCCCCTGAAACACCCATGTGCCGTCCCGCTGCTAGTTAAAACCAGCCTCTTTCCTCCTGAATGGTTCCGTCCCAGGATGCCTCAAAGCAGACAGACTCCAGTGCTCATACTGTCACAGAAGCTCAGTGGCCATGAATATTTCAATGTGCCTCTAGAGACATACAAAGAAAGAGAACTCCTTCTTGCGTCCCCTTCTTGAGTGGAACAGACCCCCCCCCCCCCCCCCCACACATGCAGGCAGGGGGTAGAGGAAAACTTGGGGAAGAGGCATCAAGGCTTTCTCACTGGCAAGGCAGCACAACTGCTAGGAGGAATGAATCGCAGCCTGAGAGAGGGAGAGAGATTGTGTGTGTGTGTCGTGTGTGTGTGTTATCATCCAGTCAAATGAAACAAACACCCAAAATCAGAGGAGGGCAAAGAATCAAAAACAATGGAGGATAGACTGAAGCAACTTCGGGTCAATGTTGTTGCTGTGTTCCAAAAGAAACTTCCACAACAAAGATTTGTAGATTGCATGTACATGCACAGCCACTCCACACGCATGCCTGGAAGTGTAAACGTGCCTGTGGGAGGGTGTGCATGCTCATGAACTCGTTTACAATTTAGGCATTTAGCGGACGCTCTTATCCAGAGCGACTTACAAAAAGGTAAACACATGCAGCAAAAGCAGAGAGACAGTGTAGTGTGTCAGTAAACTAGGATCACAGGTAAACCAAGAACCTAGCATCAGTCTAAACAATACTATCAAAAATAATCGTCTATACACTAAAGGATACCAGGTACACAATGAACCTAGCATCAGTCTAAATAACATGCTATCTAAATGACATCTTGCATAAGTCTGCATGGCCGTTTACTGTATACTGTATATGTGTGTGTTGACTCACTTGTTTACTGTGTTTTCCGGCTCAGGCTCTACTTGAGACACAGAAGGAGCTTCGTACTCATGTTCCCAACTTCACCTTCAACCTGGGCTTCTCTGGGAAATTCTTCCATGCCGGTAAAATACTGTGGCCTTTTGAGAGCCCCCTGTTTATTCAGCCTCAGCACTGATAAAAACATGGCACCAAAACTGAATGTGATAACACCCGTACATCTGTAGTTGAAGAACATTTTCCATATTCCATCCTCATTGGCTAAGGTTGGCTTCCAAAGTTTGCAGGATTGGTCCGTTTTGAACAAAATGCCTCAAATCATGAACGCAGCTTGCGCTTTCCGTGCAATTTCACACGCACATTCCCAATAGGCCACATTCCCACTAGGCCAAGGAAGAAATGCCACCCTTTTCACATTGGCCTGTTATAGCGCCAAATCACATTTTTGGAACAAAATGCCTCAAATCATGAATGCAAGGTCCGATTGCCGTGAAAGCCCTAAGAAGAAATGGCACCCTTTTCACATTGGCCTATTATAGCGCTGCTCCGAGGAGCACTTTTTCTAGTTTCTTTCTGTCTTTTTTTCTTTCTTTCTTGCGAGTTGATCTGAAAAGTCTAGGAGGACACGAGGACAGGAAGTCTAATGCGTTGAGATCTTTTCCGCGTCACATCAGGCTGTCCTCCACCTGATTGGTAGTCATGTACAGTGCACTGTCACTGGCCAGACCTCCTCCATATTCATGACCACATACGCAGCATCATCTCTCGTGTCAGTGCACAGCCATGCGAGTCAGCAGGTGCATGTAGAGTGTGAGTGTGTATGTGCATACACATGCTGTATGTTATTGTCGCTGTGTGGCATAGACCTTGTATCTCCCAAAAGCGTTACTTTTCAGAAAATGGAAAACATCACCTGTGTTCCAATGGATCTGATATCTGTTATTTTAGTCACAAGCTCTTGTTATGCTTTTCATTGCTAAAATATTTAGAAATGTATTTCAAAAGAGCAATCTACAAGCTCATATCACAAGCTTGTAGATTGGCTTTTTTTGCTGCCTTTGTATGACACTGTCCATATAGGATCAGTGTGGAAGAAGTACAGGTGTTTTACTTACGTAAAAGTAGCAACACCACAATATAAAAATACTCTGTCACAAGTAAAAGGCCTGTGCTCAAAAATGCTACTTCAGTGAAAGTACAAAAGTATTGGCATCAAAATATACTTAAAGTACCAAAAGTAAAAACGCTAAAAACACTAAACACTAGCATATCTACAAGCTCACAACGCGCGGCGATGCGATGCGTCCCGTTGTGAGCTTGTAGATCGGCTATTTTCAAATAGCCTGTGTATAAAATAGGGCTAAAGTGGTTAATGTATGTTTTATAATATAATGATTTATATCTGTAAAGTAACTAGAGTCTAAAGTTTTCAAATAAGTGTCGTGGAGTAAAAGTACAATATTTGCCTCTGAGATGTAGTGGATTAAAAGTATTGAGAATTTGAAATACTCCAGTAAAGTAAAAAATACCTCAAAATGAATACCTCAAAAGTACAATACCTGAGTAAATGTATTTAGTTAATTTCCACCACTGCATAGGGTGAGGTATAAAATAGGGGCATTAATGAATGAAGAAGAAAAACAAAAGAAACATGGCGAGATACAAGGTTTCTGCCCGACAGTGATGACCTAGGGACATGTGCCCATATGTATTGAGGAGTGAAAGGGAGACACTGTTGTGTGTGTGTGTGTGTGTGTGTGTGTGTGTTGTGCGCGTTGTGTGTGCATGTAAAGTAGGCCCCTATGCGTGCTATGCTGTTTGTGTGTTGCAGATGAGGAGAAAGACAAACAGGATGTGTGTGTGCGTGCACGAGTATGCGTGCATGCATGCATACGTGTGCTCGTGTGGTGTACAGAAGAGAGAAAAAAGGCAGAATGTGTGAATGCATGCCAGTGTTTGTGTGAGAGCATTTAATGGTGCCTGAATGAGAGGGAGGTGTGTGTGTGTGTGTGTGTGTGGACGGCAGCAGACGGGCAGCTTTAGGTCAGCAGAGCTTTATGGGGGGGATTAGCTGCCTGTTGGCAAAGTCAGCCTCCCAATCACTGTCCCCTCCGGCTCTCTCTGTCACCCCACACACACACACACACACACACACACACACACACAGTCAGCATAGCTTGCACATTGGTTCACATTGACGTCACATGAAAACCATAGCGTTGCTGTGGGGCAGTATAACCTCTTATCTCCATATTCTACCTGTTTGTGTTTTTTTTCGTAAAATGAACGCCCTACCCAGTGGTGTAAAGTAACTAAGTACATTTACTCAAGTACTGTACTTAAGTACAATTATGAGGTATTTTTTACTTTACTGGAGTAATTCCAAATTTCAGTACTTTTACTTCTACTCCATTACATCTCAGAGGCAAATATTGTACTTTTACTCCAGTACAATTAGTTGAAAACTTAAGTTACTGGTTACTTTGGGATTATCAATTATTACATTATAGAACATACATTACCACTTTAGCCCTATTTTATACGTAGGCTATTTGAAAATAGCCGATCTACAAGATCACGTCGCATCGAGACGCGTTGTGAGCTTGTAGATCTGCTATTTTCAAACATTTTAGTGCTGTTAACGTTTGGTACTGTACTTTAAGTACATTTTTATACCAATACTTTTGTACTTTTACTCAAGTAATTTTTTAATTCCGGACTTTACTTGTAACAGAGTATTTCTATATTGCAGTATTGATACTTTTACTTAAGTAAAATATCTGGACTACTTTTTGTCCACCACTGCAGAGACGGTACAGTATGCCACTGCAGAGACGGTACAGTATGTAAATACGATCATAATTAATTTTTCACATGCTACTGTAATCATTAGCCTGCCAACAGAAATGCATATGGCAGGATATTGCAGTGTCCGCCGTCTGTGTGTCTGTGATGGTCGGGCGTTCATCAGACTCGTGGGACTGATCAGAAAGGCTCCCCGAAGACGTGATTAAATGTCAATGGTCAAGGTCACACATGATTAAGGTCAAGTTGGAAATCGATAATAGAGGGGTGGCTTTTCAATAAACTTGGTGATAAATGATCCGCATGCTAACTGTCCCAAAGAGATTATTAGCTTTTGAGCTGTAAAGGAAGGCCGGGCAAGGCGAGTTGTATATCACACGTCAACATATCACATGTCAACAACAATTCAAATTGCTTTACATGAAATTAAGACATTAAAGGAATAGTTAACAAAAAAAAGAGTTATTTTCTATCAATTATGCACCGCTTGAAGCCTTGAATTCATCGAGATATTTTTGATGCATTCCTAAGCCAATAATTTGATGACCGGGGGGCGTTTTCCGGGTAGAAGACTCAAAAGAGACTCTTTGAGTCTGTAATTGATAGAAAATAAGCAATTTTTTGGGTGAACTATCCCTTTAAGACAGAGTGTTAAGAGAGTGCAAAATAAGTCACATCAAAGGACATTTGGATACAATAATAGATTAAGAAGCAGGGTTTGGGCTGTTTAAAAAAAAAGTGAATCAAACCTGTGGTTATGAAACAGACTTTGATGATGACTCCTGTCCCGCTAGGTTTTTTCCCCCCATATCCTTTCATTTTTGTCGAGGTTCAACAAGGTTTCTCTCCCCATCACTCATTAATCCATTAACACCGGGAGCTCATATGTGTCATTTTAAGATTTCTTTGGCTATTAAAAAATAGCAGATATGCAAGCTCATAGCGCGGCACTTGTAGATCTGCTTTTTTTTTATCGTGGGAACTTTGTGCGAATCTTTGAATATATATATTTTGAAAGCGAACATTTGTAACTCAAATCTTCTGGGGTCCCTGGAATTTTTTTTTTTAGATGGTGGTCCTCGGCCAAATACATATCTAAAAATGTTTTCTAAATCCTAACAGTATGTTGCTATATCAGTGGTGCTCCAACTTTTCAACAAGGACATTTGACCACGGACCCCCATCTCAAAATATGTTGTTCCAGGAACCCCTAGAAACACAGATCGGAGTTAAAAATGTTTGCTTTAAAACATATACAGTATACATATATTCAAAGATTTGCGCAAACTTTCCAAGATTAAAAAAAGATATCGCAGATCTACAAGCCGAGTGCTGCGCTATGAGCTTGTATATCTGCTATTTTTGAATAACCAAAGACATTTTTAAATGACACAGACGCGTTCCCGTAGTGAACGGCTTAATGGCCATCGCCGCGATCCCAGGAGTTCATTGGCATGCTGTGCCACAGCCTGGGTGAACTCTTATGATGAAGTCAGGGCCCGTAATTGGGAAGGCATGCAAAAACGACGGCCTCCGGTTTTGAGTCATTAACACCATGAAGGGGAGAGCGGCATGGACATTGCACACCGCAACCTTCAGTCTCAAACAATTGCCTCCGCCAGGAAGATATCGCTGCTGTATCTGACAAGCTGGCCCCAGGCCCTGTCCGTGCGTTGAATATTGCTATATCGCTGCAAGTGAGTGTGAGAGAGTGCACTTAGTACTTCGTGCATATACTTTCCCCTGTATTTGTGTGTGCATAATATACTCTCCATACATGCATTTATCTCCTTATATGCATGCATTTACCTTACATGTCTGTACATGTTTGTACACAAACGCACACACACACACACACCCACGCACACACACGAGTCGACAGGCTTATTGGGTTTGCGTTGTCGTCGCATGAAAACCATATAGGCTGCACTAGAGTATGTAAATACCATTATGTTTCATTTTTCACAGGCTAGCTGTAATCATCCTGCATGCCAACAGCAATGCAGGATATTGCAGTGTCCCCTGTCTGTGTGTGTCTGTGATGCTTTTCGAATGTTCATCAAACTTGAATGATCATGTGGAAACCTTGTATATCCAACACTGTTGTACAGTATATCCAGAACTGAAACGTTAAAAAAAATCCAATGGATCCAAAGTAGTTATCTGCTAGCAGTGGTGTAAAGTAACTAAATACATTTACTCAAGTACTGTACTTAAGTACAATTTTGAGGTATTTTTACTTTACTGGAGTATTTCCAATTTTCTGTACTTTTACTTCTGCTCCACTACAGCAAATATTGTGCTTTTACTCCACTACAATTATTTGAAAACTTTAGTTACTTTGTAGATTTTGATTATTATTACAAAACATACATTAATAACTAAAGCCCTATATACATTTCGGCAATTTGAAAATTGCCGATCTACAAGCTCACAATGTGTCGCGATGCGACGCATTGTGAGCTTGTAGATGTGCTATTTTCAAAAGATTTGTATACATTTTATACATTTGAAAACTTGTGAAATGTGGTATTCTGCATAATGAGTACTTTCTACTTTTGGTACTTTAAGTATATTTTGACACCAATATTTTTGTACTTTTAATCAAGTACATTTTGAATTCCGGACTTTTACTTAAAGGAGTAGTTCACCCAAAAAATGACTTATTTTCTATCGATTACACACCCCATGAAGCCTTGAATTCATGGAGATTTTTTAGTTTTTGTCGCATTCCTAAGACAATAATTTGATATCTGACGGAAAGATGCTAATGTATCCGGTAGGCAGGGATGAGCTGTAGGGGGTGCTATGGGGGGTCGGCGACCCCTTAGTTCTGGCACTGGCTGGGGGGCTGGGAGCTCCACATGCACGCGCGAGCACGCACCGTCAGCTGCGGTCTTAACACCTTAAAGTTTAAACAATAGCCTCAAGGTTTGGGCCGTCAGCGGCGAGCCGTTCTCAATAGCGTCTACCTGGCTGCTTTGCATAACATTAGGCTACTCGGAAAAAGCCATGGACTTGAATTGAATGTGTACATTCCTCTCACAATGAGAGACAACAGTCTCTGCACTGCAGAGTGTGAAGGGGATCGCTTAGAAGAGGACCCAGTTCTCTGAGACAAGACAAAGACAAGTTGTCTGATTATTTTAAGTACTTATGTGTGGGTGAGTCTATGTAAAGGGCTTTTATATAAAACTAAAAGGAAAATAAAATAATTAATTAACAATGCAACTAAATAATAAGATGTAATTACATTAAAAATCACATGTTGAATACAGTATTTCAACTAGCACTGAGCTGATTGGCTATGTGCACATGCGTGCACGTGCACGTGACGTCAGAAAATATAGCCCCCCTAGTTCAAAAATCCACAGCTCATCACTGCTGGTAGGAGACACAAAGTTGACACTTTGTGTCTCCTACCGGAGCCACCGCCGGTCATCAAATTATTGACTTAGGAATGTGACAAAAACAAAAAAATATCCATGAATTTAAGTCTCCATGGGGTGTGTAATGGATAGAAAAAAAGGCATTTTGGGGGTGAACTATTCCTTTAAGTTAGAAATTGTAGTACTTTTTCCACCACTGTCTACTAGTCATAAGCTCTCGTTGATACTTTTGGTTAAAATGTTTAGAAAACCCACAGACAGACTTTTCAATCACTTTCAAGCTGGTGTCCCTATTTGGGGCATACGATTTTCATAAATAGCTCAAGTAGGACCCATTTGAACTTGTAGATCATCTTTTCCCTAAATTTCTACAACACTAAAATAGGGCATTCATTTATGAAGACAAACAAACGTAAAACATATGGAGATACAAGGATTCTTCCCGACAGTGACAATATGCATATTCCTACATGTTTGTATGTATACAGTATATATACACACATGAAGATGTGTGTGTGTGTGTGTGTGTGTGTGTGTGTGTGTGTGTGTGTGTGTGTGTGTGTGTGTGTGTGTGTGTGTGTGTGTGTGTGTGTGTGTGTGTGTGTGTGTGTGTGTGTGTGTGTGTGTGTGTGTGTGTGTGTGTGTGTGTGTGTGTGTGTGTGTGCGCACACACGTGTGCATGGAGTACTGCCAGGACCTGGTCAATTAAATATGGAAGACGATGGGCTCTGTGCCCTGGGGGAGTTTAGCAGCTAACTAGCAGGGTAGTGCCAATAGGAGACAAATTGGCTGCTCCACTATGGCTTCCTGATGATGCCCAGGTGCAGCCAGTCTTTGCTCATTAAGTCCTGCTTACCTGGGGGTGGCGAGCCCGCCGCGACAAAGGAAACGACATTTGGGAAATTTAAAACATAAACACCACCGCGCTTTCTTCATGAAGACGAGGGGTTAATGTGCACATGTAGAGAGCACTGGTTCTCAGACATAGTCATGCCAAAGACAGCGGGCCCCCAGTGGAAAAGATTCCGTGCCAGGGACACCCACAAGAGAAGATTTGTCAAGATGTGTTCATTTATTTTTTTGAATAGCTGGAAATGAGGGCTTAAGTGTTTGAACTGTTCCTCATTTTGCTGGGGACCCGTTGGACCCCACTCAAGGACCACTGGGGGACCCCACTGTGAGAACCACTGATTGACTGTAGTACCCTCCCTTGGCATCCTGGTGTCGCAGTGTTAACAAAAAAAAAACACCACCTCTGCCGTCGAGACTGGGGTTCAACCACTAGTGGTCATTTTCATGGGTGGGAAGCCAGCAGTATGGCTGTTGCTGCACCAGCGACAGGATGGTTGGGGCGCCTGTTGAGCAGGGAGCAGGACTAGGAGGGATAGTGCGTTCCTCATGCGTTAAGTCCCTCCCCCGTGGAACTCCTCACTGTCAGGTGAAAATAATTGTCGGGAACGCGGGAGTCTATCCCAAACCCCCAGAGCCGCGGTAGAACAGTGAAGCGGCCGTCGCCTGGTGGTCAATCTGAGAATGCAACACTTTCGCATTTAAAATGCATCTACCGTTTGTGCGCCTGCTCATAACTCTATGGACACGCCTACTCGACCCAATATTGGTACTTCCGGCAGACAGATTCTATTAGACCCACTGGACCCAATTTTTGACTTGTTATGACTCTATGGTCTATCCCCGTTACAATGCACGAGACCCCTGGGAGATGGATTGCCACACATACCATCAGCTCCCCAGTACCTGCCGCAGTCACCAAGCTGTGCAACTCATAAGCTGAGTTGCCGGTGCCTGAGATCAAACCCATGTCCTTGTGGTCCAAAGGCGAGAGCTCTGCCCACTGAGCTAGCCAGTCCCAGACGCGTACCTTGCATGAAGATACCGCTGTAAACCAAGGTTATTATAATTAACTAAAACTAACGAAATTACGGAAACAAAAATTGAAAAAAGATAATTGTTAACTGAAATAAATAAAAATAATGCAAAAATAAAAACAATTACGAACCGTATTGTGTGTTTACAAAACTAACAAACTAACTGAAATTATAGACAAAATGCCCTTCGTTTCTTTTGTGTCAATTTATAAGCTTTTTGGGAGGATATGAATCTTAATCTATTTATTTCTCTGTACCAGCTTTATACCAGCTGTCGGCACCACCGTTTTTATTACACAATAGCCTACTCTTACTCAGGCCCTTTTCAATCCTGCACCCGACAAATAACCGAAAGTATAAAAAACTAAAACTAATTAAAACAAACTAAAACTATTAGCATTTTCAAAAATCTAAACTAGCAAAAAAAACAAAAAAAAACACTGAATTCGAAGAAGAAAAATCAAAACGAACTCAAACTAAACTAAAAAGATAAATCCAAAACTATTATAACCTTGCACGAATGGATAAAAAGCTGTATACTGTGTATAATGTGGTTCTTCTGACCTCAGCCAAGACCAACTGCCCCGACCCGTCTCCCTGCGGAGCTGGGTAGGTTGACCTCACCAACCACAATCCGCACGCAATGAGAGAAACATAAAGTTATATCCACTGCAGCATTTCAGCTCGCCAAAGTCAAATGGGGCATGTGGTGTGTGTGAGTTATTTTAGCATGCATGACATGCAAGCATCAGCTCGCCTCATTTGTGTGATACCCACATACAGTATGTTAAGGGAATACGTCCGATGTTGTTACACAAAACCCCACAGCATGAGGTAGCCTGGAGATGGGTCTGCATGGCACGTTGGAGTGCACAATGTAAAATTTAAATTGTATTTTAAATATACATACACGACTTCGACCCTTTATTCATTTGGACGTACCAAATTCACACTTTTGTGCTAGCGGCCATGCATATTGTATATAAATAGATAGGTAGTTAATTCGTAATGTATTCATTCTGTGTGTTTCACTCTTACTGCTGTTGCTGCTATGACACCTGCATTTGTAGACAGAAATCTTATCTTATGTCAGAGAGAGAGAGAGAGAGAGAGAGAGAGAGAGAGAGAGAGAGAGAGAGAGAGAGAGAGAGAGAGAGGAGAGAGAGAGAGAGAGGAGAGAGAGAGAGAGAGAGGAGAGAGAGAGAGAGAGAGAGAGAGAGAGAGAGAGAGAGAGAGAGAGAGAGAGAGAGAGAGAGAGAGAGGAGAGAGAGAGAGAGAGAGAGAGAGAGAGAGATGATTCCACGGCTTGATTCCCAGGTTGGCCTGAGCCGCAGCGTGGCGGCCCAGGCACCCTATAGGCTGCAATGCCAGCCTGAGAGCGTGTCGCGGGTTCAAATCCCGGGCCCGTGGACCTTTGCTGCGTGCCACTCCCCATTTCCTGTCAGTCTACTCTACTGTCCTATCAATATCATTAAAGGCATAAAAGCCCAAGAAAAAAAAAAAACATATGGTTGAGTGGAGTCCCTCAGGGCTATATACTATTTGTATTGTGTATTCTCGGTTTGCTGTTATTGTGGGGAAAGCTTTTGCTGAAAATAGCCGCTCGACTGCGACGCGTTTGTGAGCTTGGCGATCTGCTATTTTCTGCAGAAAGCTTTCCTCACAATACGGATGCCGGGCTTCAAGCGGTTAACTTTCTCAGCAGGCATGGCGGAGGAGCTATAAGCCCTGAGTCTTAAGAAGCGACGCTAGGGACCCCCTGCAGAGAGGCTGGAAGGTGGATGAAGGGACTTGGGGGTCCATGGCTCTCTGATCCGGGGCGGGGGGCTTTGGGATGCGGCTGCCGGCGGGGTTGAGACCCCCCCCCCTCCTCCCCCCCATATGGATTAAACAGCCTGCACGGCACGCGTTACTGTTAAAGGTCACTTGAGTGTGTGTTTAATTGCGCATGTGCTAACGCAAAAAGAGATGCGATGGATATATAGGACAGGAAGAGCATCTCCGGGTCCTCTGGAAAGAGGTTAATGGTCGTACCGTGGGTTTACGGAGAAGTCCTATGGCGTCCCTTGGGAACCTCGGCCCCAGTGCAGTGTTTGCCATGTCGATGCATTATACGTTCCATGGTGAAGTCTAGTTGGTTTAAGGGAATCCCCAGTGGGCTACGTATGGATTTGCAGCATGGTGGAGTTGAACCACTTAAAGGAGTAGTAGCCAATCATTTTGAGTCTCCGGCACGAGACTAGCGGAGACAAAAAAATTGGCATGAATTCAAGGCTTCATGGGGTGTGTATTGATTGAAAATCATTTTGTTCTGTGAACTACTCTGTGAACTACTCCTTTAACTACTCCTCCGTCCTGGGACGCATCTGTGTAATTTTTTGATTTGAGCTAAAAGACATTATTTTACACTTTGGCTATTCAAAAATAGCAGATATACAAGCTCATAGCGCGGCACCAAGTGCCGCGCTACGAGCTTGTAGATCTGCTATTTTTGAAAAATCATGAAAATGTGTGCAAATCTTTGAATATATATAATTTAAAGCAAACATTTTTTAACTAAAATCTTTGCTTCTGGGGGGTCCCTGGAACAAAATATTTTGAGATGGGGGTCCGCGGCCAAATTCATATCGTCTTGGGGGTCCTTGACATGAAAAAGTTTGAGCATTACTGACATTACTGACTTTTCTATTTTTCAGAATACTGTTGGGATTTAGAAGACATTTGTAGTATCGGCTTCAGGTCTTAATGGGTTAAGTGATCCTATTTAGCAAAAATAGTCAATCTACAAACGATGCGCCGTGTATAAAAGCCTGTAGATTGGCTATTTTCGCAATTGAAAATTTTAGTAAATGTTAGAGCATATAAAAAAACTGCCAAAAAAATCTGGATCGTTTGAATGCTTCCACACCATCGTGAGGGTTTAACTCTATTCATTACTGCCTCTCTGCCTCCCCTATGCTCTCTTTCGGTCTTCCATTTTCTCTCTGTCATCATTTTGTCTCTTTCTCCCTCTCCCTCTCTCTCTTTCCCCCCCGCTGTTAGAATAATCCATCTGATGCTGTAGTAGATTATGCGAGAGGGTGAATTAATCACGCCTCTAAATTGACTCGTCTGAGCTAAAACATGGAGTGGGCGAAGGGCGGGCGCATGAGCCTTGATGACCCCTAGAAAAAAAAATCTCCATTGAACATTATGCATTACGGAATGACTTGATTGGGTGCTGAGGGCGCACAGTACGTGGAGGCACCTTTTTTTTAGGTTTTTAACCACAGATATCACTTTGAATTCCAACCCGCGGGGAGGCGGACATAAATAGCCCCGGATTCTATTTCATGTTTTCGTTCTTTTGTCTTTCGCCAAGTCATCTGTGTAACTAACCAAAAAAAAGTGTACTCCCATAAGTCCCTGACATGGAATTGCCCGGGACAGATTTAAACCCCTCGGAATAAAAAAAGAAAGAAAGAAAAAAATGACCTACTGTATCTGTCCTCTAGTAAATAGGCCCACATTTCCATGGCAGGGGGAAAATTTGCCTGAGCCGGTCCCCCGGCTGCAGAGAGGGGCCTTAATTGCTGGTCGGATGCCTTGCTTGAGGGGGGACGACGCGGCGGTGGCATGAAATATGAACCGAGGCTCCCAGGGATGCGAGCGAGGCGCCCATGACAGTTGGGAAGATTTATAATTAACCCATTCAGTCCGGGAACGCATCATGTGTCATTTTAAGATTTATTTGGCTATTAAAAAAATAGCAGATATGCGAGCTCATAGCGCGGCACCGAGTGCCGCGCTATGAGCTTGTAGATCTGCTGATTTTTGAAAAATTGTGAACGTTTGTTCAAATCTTTGAATATATATATATTTTTTTTTAAGCAAACATTTGTAACTCAAATCTTTGCTTCTGGGGGTCCCTGGAACTAAATATTTTGAGATGGCAGCCAAACACATAATTTTGTGGGTCCTTGACATGAAAACGTTTGAGAACCACTGAAAAAAACATGTTTTTTTCAGAAAACTGTTTAGAATATATTTGTAGATGGGTTCCCGGACTTAAGGGGTTAAGCAGGCAAGAATTAAAGACACAAACACTGGGGGTGTTTGTGGAGACGCGCGCGCGCCCACATGTGCTAGCTAGCGTGCGCGTGTATGAAGATTAATTTGCAGCTGCCCCAGCTGACAGAGCCAAACTGTACAGTCAGGAGTCATTAACCCCTTCCCACGTCCCAGAGTGCACCGGGAGACACGGGCGCGGCCCGTGCCCACGGGAGAGACGGCGTGAAGGTCAAGGGTCGTAAATTCCCAGAATGTGTTGTCTTCGCAGGCAGTTAAATTTGGCCCGCTGTCCTTCATGCTTTTTCTGGCTCGATTCAAGCGGAGGGGCTTTGTTGTCGAGGATCCCCCCCGACGCCCTTACTCTCTGTGGGGATTTCAGAGAAACGGCCCGTTGCAATCCAAGCAGTTTATCCGAGTTATAGAAGACAGGCCATCGCATATAAATGACAAATCATTTCTGACATATGTCATATTACGATGGAGATTTTAAGAGGTATGGTGGGTTTTATGACGCGGTGCAAATTCTTACCGCCGAAGACAACCGTCTCCTTTAGCTGTAAGGTCACAGCTGTGAGTGCAGCACATTAACGCTCTGTTGCAAGGGATTCTTTTATGTTTGTTAGAACCCGGCTGGGCGTACCAGAGGGATGGGGTTTAACGTAACCAGCCAACCAAACAAGAGTCCTCAGTAAGATAAGTTATTCTCCAAAGTGACTTGCTCATGCAGACTACGTTGGCATTTTCTGGCACTTATTGGCATAAAGTCTTAAAACACCGTTCCGACTAAAACAAACAATTTGTGCGGCCGTGAAATCCATGATTGGTTTTGCCCAGGGATCCTTAAGGGGGTTCTAGTTCTAGGGAGTCCCCAGTGAAATTAGGAACAGTTTAACAATTTAGGCCCTATTTTTATGATTCATATACTTCAGTATCCTGGTGTCAGTATCCTGGTGTCAGTATCCTGGTGTCGGTTAGCCTGGTTCCAGACCATAGACCCCGCCCACTCTCTGAGTGGGGCTCCTCTTGGTCTGGTGTCATAATGTGAGCCTATGGCTTTTCACGGTCGAAGAAAAACCTGTCAAATCAGAGTCGGAGGTGGGGGTGGTCTAACGACAAGCCAATCAGCGATGACGTCAGATGTAGGCGGATCCGTGGATCTCTTGTGATTGGTTTAGGGAAATTTGAATCCCCTCCCCCTGGTAATCGCGGACACTGCAGCCAATGTCAGACTGAAGCTCCACGCAGCTTCAGGCTGATAATCAGGCTAGGTGTCAGTATCCTGGTGTCAGTATCCTTGTGTCAATATCCCGGTGTCAGTATTCTGGTCAGTATCCTGGTGTCAGTGCCACCTACAGTTATATTCTGTGCTACATCTAATCTAACCATTAGATTACCCCTGCGGGGGTCCCTGACACAAACCCTTTTCAAATGGTGGTCCCTAATGCGTATCGATTTTGAGCATCCTTGACGCGAAAACGTTTGAGAACCGCCGACACATAGAACAGCCTTCAGACAGTAGCTCCACTCAAGCACAGTAAGTAATACAGTGTTAAAGTTGTTACTGTGGTGAGTCTTAGAGCGATGGCATCGCCTCACTCCTCTATGTGCGTTCGTCGCTGTTTGTCAGATTGTGCCAGCAGGACCCATTGTGTCAGAGGAAGTGAGTCTGTCGGAGAAAATGAGCGAGAATCGTTGCTTTGTAAACTCCCGGGCTCCAGGGCACGGTGCAAAAAAAACATTAGCTTGTCATAGTGTATGGGGTAATTTGTTTTCTTTCATTACTGAATTAATAGCATCGTTTCAGCGTGTGTGAGGCCGCGCTATACGTGCACGGACGCGTGCGCGTGGACGCGGCGGCGACGGCGCACGCATTGGCAAACGCGTCGGGGTAGTTTGTACGCATGCATGAACGTGTGCATCAACACGTGATGGGGTCTATCTATCCTAGAGCTTTTGTGAGAGCGTGTGTGTGTGTGTGTGTGTGTGTGTGTACACAAGATTGATGTCATAGTTTGAGGAGAGAGAGAGAGAGAGAGAAAGAGAAGCATGGGGTGGGAGAGAGAGCGAGAGAAGGAAGGAATAAGTCAGGAAAATACATTTTGACTCATTATGCAAGTATAATGAAACTACTTCTCCTCAGCCCTGGCATATAGTTTGCTCTGACTTCTCTCTAAGAAGAAAAATAATGTAAGCACAGCAAAATGAGCTTTCGCATACTTACAAGAACTCAGCAATATCTCAAAGCTTTCCCCCCCAAAAACCAAATAACCGCACAGAGCTCACTAAATGCCAGAGAACCCATACTTGTGCATTTGGTTCAAGTGTAGCCTATACTGCAATACAAAGACATGCACCGGCGCATATACAAGTGCGTTCGCATCTGCACTCGCGAGCGCACGCACACACACACACACACACCCACCCACCCACACACACACACACAGTTCAAAAGCACACCATGTCAACATGACAGTGGACAGTGACTTCAACGCACCAGGGCTCCAATTTCAGTGTCACAATGGCAGAGGAACAAGGCCTGTTCATCCGCATGTCACATCCCAAAGGAACCCATGTGTACTGTGCTGTATGTGTGGGCCTCACTGTTTGCATGTGCGTGGCACAGTGTTCCTCTGAGTTTGCAGTGTTGCCAAGTCTGCCTATTATTTATAAGTGACTTTGGGCTTGTTTTACCTGTAAATTCACAGTATGCAAATATTAGTAGTTGCAGGTTGTGTTTTTTTGTGTGTGATTATAGTGTAATAATGTAAGTGTAGTTGCGTATTTGGGCTTACTTCCTGATGTTGTTTAAACCAGTGGTTCTCAAACGTTTTCATGTTAAGGTTCCCTAGATGAATATGTATTTGTGTGCAGACCCCCATCAGAAAATACGTTGTGCCAGGGATGTGCCAAAAACAAGATTGCAACGCTGTGAGCTTGTAGATACTATAATTATGCCCTCCCACATGCACGGCACGTGCACGCACACATGCGCGTATAGTCGCATTGTTATAGTTAATGTATGAATTATTTAAAAACTCCAACGGTCATTATCACCTCAAGACAATATAGTCACACATAAGCCTGCACCTCAGACACCACATTATCACATGAAAAGGGCTATTTGAACTGAGGTCTACATTCTTGCTGCCCCCAGCCCCTCCTCCTGCTTATCAGATACGCTAGATGATGGCTATGAAAATGTTCTGCAGGTCACACTACGTGTGTAGCGTAACACAGTAGAACACACCACTGGTGCAAGTGGTTTCCTTAGGGCTTGTTTTCGTAGACCTGGCCGCTTGTTTATCTTGCAAAATCTGGCAACACAGCTGTTCCTCTGAAAAATGCATGTGGTATGTGTGTTGCTGCACATGTATGCATGCATGCGTGTGCTGTGTGTGTTGGAATCTATGGGTATGAACTTGCAATGTCACAGGATGTGGTTCAAAGAGCACGTCATATAAAATGCCCCGACACCCCCCCACACACACACACACACACACACACACACCGTGATATGAGCTAGTGTGCCCTTGTCATATGAAATATTCATGAACCATACACAAGGAAAAGAGAGTCAGCCACTTTGAAACCTGTGTATGTGCGTGCAGATGCCTGCTTGCGCGCGTGCGTGCGTGCGTGTGAGAAAGAGAGAGAGAGAGAGAGAAAGAAACACACAGAGAGAGAGAGAGCATGCACATAACAGTCAACGTGTGTGTGCATGTGTGTGTTTTGTTTGTGTGTGTGTGAGAAAGAGAGAGAGAGAGAAACACACCGGGAGACAGAGAGAGCGCATGCACAACTGTGTGTGTGTGTGTGTGTGTGTGTGTGTGTGTGTGTGTGTGTGTGTGTGTGTGTGTGTGTGTGTGTGTGTGTGTGTGTGTGTGTGTGTGTGTGTGTGTGTGTGTGTGTGTGTGTGTGTGTGTGTGTGTGTGTGTGTGTGTGTGTGTGTGTGTGTGTGTCAGCCTTTTAATATGGAGGCTGTTAAATGTTTTATCCCCTAATGTTGGTGTCCTTTTGGATATTAAAAGGCAGAATGCTTAGGAGATTAGCAACGTGCAGAATGCTTTCATTTGAGAGCGTTTTCGTGCGTCTCGAGGGACCCAGGTAAGAGAATATTAAACAGCACGACCCTTTACAGGAACGTCTGGGGTGCTTTGTTTGAAAAATGTTTGAAA
Organism: Gymnoscopelus braueri; assembly: GCF_963280865.1. NCBI lineage: Eukaryota > Metazoa > Chordata > Actinopteri > Myctophiformes > Myctophidae > Gymnoscopelus > Gymnoscopelus braueri. The sequence continues at coordinate 16,817,225 of NC_137626.1, forward strand.
GTGTTCCAGTTGAAACACCGTCAAAAAATATGGAAAAAGATTAAAGAATGCTGGCAATTTAATCTCCAAGTTATCATGTCATTCCATACTGAATATGCATTCAAAGACAAATTGTCAGCCATTACAGACGTTGTTCAGACTGCAATGGAACTCATTGTGTGTGTGTGTGTGTGTGTGCGTGTGCAGTGTGTGCGTGTGTAGCTGGGTGTTTGCTTTGCTGTGAGTGTGATAGCGCATGCCACCCAATGTTTGTCCCCACAAACTTTGCAGAGTTGTGACCTAGTTGGTGGCAGCAACTTTGCAGGCTGCTGGTAAACACACTGAATTTTCCGAAAAACACGTAACTTCTGTATAATCAGCTTCTTGAATTCTTCCCAACATAAGGTCATTTGCTTTGCTAACTGCCATAACTAGATCTATTAGAACAAAGGCAACACGAGCGGCTTGTTAAACCATTAAAACCGGGAGAAGCTTCCTTTTCATTTTAGATTTTAGCGTTGGCTATTTTTGCACATTTTTGAAAAATCTTGAAAGTGTGAGAACAACTGATTTATTTGTAGAATCGGCCTCAGGTTTTAATGGGTTAAGGCCTTCGGATATGTATATAATATATGTGTGAGGACACGTGTTTGTAGCTCTGTGTGTGCGTGTATGTGCGTGCACGCGACACTGTATGTGTGCGGTCGTTGCCGTGTGTTTTTTTTCTTTTTTCGCTCGCTTGCTCTCATGGACCTCTGAGCCTTGAGTGTTGTGTCAGCCTTGGACCAGAAAACATGAAATTTGCATTCTTTAATTAACATCGAAGTTTTCCACGGGTGGTTGTAATTCCAAACTTAGAGGGCTCCATGGGCCGCTCGTTTTTGGAATCGCGGAGGAGGCAAACAGCCCTAGAGGGGACATTCCCCCCTTTTTTATCCACACCCTCGTCTTTCTCTGTGCGCTAATGAAAGCGCTCTGAACACATGCACTTGATTGGGTGACATTTGGCGTGAACAGAATGGATTGTTGTCGGGGGGAAAAAAAGAAAACAATCCTTGTTGCCTGCAAGATTTATTTATTTATTTATTTGTCTTTCCTGTTGAAAGATGAAGAGAGGGAAAACAAAAAGGCCTTGTACGAAATGTGATGAAGAAAAACAACGACCGGTGGGATTTCTCCCATCTTGCGGAGGGGCCGAGGTCTCTGGTTTGTATAGCGTTAGATGTCAGGTTTAGTTTGTGGCAGGGTGACATCACCCTCTGATGTTTTTGTTTGCCTCCTAAATGAAGGAAAAATAAAGAACGAGAAAGCACTATATGCAAAGCTCCCTTTTCATCTGTTCTTTCTAAACAAGGTCAGTATTGTCAAGGCTGCTTCAGTCGCCAGTAAGCGACACATTTTCAAATATTTATTGTTCCATCGCAGACGATGGTGGGAGTTGTCTCAGACGATCAAGTACTACTTGATAGTCCTCCAAACATCTCGGACGAAATGAAACTGTCTGGAAATGCAAGATTTATGCAAGGCAAACAGTGTATCACTTCAGTTACTCTGAAGTGGTTCTGTTTGCCTTAGATAAAAAAAAATATTTCATTTTTTTTTGGTATCACGTCCTCAAGTGGTTCGGGACAGCGGTAACAGCTAGAACTTTCCTTCAATGAGATAGAGAGCTTTGCATGTTGCCCTCCTCACCCCATCCCAAGGGAAAATGCTTACAGTAAAGCTTCCCTGCATGACATCCATTAGCTCAAATGGGTTGCCCAGCTCGCTATGTCAGAAATGACTCATTTAAATGCATTCAGTGAAACTTCTCAATACTTGTCAGTGTGCTTTCATGCCATTCATGGCATTTTTTATTCACCGCGCTTGCCGAAAATACTGCTTAATCCGGTTTTAGTGCTTTTTTTTAATGGTGCGTTTGGAAATACGCTCTGAAAGCGCTGGAGTGCATCTGGGGGTCATTCAGAAATGCACAGCAGCCATTTTGGAAAGGAATTGGGCCACTTCACACTTCCTGTTACCAATGATACTAATTAACCCATTAAGACCTGGAACGCATCTGTGTCACTTTATATTTCTTTGGCTATTCAAAAATAGCAGATATACAAGCTCATAGCGCGGCACCGAGTGCCGCGCTATGAGCTTGTAGATCTGCAATTTTTTGATAAATATCAAAAAACTGTTGGGATTTAGAAGACATTTCTAGAATCGCCTCAGGTCTTAATGGGTTAAAGCTCTCTTGCGTTTACTTTAGCAGAGCCTGTCCAGTGAGCCACCATGCACAATATAAGCACAATCAGCAAGGAAGGTTGACCCGTGTGAAGGCTGTGCGCACGCATGTCGTCCTACCGAGATGGTTATAGGGCTGGTCTCCTCTGCTGGTGCTGCTTGGCTGGCGCGGTTGGAGCTGGTCTCGAACCGGCCGTAGTAGGTCTTCAGTTCGTTGGGGAGGGAGGCAGGCGGGTTCACGTCACTTCTGTTTTTTGCTTTGCCGTCCGTCAAGGTGTGTACCGCCTGCCACGTGCCCCTGATGTCGCCACTGTTGAATTGGTCTTCCATCTTTGCAGTGTAGGCCTTTTTTCGCCTTCCTGATGGCGCTGTTAGCTCGCAATGCAACATATTGTGTGTGAGCTTGTAGATCAGCTATTTGTCGGTGTGTGACACGTTGCGCACACAAGAATAATCAGGCGTAATTATCGAAACAGATGTGTCTCATTAGCACTCATGACCCACTCGGCTCCGGTAATTAAACAAACCCCTAACACTCTCATTTACTTTGTGTTCGTTGTCAACTTTTTCAATGAGTGCATAATAATATGCAATCATTCTTTACCTGTTCCTTGACGTATTATCAACCACTTCAACAAGCTTGTATGTAGCCCACCACTGAGACAAGAGACCACACATCACAAAAAAAGTGCCACCTCAAAATGGCGATGCATCTATTTACATGAGCAACACTGTTACGGGGTAATGACTGGGGACTGTAACTGCAAGACAAAAAGTTTGTCTGTTTTTATAAAACATGTTTGTTTGTTATTAACACATTAAGTGCCAGAGTTTTATTAAAACAGGGTACATTTGGTGCTGGCATTTCTTACCATTTACGCTGATATGTTGCGTGCTGTAGAAGCCACGACAAGGGCGCGGATGTAAACAAAGGGTACGTGCACGACAGTGGAGGGTCCCGTCTATCACCTGGAACAATAATATTTCTGACGTGATCCGCCGTGATCTGCAGAGTGATCGCCCATCGAAAACGGCTCGTTTCCACCACGTTAAAAAGAAATGGAGATATGAAGCTTTTTCTCAAGGAGTTATAATGGGAGAGGACGAGAGGTAGGTTTTTTTTGTCACGGATCCACTTCCGGCCTTTCCATTGTAGAGACTCCGTGGATGATCCCAAAGTTGCGATAGTGCGCCCTGTGTTGAAAAAATATATAAAAAACAAAAATTGGCAAAAAATTGCACTCCACGCATAGCTTTTCAAAAACGGTCCGAACAGTTTTTGGCACACAATGTGTTAAATGTTTTAAATCTGCCGCTTTCTATGACATGTATTTTTATGTGAAACCATCCACTGTATTTTCTGCTATCTGTCACACGAAACTGAATGGCTTCTTGAATAGCTGCTTAGAATGTTGGAACCGTTTGCTCCTGTCGTCCTGCCCCAAAGTAGTGTCAGAGGCTTCAGGGCTCTCCATACTAAGTCTGTTTGGAACAACAGCCGTCACATCAAAGGAGCCGTTTTCCTGCCATTTTGCACAACACTGACAACAATCTCACCCACAAGAGACATTTTTTTTTTGTTTTGTTTTTAAATGTGCCAGACACTTTATCTGAAACGTTGTTTTCCTGTGTGTAAGATGTGTTTTCGTACCTACCTCTGGCGAAGCTGCAGTGGTAGATTTGACGGCGCCAACATTTCTGAGCGGTTTTCTTGGGTGACAGTAAGACTGTAAGATAGAAGTGTGTCCACTGCTTCAACTATTTCCCTCAACCTGGCGCTTTGAGAACTTGTGAGAGAAAGTACAGCTAATTCCAGACTCACTCCAATTTGTTCAGAGTCTAGTCAAAGTCTTCAGAGAATCAACAAAGCGCGAAACCACTCTCATAATTTTTTGGCGAAGATCAAGTGCAAACAGATGGATTGTTTCCAATAACAACCAACAGGATTTCCAGGGTACGGCCAACTTCTTCAGACACTAAAGACACTCCACTAAGACTGCGGAGAGAAACGAGGGTGAAGATCCCTGGTTATCTGGGGGCGGCCATAGCTGAGTGGTTAGTGAGCCCGCCTAGGGAGCCAGAGGCCCTGGTTGCCCCAGGTTCGATTCCAGGCCAGGCCAGCATATGTGTCGATGAAATGAAATTTGTCCCTGAGCAAGACTCTTAACCCCTAATTGCTCACAGGAAACAAGACCGCAAGGACTTTCATGAACAACCTGTTAAAAGGAATTATCCTTTATCCTTTATATCTAATTCTAAAGCAAGAACGGTGTTTGGCCTTCTGTGCTCCAAAACTCTTTTTTGATCCATGTATAAGGAGGCTAAAGTCCTGGAGCACTGGAGTGCATGAAGACCCTGAAAAGACTTTTTAGAGGAAATTATAAACCAGACCAAACCTGTGTGATATACAGTCACACAGAAGAGACACACACACACACCTGGTCTTGCTTCATAAGCAGCAGGACATTCTGGACACAATGGACATTTGCTTTCTCATTTTATTTTCACCAGCATATGAAGAGTCGGGAGCGATAATGTGTTGTTTTTCTGCCGCTCTACAAGCTCACTTTGGCCTTGGTTATAATATTTATAATATGTATAGGTCAATAGGGGTGCACTGTAAAGTTAATATGTGATCAGGGTCAGTAAACTTGGTGTGGTCGTTATGTTGGAAAGTCAGTTATATTCACTCTCAGTCTCCATTTCCTGTCTCACTGGTACAGGGCACATGCTGACTGTATCATTTAGACATTTACAACTTTTCTTGTTGCTGATCACACATAGACTTGGTAGTGTGGAGTCGCATTTTGGAGTGCAGTATTCGATAAATTCAGAGTTATTACTAAAGTTTTAGCTTGCTCCCCCCTCTATCTCTCTTTCTCTCTTTCTTTCTCTCTCTCTCTCTCTCGCTCTCTCTGTGTGTGTGTGTGTGTGTGTGTGTGTGTGTGTGTGTGTGTGTGTGTGTGTGTGTGTGTGTGTGTGTGTGTGTGTGTGTGTGTGTGTGTGTGTGTGTGTGTGTGTGTGTGTGTGTGTGTGTGTGTGTGTGTGTGTGTGTATTACTATACTTGCGAGGACCAAGTATAGTAGAATTTGAAGAAATATACATTGTGAGGACCATTTTCCTGGTCCTCACCAGACAAATGGTTGTTTTGTAGTTAAAAAAAATTTTTTTTAGAGATACGTTTACAATTAGAAAAACATTCGGGTCAGGATTCGACATTTAGAGGGTAGGTTTAGGGATTGGAATTAGAGTTAAACATGATTTATACTTAGTTGCACCCCAGTGTCATGCACCGAAAAATTGCTGATCTATAAGCTCACAACGCGTCGCAGCGCGACGCGTTGTGGGCTTGTAGATCTGCTGTTTTTTGGCTTTAGGCTTACAGTTAAAAAAATGTTTTAGCAAAAAAAAATAAAAAATGGCATTCATAACATGGCAGTCCTATAAAGTGTTGATGTCCTCACAAGTATAGTAATACAAATGTGTGTGTGTGTGTGTGTGTGTGTGTGTGTGTGTGTGTGGTTTGTCATTTGCAGTCGAGTTCTCGCATGCATTGTGACAGTGTGCTGTCATAAAGTTCAAGTGCCTTGTCCTATTGCTGCCATATAGTGCGGCTGAGGCTCAGACAACAATAAATAGTTCTCTGAATGGCAATGAAACCTCCAGTCCTTGTGTGAACTGTCCATGGTGCTGAATTTCACATGTTTGGCTTGTTGAGTTACAACTGTAACTTGGATGGCTTTTTTCCATGTACACCCATCTCTTCACCAAAATAGCCGATCTACAAGGTCACAACACATTGCAACAGAGTGCGTTGTGAGCTTGTAGATCGGCTGTTTTTTTGGATAGTGTCCCCTGCCCCAGAATAAGGATGCTGTGGGTTCTAAGTGGTTACAGTTTGCTGTCTCTTTTAGTGCGTAAACATTCTAATACTCGTTTAAAATGTTGGCCTTTCAAATTATTCCATCCAGTAATATTTAATATGAAATCATTATATATTGATCTCAGTTCCCCAAATCTGCCTGACTTCCTGTGTCCTTGGCGCTTTACAAAACTCTGGGTCATCTGTCCATTTCTGTTCTCCTAATATGAAATGGTTATATTAAATAAATATGATCTGATATGATATCTGATAATAATTTAATTCTCAACTCGCTATAGCAAAATGCCTTCGTTAGCACTGGGGGGAAAGACATAGAATAAAATAAATCTTTACTGACCAAGCTGGTACATTTCACAAGCGCCTCCAGTGAGGACCGGGAGACTCTAGGCAGCACGCTGTGGCTCGATCTCCTGCACAGCAGTCGATGCCTTAACCCATTAAAACCGGGAAAGAATCTGTCATTTTAGATTTTAGCCTAGAGTGTGTGTTCACGATTTTTCTACAATATCAGATATACAAGCTCATAGCGCGTCACTTCGTACCGCGAAGTACATATCATTGCAAGTTGCCAAATACATATGATTAGGGGGCTCCTTGACGTGAAAAAGTTTGAGCACCACTGATATAGCAACATATATTTTTTTCAGAAAACTGTTAGGCTTTAGAAGACATTTTGTAGAATTGGGCTCAGGTCTTAATGGGTTAAAGCTGCTTGTAGAGTAAAACAAAACACCTGCATCCTACAGCGCTCCTGGCACCACATCCCACCTACTGTTGACTGTTTGTGCTGATTGATAATTGATGTGACCACCTTCTACTGATTACATGTGATAACCATGTAGGAAGACAACAGCCCACTCCAGAGGACACACGCGCACGTGTGCGCGCACACACACACACACACACACACACACACACACACACACACACACACACACACACACACACACACACACACACACACACACACACACACACACACACACACACATACACACACACAGAGAGACTGCAATCAGAACCTTGCAGAGTTGTTGGAGGAGGATGATGTCAGAGTCATGCAACATGTTTCCAAAAGACTCGGTCAGGCATCTTCAGAGAAAGTGCACGCACGCACACGCACACACACACACACACACACACACACACACACACACACACACACACACACACACACACACACACACACACGCGTAATTCTTGTGGACACATGCACGCCTACACAGCCAAATCTCAGAAATCTCGGTACGACGGGACTGAATCCAATTTATTATCCGGGCCATGAAGAGTGAGAGAGAGAGAGAGAGCCCAGCAGTCTAAAGGGGGAGAAAAAAAACTGAATCAAAACAATGCACACAAGACAGAATAAAGTGTTTTTGGGGAGAGGAGGGGGGGGGGGGGGGGGTGGATGGAGAGATAAGTGGAGAGAGAGCTGCTGCTCTCTCTCAGAGTCTTGAGGGGAGGAGGGAGTGAAGCAGTGAGGAGTTGAGTCCGGGCATGTGCTGCTGACGATGGTAGTGGTGTTGATGCTGGAGCGGGGGGGGGGGGGGGGAGTTGGAGGAGAGCAGAGTGTAAACGTTGAGTTGAGATAGGGCTGGACTTCAAAAGTCAAAATCACGATTATTTCACAAAAAAAGTTGAACGATGCAACTCTTTGTGAGCTTGTCGATCGGCTATTTTCACTATTTTTGGTCGCCACTATTGTAAAGCAAAGTATAGAGTACAGAAGTCCTGACGTCACTCGTTCATCCCCAGGTTCGTAAAGTAATTTCGCTATGGAGAATAACATTGGGTCATCTTAGAATCGTCTCTATAAGAATTGTGGTCCAAAAATAAACAAACTGTCTCTGCGATATTGTCAGGGAGGTGGCTCTGTATCGTTTATGATAGTCAGTCACTTATATTTGAAACAGTCTGTTTCTGGCGAACATGTAACTAATTCGGCGGAAGTAACATTATCGTTTTCTCACCGTCAGTTGATGCTTCATATCCATAAGAGTAAAACCGCCAGGGTCATTTGTTTATTTTTGGAACACAGTTCTTATTTGACGCGATATTAAATACGTCTATGGGGATTCAGAATGGGGGTGGAAAACCGCGAACCAGGTAGACAAACCTAGGATGTGTAAATTACATCAGACTTCGGTGCTCTATAATACAGGGTTAAGTGGTTACTCAGACTAATTGATTTTGTCAAATATTGTATTTTGTGTCGATTTGTTGATATTTAAGAAATACAAAATAATAATAAAAAACACTCCCCTGCTTCTCGATTTTTTGATTAACCACTTAAACCCCAGCATCCGTATTGTGGGAAAAGCCTCAAGCTTTCGCTGAAAATAGCCGATCGACAAGCTCACAATGAGACGCGTCGCGTTGTGAGCTTGTCGATCTGCTATTTTCAGCGAAAGCTTTCCCCACGATAACAGAAAACAGAAAAGACACTAGTATTGAGCCCTGAGGGACTCCGGGTAACCGAATTTAAGTGGGGTTTAAGTGGTTAACCTACACGACCAAGTCGGTTATGGGTTCAAAACATCTGTTTTTGATATACAGTATGTTTTGTTAATTGCCCAGCCCCTGAGTTGAGACCAGGCAGTGTGTGGTGTGATGATGAGGGGAGTGAAAACGTGAAGAGTTCAGACCGAGTAGTGTGATGTGCTGTTTATGATGTAATGTATGATGTTACTGAGAGAATCTGCTCTGAGCTACAGCAACCAGCCTATGTTTGGTGTTCCTCCTCTCTCTCTCTCTCTCTCCCTCCCTCCCTCCCTCCCTCCCTCCGTCCGTCCGTCCGTCCGTCCGTCCGTCCGTCTGTCTGTCTGTCTGTCTGTCTCCTTCTCGCTGTCTCGGCCTCTCTCTCTCTCTCTCTCTCTCTCTGTCTGTCTGTCTGTCTGTCTGTCTGTCTGTCTGTCTGTCTCCTTCTCGCTGTCTCGGCCTCTCGGCCTCTCGGCCTCTCTGCCTCTCTCTCTCTCTCTCTCTCTCTCTGTCTGTCTGTCTGTCTGTCTGTCTGTCTGTCTGTCTGTCTGTCTCTCTCTCTTGGTTTTTGCTGTTGTAACAAAACAAAATTGGTTTGAAAGTGCTGGTACACGTAAACACATAGTGCAGAGAGTCAATTTCGCATAAAAGGTGTGCAAATTGTGCCCCCCCTATCAGTGCCATACTCAACGTTTATGTAACTAAGTCTGGATCTATACAAAAAAGGAGGTTTCGAGGCGGTTTCAAAGAGCAGGCAATCAAAACAATCATTTCAACACAGGTAACTGCAGGTCACTGATTTGTTTACTGTCTAGGCAGGTGTACATGCCTACAAATTGTTTCAAAACCTTTCAGTTTCACCTGGGTAGAAGGTAAAAAATCACACCCAGTGTGAAGTGGGCGGTGTGGTCATCACAGTGGTCATCATAGTGATGGAAGCTCACTTCCAAAAAAGAAATATTTTTGGAAGTGCATAATCCTATTTATAGGTTATTAATGTCATCATGTGTCTCGCTAGCCAATCACAGTGCTGAGTAGAGTCAGCCAATAGAGTCAGCCAATCACAGTACAGGAAAGTGGGCCAAGTGGGCCAATCACAGTGCAGGAAACTAATACTAATGAGGTGTCCCAACCCCACTTATAGGGGCGGCTACACCGCCCAAAGAAGAATCAGACATGGCTGACTCCTGACAAGATAAAAGTTTCTGGAGAGCGTTGAGGAAAAACTAAACACAAATAAAAGACTTGCTTCCTCTCTTGAGGATCTATTTCTATTCAAATGGGGCTTTCAGTTCACAGGTTTGTGCATATCTGCGTGTTCTGGTATGAGAAAGTGAATGGCTTGTACAAGTAGAGAGTGGGCTGATTTAACAAGAGGGAACTGTAGCACAGTCCCAGACAAACGTGTTTTGTCAATGCATATTTCATTTTCTTGCACTTGGTTGCCCTGGTCAGATGAGGCTTACAAGGCTGGCCCAACCACCTGTGAATGTGGAGGAACAGACCGTTACTATGTCTGCTCTCTACTAACCAACCCTTGCAGCTCAAAAGACCTCGCAGAGTTCAATGAAATGCAGAGAACCGTGTAAAGAAACGGGGGAACTGTCATATAACCATCATGCTTCGAAGACAAGCACTTGGTCTAATATGCGTCTACAAAAACCTCCCGCTGGGTTCTGGGACGGACAGACTGGGGAAACGCTACAGAAAATGTACCTAAATTATAATACTTGGTGTCGTAGTAGAGGTGCTGCCTACTTGCAGACAGCGTTGATCAGTCCAGCTGTTTGCAAGTTTAGCAAAAATAAGTGTGCAATGATATTTACTGTGTTGAATGACCCAGTGTTGATTTCGTCAACTAAAACTATGACGAAAAATGTTCTTTGACTACCTTTTTTTCACTGATGAAAACAAAATAAAAACAAAATAAAAACTAAGCTATAGGATGACTAAAACTAAGACTAAATTATTTGACAATTTTGTCAACAAATAAAAACTAGACTGAAATGTTTGAGAGAGACTAGTGGAGAAGAGATCCAGTAGAACTAAGTAATTTTATGTTTGGTTGCGCTAGGGTGTGCAGGCTGAAAATAGCAAATCTACAAGGTCACAACGCGTCGCGCTGCAACCAAGTGTAAAATCAGCCATTACGACGCCATCAAGGTACCGGCAAAATACATTTTAGTCGACTAAATCAACTGTAGATTTGGTCGACTAAAATCGTATGATATTTAGTCGACTAAAACTAGACAAAAGCTAAAACATTTCAGATGACTAAAATATGACTAAAACTAAATGGAATTTTATTCAAAAGACTATGACTAAAACTAAATCAAAATGTGTTGTCAAAATCAACACTGGAATGACCTATCTCTCAAGCTACTTTAAAGTCTTCTGTAAGTTGACTTTCATGCCGTGAAATGAACTGAATACGGTGACTTTCTCGAAAGTCAAAGAAACCAATGGTACGACTTCGAAAATGGTCGTCCCGTAATGTCAAGTAAACATTACATTGACATTCCAGACTACCGGGGTGGTCCCATAAGTTATTTACAATGTATCTATTGTTGTCTTTCAGCAGCTAGCCTGGGCAAGAGCTCCATTGACTTGGGGGGGGGGGCAGAGAGAGAGACGAGAGAGAGAGAGAGAGAGAGAGAGAGAGACACATTCTTACATGGAATACAATAAACAGCTTCTGTAGTGCTGTTGTTAAATTAACATTGTACTGTATATAGTGCACCCTCAACATCAGCATGGCCTGAAATTATGCATTGTTCTAGCTCAGTAAATATGCCGTGACATTTTTAATGAGCTTCTGTTGTAATCTTTGACACACGGGGCCAATAATGGCAAAATATACATTCCAGCTAGCGGGTCAATGCTCTTCTGCAGTGCACGCACATACATGTGTGTGCACACATAATTATCAGTGACTTTCAGGGCTCAATGCATAATTCATTTATTTTCCAACATCTATCCAATATCGCAGCCTTTGTTCATGTTCTCGCGTCACGTGTGTTTATTGTTTGCGTTCATTAACGTCAGAAAATACTGGTGTTTGCCATAGGAATAGCAAGAAATGGGGCCCTATTGAAATGTGTTTATATATTGAATGTCAGATTCAAGGATCAAAGCACAATTCATTTATAATGGATAGGAACATGTTTCACTGTAGTTATGCTGCAGTATGTACTAATTCAAAGGGAGGTTTAATTGATGCATTGATACACGCATAGTATACACATGCACGCAAGCACGTGCGTGTGTGCACACACACATACATTGAGGGATTTATGCTGGGCAAGCTTCAGGGTCCAACATTCAAGAATCAAGATAATCAAAGAGGGTTTTAATCAGAGGTACTAGCAGCTAAATGTTGGTGTGACAGTTTCGGCAAAGACTACACAAAACAAAAACAAGAAGCTAGCAAAACGTTTTAAATAAATTCAAAATAGTACAGGTACGTACGGCAGGTACACAGTAACAAATCCTCTTTAAGTACGCTAACATCTCTTTAACAGCAATGGAGGCCCTACGGTATTGAATGTGCAGAAGACATACATGTATACACATCCATTGCACGTACCTACAGTATAGTACATCAGTTCAAATCACATTGTGCAACTACTCAAAATGTTAACAGGAATGCAGTTTTTGTTTATTTTTTTATTTTATTTTGTTTTTGTCCTTGTTCAAGGTTCTGACAGCCATAAGGAGAGGAAAAAAAACTCCTTTGTGAGCCTTGAGCCCGCAGGGCTTTGAGGCACCTCAAGAGCTGAGAAGAAGCTGAGCTTCATGTGTTAGACTTTATACTGGCAAGCTTTATACTGATGCTATTCAATGGTACTTCAGAAGCAGACTGCTGATGTGGGATAGGACAGAGAAAAAAAACTCAGGAAGGGTAACAAAAGCAAAGAGAAATTTAACAGGTAATATTATCTACTGTAGACTGGAGCCGAGCAGGAAACAGAAAAATGACCAGAAAATGTGCTCTCTATCAAATACAGCAACATTTTGAGGAAAGTTTGAGGAAATAATATATTAAAAGAGGGACAACGTTGTATGTAGGCTGTATCTAGCCACTTAGCTGGGTGTAGCCCAATTCGATGAATTGAGTACAAAGGACCCCAATAGAAACGAGCCATAGTGCTATCTTGGGTTTAAAAACCCTCTTAACACAGACCTTTTATTGTATTGTGCTGTACTTCCCTGTGCTTGCCTTTGTAAACTGTTAAGAAAGTATTCAATCAATCAATCAATCAATCAATCAATCAAAGCCACAGCACCTCATCAACATCATAGGCAATATCTTCAGTTATGTTAACCCATTCAAACGCATCTGTCCACTTAAACCGTTATTTTATTTTAAGTTATGCTATTCAAAAATAGCAGATATACAAGCTCTCCGAGTGCCACACTATGAGCTTGTAGATCTGCTATTTCTTGAAAACATTTGAGAATTTGTGAAAATCTTTGAATATATATATATTTTTTAAGCAAACATTTTAACTCAAATCTTTGCTTCTTGGGGTCCCTGGAACAACATATTTTCTGATGGGGGGTCCGCGGCCAAAAATGCATATCATTTTGCAGGTCCGTGACATGAAAAAGTTTAAGAACCACTGATATAGCAACATACGTTTTTTCAGAAAAATGTTAAGATTTAGAAGACATTTTTTAGAATCGGAACCTCAGGCTTTAATGGGTTAAGGAATGGAGAGTAGGATGGAAAAAGTATTGAACAAGACACTGTGAGTGGTCAACAAACCAATTTAGGACCAGGGCCTGCACGATGGAAGCTGACATTGTCACATGCTACACCATACCGTATTTAGGCTGCATCTGTGACATCCATGTTGTCCGCCTGTAGCAAAATATTGTGCTGCCTGCCCCTGACCTGTGCAAAAATGTGAGCATGTTAGCTGTGTTGTATATATGGACCAAGTTTGCCATGGCGGTGGAGAGGACACCATTATGTGATGGCTCTTATCTCAGGGGCACGGTGGCGCAGTCGGTAGCGCTGTCGCCTCACAGCTAGAAGGTCCTGGGTTCGATTCCCGCCGGGGACGCTGTGGGCGCTGGGGGCGTGTTTTCTCCTCCGCGTCATCAGCGCCCATACCCTAGGTGGGGTTGGCGAAAGGGCCTACTCTGTGTGGAGTTTGCATGTTCTCCCCGTGTCTCCTAGGGTAGTTAATACCCTCACAAAAACATGTAGTAATCCTGGTCACTATACTGCCTCCCCCTGGTCAGCCGGGGCGCCTGATGGAGGGGAAGGGAACTGGTTGGAATAACGTGTTCCTTCCACGCGCTACGTCCAACCAGGGAAACTCCCCCCTGTCAGGTGACAAGAAGGTCAGTTGGCTCTCATGCATTGAAGGAGGCATGAGCTCGGCCCTGGCCTCCCTAGGCTGGTGGGGGGAGTGTAGTGCCCAGGATCACTTAGCAAATTGGCACCGGGTGAAAAAAAGGGTTACAAAATCGAGGGATAAAAATTATAGAAAAAAAAAAAAGAAACCTCTTATCTCCATATTTTAAACTTTTTGTGTTTTTTTCATGTATTAACACATTGGGTGCCAAAACCGAGAATTCCTGTTTTTGCAAAAAGTCACGCGCCACGTTTCGAGCTTGCAGATCTGCTACTTAAATTTGCTGCTTTTTTATTTGAATCCTGAAAAATAACAGTTTTGGACCATAGACTGTATAAAATGAATGGACAGCGTTACGCCCCTAGACTCGTAAATGACCGTAAATGAAGCCGATTGTTCAGCTGTGTGCAATCCGCCATCTTTCAATATCGCGTCATATCGCGTCATATCCTGCAGAATGACACCAGACCATTATTGGTTGGGTAGCTTGTCAATCAAAAGCGGGGGTGGGGAATGAATGCTATTGGTTGTGTAGCTTGTCAATCAAATCATCCCGCCCCCCCCCCCCCTAGAGCATAACCTACTTTATCGTCAATTTTAAAATAAATGGGACCATAGTTTACCAACTAAACTAAATGCATATCATGATGATTGAAAGGAGACTTTAAACTATAGCGACTGGAAGCATATAGTATTTATGACAATTTTTATTAAGGTAAGAAAATGAAGTCTAAAGTTTGTCAAAAACCCATCCGCTTGCGTTAAAATTCCAGCAGGGGTAAAAACAGCGAAACTACAGGCCATTCATATGAACTGTCTCTTCCGTATTGGAGTCAATGTAAAAATCTCAGGCTGGCCCCTTTTTTTGGACATAATATGAGGTTTCCACCCGACAGAGGCGATATCCATGTTGCCACCATAATGTCGGCCATGGAACATCTACAGTACAATGACTCTGTGACTAATGGTGTCCTTTCCCTTTCTCCCGGAGGTTGACGCCAGCCTCATCGATGGAGAATGCAGTCATGCATGGGGGATTCACATTAGCATCCATTTCCAGTATATACTCTCTGAAAACGTTTTTTTCTCTTTTTTTTTTTGGTTTAACTTTGTAAATATGATGTAATCCAGTAGTTTGGGAAGAAATGCTGCACTGTGTTGTGTATTGGACAGTTGGTCCATTGGGTGTGGCATTTATAATGTTAGTGTTGAAATGCAAACAAGTGACTTAATGTCAGACTCCTGTGTGCAGTGTGTTGCAACAAGTGCCATGTTGAATTGCAAAGTGGGCGCAAAGCATAAAATGTGTTTTGGAGACTTGAGCCGAGGTTCTGCTCTCTGGGTGTCAGTTTCAATGTGCTTTATGTGCCATTTCAGTGTGTTAGCAGTTGAAAAAAAAATGCAAAAGAAATACTCGCCTGCTCAAATCTACTCAGGACATTGTTGCTGTTGGGCAGGAACCTCTTATCTCCATATTATTTTATGTTTTTTTTACTAAATGAATGTCCTACTAAGTCCTACTACAGTGTCACGCAAAAGTAGCAAGACTAGCCGATCTACTAAGCTCACAACACGTTGAATTTGAATCCTAAAAAGTAACATTTTTGGACATATGAGGTTTCCACCCAACATCAATGGTATTTAAAACTACTCTGGCTACTTAAATCAACTCTGACAAATCTACTTAGATTACTTAGATGTACTCCGATTAAATAAATGTACTAAGACTACTTACTACTTAAATCGTGTAACTCTGCGAATAAATGCAATGTCTACGTTGTGACATTGCATTTTCTCGCTATTTCAGTTTCAACTCGATTCCAGTTGTTCTCAACCTTTTCAGGCCATGACCCCCCAAAATAATCATATCTGAAGAAGAGGACCTCCACCCTGATAAGCAGTGGGTGCTCGCAACGCGAGGCGTTGTGAGCTTGGCGTTCCTAAACCATGAATGCGACAAAAACAAAACAATATCCATGAATTTAAGTTTCCATGGGGTGACTAATCTATCCCTTTAAGCTCTATACTTCATTGTACATCAGACAACGGAAATATATAGGCTGCAAAACCTTTTCATGACAGCTTGTGAGCTTGTAGATTGGCTATTTTTGCTATTAAACATTGTGACCATTATCATTTTTTATACTAATCATTTGTGAAGTCTATATGACACCATGTTTATGGGGGATCTATTTTGCTAGGCCTAGTTCTATTTGTGGAATATATAACTGCATGCCACAATCACTGGAGAATATCTATCAATGAGTCATTAAACCAGGCAGTGAAATTTTTATTTACGCTGCTGAGTTGTGGATTATCTTCTGTCAGATTATTGCCTGGCCTATGGATTATGTATTGATCTATCCTGACGAGTTATTGGATTACTTTAGTTAATTTGGATTGACTTATGAACACGTTGGATGCGTGCGTGTTCTGCACTTCATTTTACAATTGTTAACTTTTTTGAATTAAACTCCCACTCCTCACATTCTCTTGCTTAAAGACACGTTGAGTGAATAGAAGGCCTTGACTCAGCCAGCATGGCCAGACATGTTTGCTATTTGACTGGGCTCAGAAACAGAATCATGCACAATACAATACTGTATGTCCTTCATAGAACATAATGTGTTTTCTTGTAAGGGCAGCTGTGATTGATTGTGTGCTTGGACTGTACAGTACACTTTGAATGGTGTGGATTGTTCAACAACACCTGACTGTAAACTGTGAATGAAAAGTCTACCCAATTATAGGCCTTCAAGGATAGAGGTGAGGAGGACACACAGACAAAGCTTTATTGTGTATCATGTGTGTCACCATGTTTCTAAACACACATACGCAAGCACACGCACCCGCACAAAAGAGAAAGAAAAGAAAGAAAAATGGTTATTGTGAAAAATATACCAGTGGAAGATTATATAAACAAGACATGACTCAGTCATGTATACCAGCTTGCTTTCTGTTTTCTCTGAAATGTCTCGCAGAATCTGGCAACACCGCTAGTGGCTCCCCATTGGCTTATTTCTCTCGCAGAATCTGGCAACACTGCCATAGAGGCGAGAGCCGTGTCTAGTACCATAGCTTGGGAGGACGAGACCGCCCGTTCAGAGTATGGGAAAGTATCCCCAATGGCTTAAAGGACAGCCAATGATGAAAAAGTGTCGAGAAAGTGTTGACTAGACTCAGTCTTTTCTTAGACCAGCGTGCTTTGCAAGCTGGTAAAAATAACTTGTTGAATTGAAAAAGTTACACAGTATGATTTTAAGTAGTTATTTATTTTGTCCAGGTGTCCCACGTATTGGCCAAATGGTGCATGAGTGTGGCATTTTGGATGGCAGTGTTTAGGAAGGCAAACAATCGACTTAATGTCAGATTCCTGAGCCACAAGTGCCATGTTGAATTGCAAAGTGGGCGCAAAGCAGAAAATGCGTTTAGAGTTTTGGAGACTTGAGCTGAGGTTCTGCTCTCTGAGTGTCCGTTTCAGTGTGCTTTGTGCCATTTCAGTGTGTAATAGTAGTAGTAGTAGTGTTGATTTTGATAGTCTTTTGAATCAAATTCCATTTAGTTTTTGTCATATTTTAGTCATCTGAAATCTACAGTCGATTTAGTCGACTAAAATGTATTTTGGCGGTGCCTTGATGCCGTCGTAATGGCTGATCTTACACTTGGTTGCATGCTGAAAATAGCCGATCTACAAGCTCACAACGTGTCGCAGCGCGACGCGTTGTGAGCTTGTAGATCTGCTATTTTCAGAGCGCAACACCCTGAGCACAACCAAACCTAAGATGACTTGTCTTTTTGACTCTTGTCTACTGGATCTGTTCTCCACTGACAATGTCAACAACAATGACAATGTCCCTCACTAACATTTTAGTCTAGTTTTTATTTGTTTACAAAATCGTCAATATATTTAGTCTTAGTTTTAGTCATCATAGCTTATTTTTTATTTATTTTGTATTTATTTTGTATTTATTTTTTATTTATTTTTTATTTATTTTGTATTTAGTTTTCGTCAGTGAAAAAAGGTAGTCGACGAAAAATTTTCGTCATAGTTTTAGTCGACGGAATCAACAGTAGTAGTTTTATTTTGGTCATTAAAAGAAAATTAATACAATGACTTCATTTGTTATCATTGAAAACATAGACCAAAAAAGGTATAGGCTGAAGCCGTAGCTTATTGTGCCTATACCCGTTTAACCTTTGAATAACTATCATAGGTAAGAAAGTACAACAAAACAAACAACAAAAAAAGCTAAACGGACTAACAAAAAAAGTCACTAGTTTAGAGCCCTGAGGGACTCCGGTCAACCAAATATAGGGTTTAAGTGGTTAAGATACGTTTGAAAATGCACAATGCAAGTTCAAGAGCAGCTGTGTTTGTTTGTGTGCATTTATGTGCGCCACAGAAAGGAATGGACACACTTGCACTTTGAATGGTGTGGATGTTCAGCAACACCTGATTGTAAACTGTGAATGAAAATACGGCCCAGTATGCCTTCAGGGATAGAGGACGCACAGGCAAAGCTTTATTTGTTGTGAAAAACGTGTCAGACTTGTCTGTCACCGCGTGTACACACACACACACACACACACACACACACACACACACACACACACACACACACACACACACACACACACACACACACACACACACACACACACACACACACACACACACACACACTACACAAATCCAATTTCCTGTTGTTGCTACAACAGGATACTCAAATTCTATTGAGGGCAACTCCTCTGTGTTTTGGTCAAATGTGATTTGAACTGATAAATCCCAGCTGTGAGGTTGCCGGTAATTGTTTCAAATGCAAAAATGAAAATATGAGCTATATAAAAGTATAAATAATCAAGTGTCTACCTGTCAGGTGTGTGTGTGTGTGTGTGTGTGTGTGTGTGTGTGTGTGTGTGTGTGTGTGTGTGTGTGTGTGTGTGTGTGTGTGTGTGTGTGTGTGTGTGTGTGTGTGTGTGTGTGTGTGTGTGTGTGTGTGTGTGTGTGTGTGTGTGTGTGTGTGTGTGTGTGTGTGTGTGCGCGCGTGTGTGTGCGTGTGTGTGCACGTAATGTATACTCCTCCACTGACTGACGTGAAACTGACAGCTGTCAAGCATGGAGCAGGCAGCCTACCGCATGCAGTAAAGTTTAATCTGTCAAGCCAGTTTAAATAATCAACAAATCCAGCATCATGTCAGCATTTCAACTTTGGTCAGCGCATTTCAAAATGAAGGCTGTGGTGACGAATAATATGTGGCACGTTGTTTTTATTAACCGCTTAACCGCTTAAAGTGATAGTTCACCCCCAGAATGACTTCTATCAATTACACACCCCATGAAGCCTTGAATTTATGGATATTTTTTTGTTTTTTGTCGCATTCCCGAGCCAATAATTTCATGACTGGCAGCGGTCTCTCTGGTAGGAGATTCAAAGTGTCAACTTTGAGTCTCCTACCGGAGACATTAGCATCTTTCCGGTGGTCATGAAATTATTAGCTCAGGAAAGCGACAAAAACAAAAAAATCTCCATAAATTCAAGGCTTCATGGAGTGTGTAATTGAGAGAAAATAAGTAATGTTTTGAGTAAACTATTCCTTGAAAGCTATTAAACCCTCCAGTCTTAGTGAAACGGACCTGAGTTGCAACTGTACTTGGAATGCTTTGTCCAGTCTACATTAAATATATGTGCCAAAAAAGAAAAGGAAAACGATCTACAAGCTCACAATGTGTTGCGTTGTAGATCTGCAATTTGGTGAACGTTACCTCCAGCATATGGATGCTGGGATTCAAGTGGAGGAAGGAATAGAGTATGTTTGCAATAAAAATACAATAATTTATGTTGCAAAGTGGAGGCAACCAAAAGGAGTAAGCCTGTAAGCCTGCACACCTTGTAGGCGCAACATTATTGCTTTTATGTCCATTTGTAATGCCTGGATGCTGACAGACAAATGTGTTAATAGTTGTTTTCGTGAGCTTTAGTGAATCTCCAAATGGATGATCATCTTGTCGGTTTGTCAAAGCTCATTTGACTCAAAATGCTACTTAAAATAGACAGGCATTGCAGCCTCAATTATTTTCTGTGCGTGTGCACGTGTGTGTGTGTGTGTGTGTGTCAGAGAGATTTTGGTTATTGGTGCTGAAATGCCGTGAAGGAAGCTTTTATATATTAGGGCAGTAACGGTAAACAAAACCAAAAAAATAAGCTTTATTATAATGTATTGGTGTCACTGCTGACTGTGCATTCCTGTGGGTGGGGATTCTATTGTCACGGTATCAGCAGTAACCGACTAGTCACAGCCATCAGCAATCACTGACCAGTCACAGCTTGGTAAAAAGCAGCAGTGTCAGCCAGAGTTGCCAGATCTGCTTATTATAATTTCCCCGCAAGATTGTATTTGAAAATAGCAGATCTACAAGCTCACGTTGTGAGCTTGTAGATATGCTAGAATAGCTGATGTATGTTAAAGTGCTCATGTGGCCCATAGTCACTTCTTTTGGGCTGGTTTACCTAGACCTGGTTGCTTGTTTCTCTCACAGAATGTGGCAACACTGGTGTCAGCCTGCAGGAGCAAGAGCAAAATAGCAAGACACGCCATATCTCCGTCTTTACTTCCCGTATCTGCGTGAAGAGGGTGGCTGCCTTTTTAGGAGACCCGGAAGCGGGTTGGAGTTGCATTTCCAATGGAAGAGCGAACGTGAACACAGCTTCTGAACCATTCTTTAGCTCCGTGTTCACTGAACTAAATATTGGATCCGATCAAGCCACACAATATTCCCAAGATTTTCATACTGAAATGGCTTTTTTTCAGAGAGACAAATCAGGAGAAAATCTACTTTATTATCAACCTTTCTCTGTCCCACCAACACACTCTCGCGGGATCTAGCACCAATAAACATTGGACGTTCGCGAGATTTGCCCACTCAGGAGACCATTAGTAGGATTTGTGTACCAGGTCGCCTCTAGTGGCTCCAATCGGGATGGCGTATCTTCATAAATGGATCATCTTTGGTAGTAGTGAGGTGAATGGTGGAGCAGACACAGGCTCTGCTGCAAGTCTGTACAGAGACACAATTGTCAAATAAGACCTGGAACTCATCTGTGTCATTTTTAAATTTGAGCAAAAAAAGCATTATTTTACACTTTGGCTATTCAAAAATAGCATATATACAAGTGCATAGCGCGACTAAGTAGAAGTAAAAGTACTGAAAATTGGAAATACTCCAGTAAAGTAAAAGTACCTAAACATTGTACTTAAGTACAGTACTTGAGTAAATGTACTTAGTTACTTTACACCACTGTATTTGGAAATACGAGGCTTCCACCCGACATCAGCGACGATATTCAACTTCACGTTTAGATGAGGTATTGCCAATGCCAACCTTCTGGCTGTCAGAAAACGTGCACATCTGTCTCTCATTTACAACGACAGCAAGTGTCACAGTAAGTGTCACAGCACTGCCTCCTCCTGAAGTCCCGATGCCAGATTTGTGCTCATAAATAAGTCATAAATATAGGGTCGAGTTTGCAGAACATGGCTTACCATGTTCCACTCAGGGGTGATGTGATGGCAAGTCACACGGCAGCTCTATGCTGGCTCCGGATGTCCATCCATCAGTCATGTTAGTGCTTGGACAAGTCAGCAGTGTTGCTCACATTCGCCTGGTGCTGTTTCAAATTAGATACTGTACACACACACACACACACACACACACACACGCGCACACACACACACACACACACACTCACACTCACACTCACACACGCACACACACCCCTACCTCACTAACTTCTTCACTCTGGCTGTATGTCCTTGCTTAAATCATTCATGCCGTCCTATGTTTGAATGTAGGTCATCCCATAGTTGTCACCTTTCATGGTTTAGATCAATGGAGTATTGATAGCGATGTGCTGAGTTGCGCCGACAGCATTCATGTCTGCACGGAGGCTATAGAGTAGAGGAAAGCTGCTGTCAAGGCTACTTGCAATCTGTGTTGGCTAAAAATCCGTGTTCTTGTGATGTGCAGGATAGTGTATGTTTAGACTGCCCTAGCGTGTCTGATATTTGGCATAGAGGGGCGGGTTTAACATCTCCGGAGAGAGAATGCGTGGGATCCCATTGGTTCACCGATCTGTCCGTCACCCCCGCCCATTTGGAGCGACGCCCACTGCACTCTGGTTGGTTGAGGATGACTCCCACTTCCTATGCCCGGGACATCGACTCACTGTTCCAGGCTTTAATTTTCTTTAGCAAAACTAAAAAATAAAAGCCTAGAGATCGAGGCTAGTGTATATTTAACTATACCTGAACCTTAGCATCCCTATTCTGGGCTGAACATCCGGCCAAAATCAGTTTGGCAGAATTTGCCGAAAATATTTAGTCTACACCGAAAACAAGAGGGAGCCTAGTATAGACCCCTATAGCAGTGGTTCTCAACCAGTGGTCCGTGGACCACCAGTGGTCCTTGAGGGGCTTCCAGGGGGTCCCCAGCCAAATTAATGGTTAGGAACCAAATTGACCCTTATGTGTCTGTAACTCTGAGAGTGTACAAATGGAACCAAATGGACCCGTTAGGGTCCATTTGGTTCCATTTGTACACTCTCAGAGTTACATGAATACTAATGATGAAGATACAGTTTAGATTAGGACCCCAAGAAATAAAAATGGTTGAGTCCCTGGCATATCTTTTCAAATGGGGGTCCGTGGGCTAATATGTGTCAATTTGGGGGTCCTTGACACGAAAAAGGTTGAAAACATGCACTGCCCTATTGGGTTTGGTTGAGTGAATAGTGAACACGGTCTTTCAATCAAGATTCTTTCAATTCAGGGTTGTAGGGTGTAAATAATTGTTCCTACCCGTACCCCATGTGGCGCCTGTTGTTGATGTCATCACATTGGGGGGGGGGGGGGGGGGGTGTGCCTCGCAACGCAGAGCTAACCTGCTCGAGCTGATAACATTGTTGCATCATTATTACTTTTCGAGTTATAAGCCTCTTGGCGAGTTATGCCTGTGTGTTATCTAATATGCCCAGTCAGGTCTCCTGAAGAGAAACATACAGTGGCGGCAAACAAGACCTCGTTATTTGTTTATGCCTTATTTGCATATCGTTGCATTGTTGCTGGTTATACAGAGGGTTGTGTGAGTCTTTATGCTGTTGCTACAAACGAACTTTGAGGTGCCAAGCGGATACGGAAGAAAGGCGTGACATCGTTCTTATCTTCCCCTCGTCGTCATCACCCCCAAAAAAAGCCAGGCCACAACAATAATGATTGAAGCCAAGATAACAGGCAGTACTCTTCATCTTCCCTTATCGTGGCCCGAGCCAAAAAAACACATCAAACTTTACCCTAAAGTGAAGCGGGAAAAAGCTAATAAAAAACGTATGCTTCTTTGAGGATTAATGCTTATGGATCAGCATTCAGAGTTGAACCGAGGACAGGCCTCTGTAGTTTATATTCTCAAGATGAGTTTTTTTCGGGATAAAAGGGTTAAGGCAAAATTAGGCTCGGCTCCAAAGTGGTTCTTTCGAGGCTCTAATCAAAAACGGCCTGCGCTTTGGTCGCTCCGAGCGTGTCGGATTTGTATGTAATGTCATGTCTCCCATTTTGATGTGATCCATCTAAAGCCAATTTGCTTGCGTACTGGCCGTCACTCAAGTGCAAACAGGGGAAGCGGATGTCTATGGCCAGTGCAAATGATAAATGCAATTACCTTAAAACTCTCAGCAGAGGGGCCAAATCCCTCATGGACTTGGCGAAAGTAAAGAGCAATGTGAGCATGAGTGCGTACATGCATACATACTACAAACATACGTTTGTGTGTGTGTGTGTGTGGGTCTGTGTGTGCCTAATACAGTGTGTGTGTGTGTGTGTGTGTGTGTGTGTGTGTGTGTGTGTGTGTGTGTGTGCATAATGCTATTGGTGTGAGTTGTTTGAAAGTCCACAGGTGTTTTTTCTTTTTGCATTTGTGTACTGTATGCTTTCGCTCGCACGCATGGGGTTCAGGCGTCTCTGGAAATCTGTTTGGAAATTGGACTTTTAGCGCACCTGAGTGTGCTTAATGAGCTGTCGATCAGGGGACCACGTCCCCCGACTGCGGTAGCAGTGCATCGTCGTGCTTTACCAGCGCGATCGATATTGACGAGCCAATAAAATACATATTTTTTAGGCCCCGTGCGATTTGGCAAATGTTTGTTTACGCGGCTCTCCCCTGAGAGACTAGAATCTGCATGCACACATACAGTAATGTACCCCCCAAAACACAAACAAATGCATGCATGCACACACTATGAGCCTACGTAGAGGATATGTTCATGTTGCTGTTGTTTTTAGTTTTTTTTTAGTTTGTTTGTTTTTTGTTGACAACACTTAACACATTGGGTGCCAGAGGTTTATTCAAATATTATACGTTGAGTGCCTGCTATTCTTCCATCCACTTACGTTGATACGTTTCGTGCTGTAGAAGCCCCGACGCAGAAGTGCATGTAAACAAAGCGTGCGTGCGAGACGGCGGAGGGTCCCGAGGGTCTAACGCGATCCTCCATTGCAGAGTGATCGCCGATCGAAAACGGCTCACTTCCATCACGTTAAAAAGAAATGGAGATATTAAGCTTTTAGTCAAGGAGCTAACATTGGAAAGGCCGACCGGAAGGATTTTTGACATGGATCCACATCCGGCCTCTCCTTCTCAGAAACTCCTTGGATGATCCCAAAGTTTCGTTAGAGCGCCCCACGTATAAAAATGTAATTGGGTCAAAAACTTTCCGGACCGTTTTCGGCACTCCTCGTTTGGATTCTCAAAAACGGTCCGGACCGTTTTTGGCACACAATGTGTTAACTTATTTTAACCACTTAAACCCTAGAACCTTTTTTGATTAGAGTACCCCGTGGGTCTATCATTGGCCCCCTAACCCCCCTGATTTGCAATCACCGAATGTTTGCCCAGAATATAGATGCTATGGTTTTTGTGGTTTAATGAATACATGGAAAAGTATACGTTAAGGCATTATATCTGCGTTGGTTGGAGGTGGTCTCCCTCCTTTTGTATTGAGAGACCTTTAGACCCTGTGGTCAGGTATAGGACACCTTCTGTACTGGTTGACAAGTATACAGTATACTGCCTGAAGCTCAAAGTGCAATATATGCCCGAGCTGGCTTTCTGTCGTAGCTCAGTGGTAGAGATGTTATGCCTCCTGACTGTTGAGCCTGCGGGTCAGGACGATAGGAAATATATTTTGGATTGCAGCTTTAACCCATTAAGACCGGGAAAGCATCTGTGTAATTTGTTTTATTTCTTTGGCTATTTAGTAGATATATAGCAGATATACAAGCTCATAGGGTGCCTGCGCTATGAGCTTGTAGATCTGCTATTTTTGCTCAAAAATGTGCTTCTGAGAATTTTACAAATGTCTCCTAAATCCAGTTTTTCTGAAAAAATCACACCCTGTGTGAAGTGGGCGGTGTCTTGCTAGCTAATCACAATACTGAATGGAGTCAACCAATCATGTACAAAAGATAAATACATTTATTGAAACACTCTTTATGATGGACGAAACCATAACTTGAAAAAAACAAAAGTTTGGTTTTTTTCAAGTTATGGTTTCTTATATAGGGCTATGCACATGTGTCATGTGACACTGGCCAATCACAGTCCTGAATAGACTGTGATTGGCCAATCACAGCGCAGGATAATTGTACAAATTTCCTGGGCCCAGATCACAGCGCAGGAAAATGTACATTTTTCCAAATCTCACTTATAGGGGCGGTTTCACCGCCCAAAAAATATGTTACTATAATATCAGTGGTGCTCAACCTTTTTCATGTCAAGGACCCCCAATGTATTTGGCCCCGGACCCCCATTTCAAAATATTTTGTGCCAGGGACCCCCAGAAGCAAAGATTTGAGTTACAAATATTCACTATTTTTTCAAGATGTTTCAAACATTTTCAAGATAGCCAAAGTATAAAATAACGGTTTAAGTGGTTACACAGATGTATTCCCGGTCTTAATGGGTTAAAATATCGTTTGCCCCCCCCCCCCCCCCAAAAAAAAAAAACGTCTCTCCCTCAGTGACGGCAGTCATGTGGGCTGCTCTCTCAAAGACAAAGCGTGACTGACAGGAGTTTAGGGCCGTAGGGGTTTTAACACACATCTCTTTTTCTCTCTATCTTGCTGACAAGAGCTCTTTTCTTGCATTCAGTATTAGTGTCTGGCAACAAAAAAAGAGAAAACATTGGCGGCTGGAACTGCTTTTGTTTGCTTTGACAGTGTGCCGAACGTCGGTGGCAGCAGAAGTCAAGGCCCTGCCCGTTACGGCCCCACAAACCGTTTGCCAGACGGAGAAGAAACATCTCCTTATTTTTTCTCCTCCCCCCACCTCTTCATGTCCTCTGTGTCAGTCCGCTCCTACTCATCCTCACCGTCCATTAAACTCTCCATCACCCTTCGCTCTCTTGTCTCTCTGTATCTGGTTTTGAAAGACAGCAAAGCATGACTGTGCAACTTGCTCACTCATAACATTGGAAAATGATAAAGCAAGATGCTGTGCTACTTACTCAAAACCAATACTTTTTTCAATATTTTTTTAAAGAAAGTTTTTCTTAACTTTTTTGCTATACTACTCCTACCGAGTTTGTCCAAAGCTTACGCAAATTGGTACGTAAAGAAGAACATCACATGGATGCACCTGGGACGTATCATCACTGTTGTAGCCTGGGGTCAACGGGTGTTTCGGGTCTCGCAAAACATACACCCTCGCCCAGGTAACCCAGCCAGGGTTGATCAAGCCCCCGACTTACATCCCAGTAGCTATACCCACGGTTGGTCCTAGCTCTTAGGGCAAGACTGGGCCACTCAATCCGCTTCTCCGGAACTACTCTGCCGGGTCTGGCGTCACGGCCATTCACTGTGCGTACGACGCGACACCCTCACTCTCACAGATCCGTCCATTTCAAACGCCCCCACTTTATGCAAAAATTATAATAATAATAATAATAATAATAACCCCAACCTAACCCTAAAACCGAAATAAAGTAACAAAAAAACTAAACAAAAAACTAAACAAATCCGCCCAAAAAAAAGAACGCGTCCACCGAAAGTCCATCCCCCCCACCTTCTGAGAGCCTGTGACGGGCCTGATATTCTCTGGAGTCATGTTATCGAGATGTATCAGTCAGATTTGGCATATTCCATTCTGATTGGCTATATGATTAACTTCCACATTTTTCAGACCCTGGGTATTAGCCAACCCGACCTGGCGAAGCTCTGCGCTCCCAAAGAGGAGTGCACTTTTCTAATCATATAGCCATGAGTTTATCCGAGGCCAAATAGGATTCCACAATGTACCCCAGCATGTGACACAACATCTATTGATGATTCATGATGTCGAAGAACCGGCTATTGTATTGTGTCAATTGCGCGAAAGCCATGTTCTGATAATTAGAACGGCAAATTAGAAGATGGAACAGGGGATAGCAGAACAAGAGGAAGGCATTGGTCCCATGTCACACTGGGTTTGGGATTAGGGTTTCATTCCTCAACTCCTATCTCCTATATAACTCGAGTTGAAGCGGCGGAAATCATCATGTAATTGGAATTTGCTAATTTGTGGCAATGAAGCTTAGCCCCCTGCTTTCACAATGATAATACTATATGCTCAGACACATGTGGAGATTTGCATATATGCAGAGCTGTCCCCCCGTTCCCCCCCCCCCCCCACACACATGAGCATGTACTGTATGTCGATTTCCACTAATCTTGATTTTTGTATTTTTCACACATTTTTGCAAACATCCCAGGGTTAATGTGGTTAACATCAATAATATGTTTTTATTAAATTGTTAAAATGGGATATTACCGCAAATGAATATCAAACATATCAGACAGTCGACATTTGCCAAAGGAAAAGCATGTATTTAATTCAGTCTGACTAGCGCTCTCTCTCTCTCTCTATCTCTCTCTCTCTCTCTCTCTCTCTCTCTCTCTCTCTCTCTCTCTCTCTCTCTCTCTCTCTCTCTCTCTCTCTCTCTCTCTCTCTCTCTCCCCCCTCCCTCCCCCCCTCCCTCTCTCCCTCCTGAAAGCTTATCAATGAGTTTGGCCACAGCTCCGACAGCCCCATTATGTGGGGAATAGCTGTGCCCGAGGCGTAGAAGAGCCTTCTGCTCCTGTTGGGTGGGTGGTGCCTAGCCTGCTCTCTCTTACCACTTCAGTTCAACTTCAGAGTGGGCAAAAAAACTCATGGATCGGTCGAAAGAGAGACTTCAAAGGGCCCGGAGATGATTTCCTCAGATCTTCCTCTCAGTGCCATAGCCATCACAACACCAAGCCAATCCCATTGTCTGGCCAGACTTCAGAGACTTTGCCCCGAGTTCCCCACTTATCAGCCATGGCGGAGTGTAACCTAAGTACTTTTACTCAGGTACTGTACTTGAGCAAACGTTTGAGGTAATTTGACTGGAATATTTAAAATGTTCAATACTTTATACTTCTACTACAACTCAGATATAAATATTGTACTTTTTACGCCGCTACAATTATTATTATAATTTTTTGTTACTAGCTGCTTTGCATGTTTAGATTTTTTTTAAACATACCGTAGGCTATTAAGCATTTAAAAGAAAAGAACAGTGAAATGCGACTAAGTATATTTCGATGCAAATACTTTTGCTACTTTTAACAAAATCTGAATACCTCTTCAACCACCGCCCTCTTTATCAGTGGCAAGGTAGTCACCTACTGCATTTTAAACGATGAGGAACAGCATGCAGGAGAGCTGGATCTGTCTCGTTGCATAATAAGTTCCACGTCTGAGGTTCTTCAATTACGTTTGCGAGATGAAAGTGCGCAGGCAGTCGCAACCGGGTCAGGATTTGGTGTGTTTGTTTTAATCTGCGTGAAGTGTCAGACGGCTGAGGTCTGACTGCCACAGAACAGAACATTACGCCACGACGAGTGCCGGAAAGTTCCGCGCGTCTCAACGTCCTCCTGGTGTACTTTTCCAGTCACCGCTAAAACTGGGGTCGGCAGAAAACCAAGTCCATTTACAGAGGGTACGATTTTTACACAGCCTTTAATTACGCCAGAGACCGGCCCCGTTATCGAATGCACTATAAAAGCAATGATCTATAACTCTATAATCAGATTACACTGTCTAGTAAAAAGAGAAACGACAATAAAGGTCATCTTTAACAATATACATTACCTATACCTGCATAAAGTGCTGTCCGGTAACTAGCTATTGTATATGACCATACCCAGCAAGATCTTTCATATCTCTGCTGTCGGGTAGACACCAGCTAACTCCAAAATGTTCATTTGTCTGGAAAGTGGAGTTAGGAGGTTTTGTTCATCATTGATAAGAACAGCTGAATGGACCTCCAAGCTCACAATGAGGTTGGAGGTCAAAAGAAGGGTGGAGCCTGGAGTCAGCAAAACCAGCTAACTCCACCCCCTTCGGTGGAGTTAGCTGGTTTAGCAGAAAGTTTGAGGATCCAATGGAGTTAGAAGCGCTTTTTAATACTTTTCATTGGTTCAATATTTCTTTTTTACCAACACACAGACGTAAAGGGTGTTCAATCCCTTACGAAAGGAAAATATATTTACCAATATATTACTTGAAATATATTGTAATATATTGTAATATATTATATAAATTAATTATATTATATATGGAAATACATGGAATAATATATTGATCATACATATATTATACAATACATTATATATGCATGTAATATATTGCAATATATTGCAAAATATACAAAAGATTGCCGCTTTCAATATATTGCAATATATTGAACATGAATATATAATATATGAGTTTATATATCCCAAAATATATTAAATTTTATATTCATTAATATCCACCATAATGTACTGCGATTTATATGGGAAAATGTATTGGTGATATATGTAAAGATATAGTGTCATATGTATGTTCAATATATGGTATAATATATGTAAAATTATATTTAAACATATACATGAAATATATGTACAAATATATGGTAGAATATATTTTAAATATATGTATAGATACACGTGTAATATATGGTAGAATATATTTTAAATATATGTACAGATGTATGTGCAATATATGGTAGAATATATTTTAAATATATGTAAAATTATATGGAAACATACATGAAATATATGTACAGATATATGTGCAATATATGGTAGAATATATTTTAAATACATGTGAAATATGTACATATATATTCTAAAATGTATGTACAATATATGTATACATATATGAGAACATGCGTATACAAAGTAAATATCAAATCTTAACTTAATAAATATGCAACCTGTATGAGCATTATATGTGCAAACCTTTATACCACATATTAACACAGACTAATGGGTAATCTATCAAAAGACATCTTTATTTTCTCAGTGCAATGTTGTGCAGTGCAATCTTTTAACAATCTTTTAACAGTGCATTTAATTAACAGTAAACTTTTTGTGCAATTGAACAGAAAATATAAAAGATAAATTAAAGCAATGTTCAACCTTTCAGCAGTGCGGTTATAAAATATAAGTAATATCTAAACAAAATGCACAAATAATAAATAAATGCAAGATACAAAAAAATCCTGAGAGATTAAAGGGTAAGACCACTTTGGTAGAGGTTTGGGTTGTGTGGTTACCTTGCCATGATGTAACCCCAAAGTGGGCAAGAAATAAAAAATAATTGCACCATTGATTAGAAATTGATAATTCAAAATATGCTCCTCATTGACTTACATTGTACGGTAAAACAGCTCTCAAAGTCACTCTTTTAGCACAAATGAACCCAAACATAGCTGATTCAGACAATATAGAGCATCACCAAACCCAGTACCGTTTGTTTTTTTAATAAAAATGTCAACTTCCTGTTGATTTTACTATTTGAAGATCTGGATCCGGATCCGCGGATCGAGTCCAGGTTTTCTACTATTAAAAATGGCAAAATCAACAGGCAGTTGCCATTTTTAGTTAAAAGAAAAACAGTACTGGGTTTGGTGATGTTCTATATTGTCTGAATCAACTTTGTTTGAGTTCGTTTATGTGCTAAAAGAGTGACTTTGAGAGCTGTTTTACCGTACAGTAAGTATGTATGTAAGTCAATGAGGAGCATATTTTGAATTATCCATTTCTAATCAATGGAGCAATTATTTTTTATTTCTTGCCCACCTTTGGAGTTACATCATGGCAAGGTAACTACACAACCCAAACCTCTACCAAAGTGGTCTTACCCTTTAACTTATCCATTAACTAAACAAAATGCACAAATAATAAGATACAAAAAAAATCCTGAGAGATGAACTTATCCATTAACTAAACAAAATGCACAAATAATAAATAAATGCAAGATACAAAAAAAATCTGAGAGATGAACTTATCCATTAACCCATAAAGACTGGGAACGCATCCGTGTCATTTTTAGATTTCTTTGGCTATTCAAAAAATAGCAGATATACAAGGTCACTATGACCTGCTATTTTTTAACAGCCAAAGAAATCTAAAAGCGACACAGATGCGTTCCCGGTCTCCATAAGTTAGGAACATTTATATAAGAAAATAGGTAGCTTCAATTGGCACTTTCACAATGAACAATGTCTGTTTTCAAAACAGTTTTCCAAAAAATAAAATACAAACTTTCGTTAACCTGGTTAACAGTCTGTCTGGTTAACAGTCCGTCTTAGTTCTTCACCGAAGATATAAACGTGTTGCGGAACAAAAGAAAAACTGAAATAAAAGTGACACGACATCTCAATCTGCTATAACACTCACTTCACACGCTTTTGCGCTTCACCTGGTGCCTTAGCTCGCAGATTCGACTGTTGATGGACTTTCTGACATCACCTTCCTTGGCCGTCGGAAACTGGTTCACTACAGCATCTGTGGAACAGAACAACAATGATTACTCTCCCCCTCCTCACTTTTCCCTCCCCCCACTCAGTCCTCCTACCCCCCGCAGCACCACCCCCCCGGTCTGGTTCGCTGTGTAACCAGAGCAAAAATCCCCCCGCCGGGCAGAGATGCAATCAAAACTGGAAAGCACCAGCTCTGAGGACTATTTACCTTGTAAAGCTTTAAGTTTCCCTGGGTCGAGAGCCTGCCGACGCTCAGCAGAGGGATCCAATTTGCTGACTCCTCCTTTAAGGTTCGACTTCAGGAGGACATCCACATCAAAGAGCCCCATCAGTAGGACCCGTGCCATCCCATTGGCGGTGGTACACGCCTTTGCTGTCTCCCAACAATGGGCTGAGATGGTGATGTTTCCATCCGTCCCGATTTTCACCTTTGTGTAAACAAAAAAATAAAAATAATAAGAGAATATTATCAAAGAAAGAAACAAGGAAAATCAACACGCAATAGAATGCAAAGAAAGGCAAAAACTAAGAAAGTCGCCTCAAGCAATAGAATGCAGTAAGTTTGTTCGAAATTTACCAATTAATAAATACTTACTTGTGAAGGTGTGCAAGGTGTGGACATTTCACCTGGGCCGTCACTCTCAGCATCGATTCTCACCTTATAAGAAAATAAGCAAAGAAACAAAGAAAGTCACCACAAGCAATAGAATGCTAATAATGCTGTAAGTTTTAATGTTTGTTCAAAATGTACCAATTAATAAATACTTACTTGTGAAGGTCTGCGAGGTGTGCATGCACCTGAGACGTCACTCTCAGCATCGGTGGCGTTTTTGATGTTGACTAATTTCCGCACGTCCACCAACAAAGCTGGAATTTCTGAGAAAAGAAAGTGGTACAAGATTATACAGACAGCAACCATGGAGGCCAATACGTGTCTGAAAACCACATCTCCAGTGTAGTATATTAACCCATTTAGAGCTGAACTTGTCCAAGGAGCTACAAATCAATTGACTTAAAATAAACACATCGGAACAGGAACAAGTGATAGGACTGAGACTGACCTTCATGGATGTAGAGTATATCATGCTTGTTTGTACACACGGCTCATTAGACAGTAATAATCAGTATAATGATGATACAGACTGTGAGCTACAATCAGTATAATGATGATACAGACTGAGCTACACTCAGTATAATGATGATACAGACTGAGCTACAGTCAGTATAATGATGATACAGACTGTGAGCTACAATCAGTATAATGATGATACAGACTGAGCTACACTCAGTATAATGATGATACAGACTGTGAGCTACAATCAGTATAATGATGATACAGACTGTGAGCTACAATCAGTATAATGATGATACAGACTGTGAGCTTATACCTGTGAAAGTGAGTGACAAATATGTTACTCGATACTTGCCTTTAACTACCATGTTCCTCAGTTTTGCGTTTTCCTTCTGCAAGGCCTTTATCTGGCTCTGCAGGTCTCTGGTAAGGTCGCTGTTTGATGATTCTGCTGGACGGTCTGGACTGGGGCTGAACTGACTGTAGTCCTCAATGCTGTCTGACAGTAGTTCCTCCTCCGCCTGTCTCTGGGCAACAACTTTGGCCTTTTTCTATAGGGCAAAGATGTTCATTTGTATAATTTAATCATGGATAATCCAATACACAAATGATGCCTAATGTGACATCAATCTCTGCTGTTTAATTACCGGTTTTGGATTTCCAGAGCCAGAGGGTTTATCGCCACTGGCATCTTCATCGAAGTTTAGGCTTCTTCCTTTCCTCGCCCTCTTGCCCGGCAGTGTCTCTGGATGGAGGTTCTTCTCAGCAGCTCTGAGTGTAGCCTCTTTTTCTACATTCATATAGAAGGAAAGATTTTCTTAATGCCAAAAATCAACACCACTACAATGAATAAATACTACATAATAAAAAATATAAATAATTATGTGTCCCATTTTTAGAATTCTTTGTCTATGGAATTGATTTTAGTCCTGTAAACCTGTTATACTGGGGAAAGAGGTATTCCCTGAGTATTTGTTTTCTTTCTGTAAGCTTAAATCTTGTATGTCAAAAAGGCCAATGGAAAAAGACCTTGTAGTGATACTCATCAACAAACTTAACACTTCCTGTACATTTTAAACAAAATAAATGTTCCTTTGTACCCAAAGATCATGTCATAGGGCAGTGGTCCGGGGACCACCAGCGGTCCATGGGGGTGTTTCAGGTGGTCCCCAGCTAAAAGGTGGATAGTTAGGGAACCAAATGGACCCTTACAGATCTGTAACTGATGAGATTGTGACCTTACGGGTCCATTTGGTTTAATTTTACACTCTCAATAGTTAAATTAATATTAAACATCTTCATTACTTAATTAAGTAATGCATCAAATGGTGGCTCCATGGCTATAATGCCAACTAAATAATGGTCCTTGTTATGAAAGAGGTTGAAAACTACTGCTATAGGGGGAAATACAATCATGGCACTGCCTCTTTAAAAACTATCCATGCAAATATGGGTAATGTAAAGCTATTTGGCCATTGTAAAACAGTCAAATATGGGACACACATTTTGGTAGATAAACAGAACCAACATTATGTTGCTGTATGCTAATACAATAAAGGAAATAAGTAAAATAAGTGTGAGTGTGTGTAAAGACTTGCCTGCTAACTGAAGAACAACAGCATCTTCGACAAACCATCCATTAGTCGGCTTCTTGCTGTTGGTTGTACGACATTCCACCAGAAATGTTTGGTCAGTATCTACTGCCACAGCTGGGTCAAAATCAATTATCCAGCTGGTGGGAATGATGCTGGTTTTATCTTTGTCAGGTCCCTTCGCCCAGCTAACAAGGGCAAACCTATATTTTGACATTTTTGCAAAAGAAAATGACTTTACTGTAATGCCTCGTTCGGTTCTTGTTATTTGTCCTGCTTCCCAGCTGCTGTGTTTGTTTACCGCCTCGCCCGCTCGAAACGCTCTCCCAGTCTCCCGCTTAAGAATTGCGCATGCGCGACCGCCGTCCTTTGCGCGAGTGCCGTCCTATGATTGGCTGGCACGGAGGGGCGATGTTTCTGCGCATGCGCCAGTCGCGCTAAGCATTCTGGTCGAAGTAGTCCTACTATTGTAGCTACCAGCTAGCTAGTAGTCTCGTCGACGTCGACAAACAAACAACAAATGCTATAACATACAGAGTAGAGTACAGACAAACGTAGAAAATGGACCGAGTCCGATTGAAAAGGAAATATATTCTCCCGGGTTCTGATCAAACGGATATTCCAAGAAGAACAAGACGATTATGGAAAAAAAGGTTAGTATTTTGTTCTGATTTATACAGAACATGATAATGCTAGCCCTGAAACATTACTGTCGTGGATGAACTTCTACCTGGTGTTTGCACGTTCTGCCCTTTTGGTCCGTACATCTACATAAACGTTCAGATTTCAAATATAAAGTGTTAATCTCATGGCCACGGATGTTGTAATTCTACTCGGGCCCGCATAAGTACCTGTATCTTCCATATTGTTCAATAAAAAACATTTTAATCCGATTGGTGGCCATTTTCTTCATATGCTTTCAACTACGCGACCCTATCGGTTTAGAGTTGTATTGCACTCTGATACAGCTTAACTGTATGAGAAAATAACCACCGATCGGATTATTATTATTTGTATTGAACAATACGTAATATACGGGTACGTCTGAGGGCCCGAACACAATTATAACATCCGTTGCCATGAGGTCAGCACTTTATAGTTGAAATATGAACATTTATTTAGATGTACTGGCCGTAAATGGAGAAAGTGCAAACACCAGGTTGAAGTTCATCCATGACGGACGAGCGTCGTGTGATCCATGGCTAATGTTAACGCTAACTATCTGTTGCAAACTGATTTTGAGGCAGGGATGATAGGGGATAGTTATTTTTTTTACTTAAATGCTTTGAATGTGACTCTAGCCATGATGTTGCCTAGCCAAAGAAAGGCAACTTGGGATGACAACATTATTTGCAGCTACTATCTTCTACTAGCATTTAGCATTTACACCAGGGGTCTTCAACAAGGGGTCCGGGACCCTTAGGCGGTTGCCAGAGTTACTACAGGGGGCCACCAAATCTTTGTGTGATTATAGGATCATGTTTTTTACATGAACCACTTGAACCCCAGCATCTCTATTCTGAGTGGAACATTAGCCAAAAATAGCAGATCTATAAGCTCACTGAGCTTGTAGATCTGCTATTTTTGGTAAAGAGGTTTGGTTTAGAGGTCTAAATATTGACGGTTCAAGTGATTAAATGTCTGTAAATACACATTAATCGAACATACACTGATAATGCTGTCAAAGTCTATGAAGCTGTCTAAATGTTTAATTTACAACAAAATGTTATACAATATGTAGTGGGGGTCCCTGCTTCTTCTCTCTCCCAGCCAAGGGGTCATTGCTCTGAAAACGTTGAAGACCCCTTATTTACACCATTTATCATTTTGCATCTATTGATATGATCAGGTCACGGTAGCATTTTTATTTCATAGATGCATGTATTTCCTCAGAGGGGCACCCACAAGCTCTTGAGGGAAACATTGAAATCCTTTGGTGTTTCCAAAGATAAATATGAATCAGTGTTTTCTATCACTTGCACCTAGGAAAGCAATGAGAGAGAGCAAGATTGATCAGACAAACCAGGATCTGGTAAGTCATGAACTTTAAACATGTAAAAAATGTAAAACTAGACCTTACTTGTGCTGTGCTGTATGTAGCCAGAACATCCTACTTGTAACAAAATAAAACCACGTTTGTTGTTCTTTATTACAAATACTAGTATTGCCAGATGCATCTCCAGCAACCGAGGTCTTCATCAATATCTTGAAATATGTGTAGCCTAAGAGTACATTTTGCCAATGACAATATTGTGAGTGATCTTGCAATATGCTTTTTTAGACTGTCGTCAAGATACAGATTTTGGTCATTCTTTTTGCAGTCATTACGTTGAAACCGCCCTCTCTTTTGTTTAGCCAAGAGCCCATGCCAGTTCTGATGCCTGGATCCCCCTAAGTGAGCCATCATCAGGAACTACAGAAGAGGTCAATGTAAGTTTCAGCTGCTGGAAAACTTTAATTAGCAGATCAACAAGCTCCCAAATGTGAGCTTGTCGATCGGCTATAGATATTTAATGTAGAGCGGATACAGAAAAGTCACCATTATGGAGCACTGAGGCACTCCACTCAACAATGAATGGGGTTTAAGTGGTAGTTAGCAAGATAGTTGTGATACATAATGTAACTCAGACAATGATTCTGAAGATGCTGTCATTCACTTTACCGCAAGTATAGTGTACAAAAGGCCTGCACAATGTGAGTGAATTCTGCGATGTGTGATAATGGTGTTTAATATTGCAATGTCAATATTACTTTTTATAAATGAAGAAGTAATATCTAGCTATACATCTGGTTACTGTCTGCTTTAATAATGCGAACATAGGCCCCAAGTTTTAATGCCCACAAAAAAAAAGCACAATGTGTTTGTGCTTTGGCAGAGGGGTGGACTGCACCACTGCCAGAGAAAGCTGTGCGCTGGATTTACAACACAAGACAAAACCATCTCATGCTCTGTGTGCATGATCCATGTTATAATACACTTACAGTATTTACAGTACAGTCATTAATTGTGCAGATTTAGTGTTCAGTATAGTTTAGGTTTTGTCTTAAAAAATATATTGTGGAGTTGGCATGTTACATCTTGTTAACGTGAAGATTGGTTTGTAGACTGTATGGGTGTTCATTTTTGTTTATTTTGTTCAGTTTTGTCTTTTTTCTTTTTTTCTAGGTAACTGATGATGATTCTCAACCTTGGGTTCCTCTCAGTGGACAAAGTTTATCAAGAGCAGAAGACTCTGTAAGTTTCAACTGTGAGATTTTTAGTTGAATAATGTATTCTTTAGCAATGCTTTCAACTTTTGCAAGAATCTGGCCTGTACCACTAACATTAAAGAGCAATATTAACATATTTGATTTAGGCTGGTATCGTTTTGTTGAGCATTTTTGTTTGAGCACATAGTGTAAATTGTAAATTTAGTTGTAGAGTACATCAGATAGCCTAGGTTGTGTGTGTGTGTGTGTGTGTGTGTGTGTGTGTGTGTGTGGGGGAAAAAAGTGCTATATGCAACATCCTATTGATGGCGACTGTTGGTGGCTGGCGACTGTGCATGTAACAAAGGTAAATCAATACTTTGTATTATTTTCTTAAACACAGAACCTGAATGAAAATTCCTCACACTACGACTCTGACAATGGCTCCTCTGAAGATGCACATGATGTCAGCCACATTATGGTGAGTGTAGTGTACGTACATTTTAGTTTTTTTCTTAGACATATCTTAAGAACTGGACATGTTACATTTTTGTAACATGCAGGTTGCTTGTAAACTATCTATGGATTTTTATTTTGTAATCTGTTTCTTTAGGTAACTGATGATTCTGAGCCATGGAATCCTCTTAGTGGACAGGAAAGTGTATCAGGAGGAGCCGAAGTCTGTGTAAGTTTCAACTGTGTGGTGTTCAGTTGAACAATGTATACTTTAGCAATACTATAAACTTCAGCAAGAATCCGGCCTATAGCCTCTTAAACAGACACTTGGCTCTCACAATTGTCAAATGCTTCAGCCTAAAGTCTGTATTTAACGATTGGAAAACCTGGTCAAAACAGAAAGGGGAACTCTAAAGCCAGGTGATTGGATACATATGGTAAAATATGTGTTTGGGGGGATAATAATTATAATTATTGTAAGTTAATCAAGACCTTGTATTCTTATTTACAGAACCTAAATGAGAATTCCTCTCACTACGACTCTGACAGTGGCCCTGAAGATGCACATGATGTCACTCCTGTTGTCGTAAGTATAGTGTACATTACATTTCATGTTGTATTTTAAAAACATCTTAAGAACTAGCCATGTTACATCTTGGTAAGATGCAGGTTGGCTTGTAAACTATCTATGGGTTTTTATTTTGTAATTTGTTTCTTTAGGTAACTGATGATGAGTCCGAACCATGGACTCCTCTCAGCGGACAACAAAGTGAATCGGGAGGAGCCGAAGTCTGTGTAAGTTTGAACTGTGTGGTGTTTAGTTTCCAATATGTGGTGTTTACTTGAACATATGGCTGTCTGTGGGTGGGAAGCTAGCTTGTGTCCTGACTCCTGGTCGCTGCACCGCTAGTCAGGGCGGAGCGTGCTGGTGAAGCTACCTGATGTCAGTTGAAAAGTAGTGGTTGGCAAGTGTCGGAGGAAGCATTAGCATGGTGTCTGTTTACTGCTCACTGATAAAAAAAATTGGTTCACCTGTTTGCTCCCTCACTGATTGTCCTCATAGACATAAAAAAAGACTAGATATCACATTGACCATGCACTGGGGCTGTATCTCAATGTTGCCGCCATAGAGGCCCAAACCTATAAAGTCCATGGTTGGCTTTGATTACCGCCTTCTACCGCTCGTGCATACATGGCACGGCATACATCGTGCTATACATATGTATGCATTCAGAGGCATGGCAGGCCTTGATATGGCAGTGACATTGAGGTATCGCTCCAATGGAAAGCAACGCCAACACGGCATCTTCTCTGTTTATGTCTATGATTGTAATGTTCCCATTACATAGACCTGGGTTCCCCTGTTTACACCTTGAAGTCTGCACTCCCTGTCACATTCACCATCGCATGGGGCTAGGAGCACTGTGTGTGTGTGTGTGTGTGTGTGTGTGTGTGTGTGTCAAATAACAAAGTCAAATAACATTTCTAATCAGAATTTGTTTTTTCTTTTCTCCATATACAGAGCCTGCATGCTGACTGCGGCGAGTCTATTCCCAGATGTCCTACTTCCCCACTCTTGTTTGAGGATGAATGTTCCACAGAGAGTGAACTTCACTTCAATGATGAACCTAATTGCAGCCAAGCGTCACCAAATACCAGTAACTTTATTCCTGATGACTTGGATGACAGTCTTAGATCCATTATTGGAAGTGAAGAAGAATATTCCCTTTTA
The DNA here is from genome assembly GCF_963280865.1 of Gymnoscopelus braueri. NCBI lineage: Eukaryota > Metazoa > Chordata > Actinopteri > Myctophiformes > Myctophidae > Gymnoscopelus > Gymnoscopelus braueri. Next base: position 16,857,060 of record NC_137626.1, read on the forward strand.
TTTGAAGATAGCCCTGATGAGTCAGTAAATGAGGAATCACACTTTAGAGAAGAGAGTCATGAACAGTTTCCTCTGGAAAACGAAGAGCCACTTTACACTGGTTCACGACTAACTCAAGCTCAGAGTTTTTTACTTATACTTTCATTTGTTTTGAGACACGGACTCACAGGCATGGCTCTATCTGATCTCCTAGATTTGATCAATATTCACTGTCCAGAAAACACACACTTAACCTCAAAGTATCTGTTCTTAAAAGAGCTTAAGCCGGTAGAAGGTCACCTACAATGTCACATATATTGTCCAAACTGTGAGTACTACATCGGTGACCAGGATAGTGAAGGACAATGTGTTGTATGCAACACAACATGGGATAAAAACAGCTCGCTGAAGAATGGAAACTTCTTTATTTACTTACCAATCCAAACACAGTTGGAACATCTTCTTAAAAGGGAAGATATTGCACATTGTATCAAGTCAAGAGATGGCACATGTAATTCTGAAATTTATGAAGATATTGGAAGTGGTAAAATGTACAATAATCTGAACAAAATTGGAGGCCCGCTTGACTGTAGTCATGGATTCTCCTTAACACTCAACTGTGATGGAGTGCCTGTATTCAAATCATCACAATATAGTATTTGGCCATTATATGGGATTGTAAATGAGCTTCCTTACCCTGTGCGCAAAGAAAATGTTCTACTTTTTGGCTTGTGGTTTGGTGATAAAAAGCCGAATGTTAATACATTTTTAAAGCCATTCACTTTAGAGTGTCAGATGTTGTCAACTGTGGGCTTTAAGATAACAAGAAACGGCATTTTGGAACAATGTAGAGTTGTGGCAGCTCTTATGATGTGTGATTCGGTAGCTAGGCCCATACTTCAAAACATGACCCAGTTTAATGGTCATTATGGATGCAGCCTCTGTTTACATCCCGGTGAACAAGTTGAGAAGGGTCATGGCACTGTCAGGGTATACCCATACAAAGATGTTCCTAAGAGGGACCACGCTTCAACCATAAGTGACGCAAGAGAGGCTTTACATACCAAAAAATCTGTGAGGGGTGTTAAAGGGCCCACATGTCTGATAAAGATTCCACACTTTGACATCATATCTGGCATGCCTCCTGACCATATGCATAATATACATCTTGGTGTAGTTCGCCAAATGGCAAGCATGTGGCTGGACAGTGAGAACCATGAGAAGCCATATTACATTGGCACTAAAGTGAATGAACTTGATAAACAGCTCTTGCTAATTAAGCCTCCTTGCAATATCACAAGAGTGCCCCGATCTCTTCAGCATAGGAAGTTTTGGAAGGCTTCAGAATGGCAGAACTGGTTACTGTTTTATAGTATATTTGTGCTTAAAGGAATTCTGCCCCAGGCATTTTACCAGCACTGGTTAGTCCTTGTCACATTTATGTTCTTACTTTGCAAAGACATTATTACAACAGAGGACATACAAAAATGTGATAAACTTGTTGAAGATTTTGTCAAACAATTTGAAACACTGTATGGAAAGACCCATGTGTCATTTAATGTACATTTATGTCTTCATTTGCCAGAATCTGTCAGGAATTGGGGACCTTTGTGGGCTCATTCTGGGTATATTTTCGAGTCATTTAATGGTGAAATACTGAAAATGTTTCATGGCACTCAGTTTGTTCCTTTGCAGATAATGAAACAATTCACATATAGACAAATATTGCCTCTTTTGAGAAATGATGCACTGAGAAATGCTGTTCCTCAATGCATCCAGCTATTTAATAACTTAACTGGCCGAAAAAGACTGAAGCAGTTTGAAAGAGTAGGTGATCAACTTGTTACCCTTGGTTTGCATTATTCTCGAAAACTTTCTAGTGAAGAGACACTGGTCATAAGAGAGCAACTTTCAGTCACCACGGATACAGTTGTGAAAATATTCCGTCGACTTCTAGTCAAGGGAGAGCTGTATTACTCACAGGAGTTCACAAGGGTAGTGAAAAGGAACAGCTTCACTGTTCTGTTGCAGAATGGACACATAATCACTGTATACTATTACATTGTAGTAGAGCAACATGGTGACAGAAAATGCTTTGCTTTTGGAAGAAAGTATGATAGATCATATAGTACACTGATTAATGTTGACAATGTAGTTGGTCTGAAAAGGGAATTCCGGGGCAGGAAACAGATATTTGATGTGACACTGTTCAAAAGAAAATGTATGCTAATTGATCTGCCACAATATGCAAGCCTCTATGCATGTATACCTCCAAGATCCAGTGTGGAGGATTGAAAAATTAAGGGAAAAGTACATTTCAATTGTCAAGAAATAAATCTATTAATAGCATAATATTGTAATCTTTATACACACACAGTAAAAGGGTGAATGTGGTCTCTGCAACTGTCTGTCTCAATAAAGCTGTTTGTGTAATGCACATTTTTGTCTTCACTGTATTTTCTTTAGGCTATATAGCTATGCCTTGGAAAGTATAAAATCTATATGTATAACAATTTTTATATATGGTACAATATATATATACATATATGGCACTATATATATTAATATATGGCACATGCATATATTGTGGTATATTGGAGCATATAAAGACAAACTATTACATGTAAAAATATAGTTCCCTTTTTGGTATTGATTGCAATATATATTTTTATATATATCAATATATATACATATATGGTCTATGCATATATTGCAATATATTGGAAAATATAAATACTAAATCTCATATATGGAAATATATTGCCAAATATATCGCATGATATTTTCCAATATACTGCAATATATTTTTCTTTCGTAAGGGATAGCACTGATGTATGGAAACAAATGCAAAAGCGTCAAAATGGAGTTAGGTGGTTTCTGGCCGACAGCAATGACATGTCATTGTCTATTCATAACTTTGACCATATTATCGTACATTAACTGCTTCAGTGCCACTGGACGTCTAAGACGTCCGTTTTAACATAAGCCCTGAGTGCCACTGGACGTCTAAGACGTCCAATTTTTTTTTTTCAGAACCCAAGATATGCTCCATTCACTCTTTGTTTAACTTCTTACTGAAAAAGGCTGTATCTCGGCTCCTAAGCACTTTTTTTTACAATGAATTTTGGCTGTGGCACTCAGAGCCAAACTGCCATAAATAAGCCGGGCACTGAATGAGTTAACGTTTCACTTTGACAAACCGCACAATAATTATTGACTGGCGTAATAGTACTGACTTCGTAGTACCGACAGTACATAGACGGGCAATAAGGGTGGTACTGCAAAACGTACTCGGACAACTACACTAGTATAGTGTGGGTATTCCCGTATCTCTCCCGCAAAAAGTGTACATCAGACAATTTGTTTTGCACCATACCAACTTTTTTTTTAAATAAATACAATAAAAACCAAGTTACATAAGCGCTGCAAACCTGCAATATTTTCCTGCATACATACAGTGTGCGGTATACAGCAGGCGTGTCATCTGTCATCAGTATTGGCGTGTCTAGAATATGCTGTACTCCTGATTTGTACTACTTAAACCCCTTTTGGGTTCACTTCCTCGACCCGAGTCCCCCCCGGGCATCTATATTCGACTCCATCCCGATTTTTCTCTTTCCACAAAAACCTCTTTGCTGAATGTTCACCTATTATGACATCCCCGGAATATACTAGGGACACTAGGGTTCATGTGGTTAACCCATTCAATCCGGGAACGCATCTCTTGTCATCTGTAGATTTCTTTGGCTATTCAATAATAGCAGATCTACAAGCTCATAGCTATGAGCTTGTAGATCTGCAATGTTTTTTTATCGTGAAAATTTCTGCAAATCTTTCAATATATATATATATATATATGTATTTTTGAAGCGAACATTTGTAAAATATTTTGTTCCAGGGACCCCCTAGAAGCAAAGATATGATATATAAATAATATAAAAAATACATTATATTCAAAGACTTGCACACATTTTAACAATTTAAAAAAAAATAGCAGATGTACAAACTCATATGAGCTTGTAGATCTGCTATTTTTGAATAGCCAAAGAAATTAAAAAAATGACAGTGATGCGTTCCCGGACTGAAAGGGTTAAACCGCCCTCAAGCATGGTAAACATATCAGCGATTTTCAACAGCTCAGTGGATACACTATATGTATTCTTGGGTCTAGTTCGGGGTCATGTTGTTTCACTGTGTGTGTGTGTGCGTGTGTTTTTATTTTTCCCTTCCCCATCATCCTCCGGGATATAGTTGAACCTTGGCACGGCGCTTTGCTGAAAAGTTGCTGATTGTTCCAGGCGCAGGGTCACGGAGGGAAATCACAGCCGTGGAATTACATTATAGCTTATTTGGAGGCCACAAGGTTCCACGGGAGCCATCCATCAAACGTTCCAGGTGTTTTGGGGAGCACACTTAAACGGGTGTTTTCTGCAAACACTGCATAGTATGTCAAGCCCCCCATTTATGTGCCGTCGTATGACGGTGTCGTGCGCCCGAAAATAGTCGATCGACAAGCTCACCTTGCGACGCAAGGTGAGCTTGTCGATCGACTATTCCCGGTTGGTCATTGGTCGGTATAACCGTAGGTGTAGCGGAGCAAATCAACCCATATATTTATGCACACGCTCGCACTCACGCATGCATTTTTTCATTTGTTTTATTATATCCCACGCTTGTTGTAACCCATTTTTTCACCCAGTGCCAATTGCCTAAGCTTCTAATCCTGGGCGCTACTCTCCCCCTGCCAGCCTGGGTAGAGCCCCGAACTGAGCTCATGCTTCCTTCAAAGCATGAGGAGTGAGCAGGCCGCTTCTTATCACCTGACAGGGGGGAGTTTCCCCGGTAGGACATACTGTAGTGTGTGGAAGGAAAACGTTATTCCAACCAGTTCCTTTCCCCTCCATCAGGCGCCCCGGCTGACCAGGGGGAGGCAGTATAGACGAATCCACAGACGCGCTGCCCTGTAGCTGCCTGTAGGCGGCCATTGCTGCGGTGTCGCGGTGCGGAGCGTTGACACCGCAGCTATGGCTGCCTACAGGCAGCGCATCTGTGGATTTGTCTATAGAGACCAGGATTACTGCATGTTTTTTTTGTGAGGGTACCTACCCTAGGGGACACGGGGAGAACATGCAAACTCCACACACTCCACGCATGCATGCACATATATCATTATCACTCAGGCCAGGGTGAAGGGTCAATCGCTGATGCTTGAAATTGCAACCGATATTATGCAAATCTTGACAGTTGCGTCATGAAAATGAACGCTCATTGAATTAAGATTTGAAATTCATATTAGTGTCTCAAATGACCAACCTTTTCTTTTTTTCTCCTTTTCTTCCTGGGCTGGCTGCCTAAAATATTGTTATCTAAAACGGCTTACCAAGTTCTTCTTCTTCCTTTTTTTTCCTTTTTTTTCCTTTTCTTTTTTATATGGCATATCTCTTCTGGACGAGTTCCAGTTCCATCTGCGGCTGACAGTCTGAAACACTCTCTTCAGAAGAGGGTTCAACAACAGCCGTGCTTTCCGGAGATAAAGGAACGGCCATGTGATCTTAACCCATTGAGACCGGGAACGCATCTGAGTGTCATTTTTAGATTCCTTTGGCTATTCAGAAATAGCAGATATACAAGCTCATCGCACGGAACCGAGTGCCACGCTATGAGCTTGTAGATCTGCTTTTTTTTTTTTATCGTGAACATTTGTGCAAATCTTTGAATATGTATTTTTTAAAGCGAACATTTTTAACTCCGTTACAACTTCTGAGGGTCCCTGGAACAAAATATGTTGAGATGGGGGTCCACGGCCAGATACATTTAAAAAAAAAACTGTTAGGATTTAGACGACATGTTGTATAACCCCCAGAAGCAAAGATTTGAGCTACAAATGTTCGCTTTAAAAAATATATATATATATTCAAAGATTTGCACAATATTTTCACGATTTTTCAAAAATAGCAGATCTACAAGCTCATAGCGCGGCACTCGGTGCCGCGCTATGAGCTTGTGTATCTGCTATTTTTGAATAGCCCAAAGAAATCTTAAGATGACACAGATTCATTTCCGGCCTAAACGGGTTAAAACCTGCTCCACTCGACAAAACAGAACGAAAACAAAACCCCAGAGTTCCTCCTCCTCCTATCCTGCCGCAGCCAGGGAGAAAAATAATCTCATTTTTGCATATTATGAAAGTTCTTTCTGTTGTTTTCCGGGGACACTGTGCCATCGACAGAGGAGAGCGAACTGTACTTCTTTCTCGCTGTCAGAAATAATGCTCAGTTAACGTGGCAGCCCGTTGCCCCTGACCCCCGCGAACCCAGACAGTTATTACGGCTCTGTCGATGTATTGCACAATGTTCTTTATCCGACATTGAATCCTCTCTCAGCTTGTGTTTTATTAACACGCCCGAATCACAATTGTGTGCCTCCACCTTCCACCGTATTATTGAAGCTGTGAAGAGAACAGTGTGTGCGTGCGTGTGTGTGTGTGTGTGTGTGTGTGTGTGTGTGTGCGTGTGCGTGTGTGTGCGTTTGCGTGTGCACGCGTGTGGGTGGTTGTTCGAGCATGCCTAACCCATTAAGACCGGGAACGCGTCTGTGTCATTTTTCTTTGGCTAACATTTGTAACTCAAATCTTTGCTTCTGGGGGTCCCTGGCTCAAAATATTTTGAGATGGGGGTCCGCGGCAAAATACATATAATTTTGGGGGTCCTTGACATGAGAAAGTTTGATTGATTGATTGAATATTTTTTTAGGCAAAAAAAGTTTAACAGCATAATTACATTTTAAATACTTTGACTAAAAGGTCCGTCCAAAAAAGTCCTTGCGGTCTTGTTTCCATTGAGGTCCTTGGGTTGAGAACCACTGAATAGCAACATAGTTTAAAAAAAAAAAAACGAATCAGCCTCAGGCCTTAATGGGCTAAACAATGGACATTTCTGAGATGTTCGCCCACTAATATTGTATAATCACAAATGATATCTCTCCGTTTTTTTTAACAACGTGATTGAATTCCGCATGGCTCACACACACATTCCTCTGCCGTGGCTTATATGGGGAGGGGAGGACATGCACGCACGAGTCTCATGAGCCAAGGCAGCTTATGAATAATAGAGCGTGTCTTACGCTGCACTTCGGCCGCAATCACCCAGTCGTGCGCGCACGTGTGTGTGTTTGTGTGCACACTAACCCTTTCAGACCGAGAACGCATCTGTGTCATTTTAAGATTTCTTTGGCTATTCAAAAATAGCAGATCTACAAGCTCATAGCACGGCACCGAGTGTCGCGTTATGAGCTTATAGATCTGCAATATTTTTTTTATCGTGAAAATGTGTGCAAATCTTTGAATATATTTTTTTTGGTAGCGCACATTTTTAACTCTGTTACAACTTCTGGGGGGTCCCTGGAACAAAATATTTTGAGATGGGGGTCCGCGGCCAAAATTCATATAATTTTGGGGGTCCTTGACATGAAAAAGTTGAGAACCACTGATTATTAAAAAAAAAAAAAAAACGATTTAGAAGACATTTGCAGAATCCCTCCAGAAGCAAAGACATGAGTTAAAAATGTTTGCTTTAAAAATATATATATATATTTTCACGATTTTCTTGTAGATCTGCTATTTTTGAATAGCCCTAAGAAATCTTAAAATGACACGGATGCATTCCCGGATTGAATGGGCTAATGACGCCGCTTTGATACATGGGACATGAGCGCCCCTCGAAGTGGGCGGCAGCATTTCACGCTTTGGACCGTTTTATGCCTTTCGCGGATGGTTTTACATCACGTCACACCATGAGGCGCCGGTTAGCACATTTACAACTATTATCCCCTTCATCTCAATAAAAGTTTCAATTATATACAGGACGGAGATGGGATCGGATAAATGGGCCGTAGTTTGTGAAATACTGTATGCTAATGCTCTCGGAGGAGCGGCCGTGTGTGCGTGTGTGTGTGTACTTGTATTGCTATACTTGTGAGGGCCCAATGTCCCCACAAGTATATAGTAGAATTTGAGAGACCGTCATTGTGAGGACAAGTTTCCTGGTCCTCACAAGATGAATGGTTTCATGGTTAAATCAAAAATCAAGTTAGGCTTACATATAAGAAATGATTGAGGTTAGGATTAGACATTTAGAGGTTAGGTTTAGTTGTTAGGGTTGGAGTTGTGCCTGGTTTATCTAGTTACGTATGGGCGTCATGTACCGAAAATGGCGGATCTACTAACATTGTGAGCTTGTAGATTTGCTATTTTCGCCGTTAGGATAAAACATTGGGGGGAAAAAAACAAAACAAAAAATGGCATTCATAATATGACCTAAATGTCCTAAAATGTTGATGACGTCCTCACAAGTATACAAACGTGTGTGTGTGTGTGTGTGTGTGTGTGTAGGGCGTGGAAAGAGAGAAAGACAGGCATTATTTTCTCCAGAATTCATGTACTTGAAGTACCAAAAGTAGAAAGTACTCATTATGCAAAATGTCCCATTTCACACGTTTTCAAATATTTTGAAAATAGCAGATCTACAACTCACAATGTGTCGCATCGCAATGCATCGAAAATACTCCAGTAAAGTACCTGTACAAAATTTTACTTGAGTAAATGTTGCCTACTTCCACCACTCTGTGTGTGAAAGCAAGATGAGATGTTTGAGCCATGGAATGGCTGCCTATTACTGCGTCTCTCCTATACGCCGTCTCCCTCTACTTTCCCTCTGTTTCTACAAAGTAAAATATACAGGAAAGTGGGTTGCCGGCCAAAAAACATAAATCATTGTATCATAACTAAGCTCAGGAAACGCTTTCAGGGACCCACATTCAGTAGCACACAGCGTCGGTTGAGCTAAAAATATTTTTTGTTTGTTGCTGAGTCATCTACAGCGTAATATGGATTTTACATCACGAGATAAGACCGTGGTGGAGGAACAGTTATTATGCAGGATTATGGTCCATTTTCATCATCCGCATATAATAATAAAATGCTAACAGGGGGAAAAAAAGACAGAGTCCAAAGTATTGCACTTTGAACTGTGTATTTGTGAACACACTGAGGAGCCATTAACGCATTACGACCGGGAACGCATCTGTGTCATTTTTTGATTTCTTTGGCTATTCAAAAATAGCAGATATACAAGCTCATAGCGCTATGAGCTTGTAGATCTGCTAATTGTTTTTAATCGTGAAACTTTGTGCAAATCTCTGAATATATATATATATTTTGAAGGCGAACATTTGTAACTCAAATCTTTGCTTCTGGGGGTCCCTGGAACTACATATTTTGAGATGGGGGGGTCCGCGGCCAAATACATATAATTTTGGGGGTCCTTGACATGACAAGTTTGAAACCCACTAATATATAGCAACACACGTTTTTTTTCTTTTTTTTCTTTTTTTTTTTTTTTTAAGAATTGGCGTCAGGTCTGAATGGGTTAAGACAGAGGCTCTCATACATTATTACTCTTATACATCAGTTTGTACTTACGTACACAAGATGTCCCTTCTGATTCATCAGTTTATCCACGGCACAAAAAAATCCCTGATTTTACCTATAGTTTGACCCTTTGGCCCAGTAGGGTCCCCCATGCACTGTAGTTATTTGGTTGCCTTTGCTGTGTTCATGCCAATCTTTTTTAACATGAACCGTTGAACAAAAATACTGATATTTGCCTTGACATCGGGGATCTCCATTTATGGGCATAATCCAGATTCAACCCACGACTTCAACTTTATATTATTGTAGAATATATACTGTATCCGAAATTGATATCATTCAATATGATTATACTTCTTTCAGAGAAAATCAGAGCCTATAGCATTTTCCTTGTCAAGTTCTTACCACACAGTTTTTTTTTGACCCAGCATGACATTGATGAGTCACCAGCGATATGACTCACATGGCGCACCATGGAGGCCGCTGCCCTTGATTAGAGACTAGTGTAGGTCCTGTAGATTTCTGTGGGTGTCTGCAAAATACGTCATTGTTCAGAAAATAACCGCTTTTGTCACTAAACACGAAATCCATTCTTTTGGATATGAACGCTTAACTCTAGAATCATAATACTCCTGGTATCACAAAGATGGAATCCGCGTCGGCTTTTGTTCCCCTCGAATATCTTGTGTTACCTTCACACATGCCCTTCCGTTCTCATCGCGTATGAAACAAATCCCTTTATCCTCGCTGCCGTCTTTTAAAAAATATATAATCTTTAATTCCAAGAGGGAATCATTCAAATTACTGGCCAAGGTTATTAGAATGAAGCACATGAGCTCTTTGTGAAGAATGCTCAGACGGTTGAGGATCAGCCAGTGATTTTGCCAGATGAAAATAAACTCTTGTTGGTTACAGAAGATGAGTCTTGGCTATGCGACAATAAGAAACTAATTAAAACTGACACCTGTGCTGTACGGGGAGAAATAACTAAAACAAAGCCCTAATGTGCTCAGAGATGCTTCCTTGCTCTCGCTAAATGAAGAAAAGGTTAGAAGGAGAGTGATAATGATAATGTGCTTGTGTCTAAATGTTTTAATTTTTTATTTAATTCTGTCATCCTACTTTATCAACGGCTAGCTAGTTAACTCTCATCGTGGGACCCAGACTTGTGAAAAGATAGAAGCTGGTAAAACATTGATAATAATAATAATAATAATAATAATAATAATAATAATAATAATAATAATAATAATAATAAAATAATAATCGCAAAACCAAATGATCACTGGAGTTTTGCTGTATTTTCCTTGTTTGTGGCAGACCGAAGTTGACAGAAAAGAGCATGATTCAGTTTCAGACTAAATCAGCTGAACAGTACCAGCTTATGTTAAAGTAATACTAGGTAACGTTTTCAACAAAACTAAAGTTAAATTGTATATCTTTTGCGAGTGGCAAAAGTTTCACAACACCCACTCCGTGAATTTCACCCCCGGAAGCCTTTTATTTATATATTTTCTATTGAACGTGTACGGGGGGGACTTTCCCGGGAAAATGACGTTCCTGGCCAACGTCATGACGTTCCTGGCCAACGTCATGACGTCGTGGCCGACGTCCTCAGGAACTACCGCAACGGTTTCCTGTTTGGCCAGGAACTACCGCGCTATTAACAAAAAGGAACCTCACGCTGATTTTAAGATAATGTAGGATTAGAAGATCGAAAAAGAACAGAAAAAGAAAGCACAGCTCATGGTAACTAATGCTCCACTGGCTAAGAGAAACGATCCGTAGATAGTATAAAACAATTAAAAGATCGCTTTTTGAAACGCTTCCGGCTTCCGGTGAAAACGAATGGAATTCTGGGTAATCGAGGACTCCGGAAATTGTATGCAGTGACGGTAGTGACCAGCAGAGGTTGCTAAAAATCGTTAGTTGTGAATTTGCATTGTACAACTTTAACGATTTTAACAACATTGCTTACTGAATGTTTAGGATGTTGTCCAGCAGTGACAAGTTCCATAAATCACACCAGTGGAGTGACTAAGGATAATTTTTTTTAAAAGCATGTGAATAAAAACATCACCCAGACTCCAAGAGATGCGTAGCCTACCCTATAGCATCCCTTAGTACATGCTGTACAAATGTGACATTTTTTTTGACACTCTCAAAGTTGAATTAACACTGATGATTTTACAGTGTATATTGGGGTCATAGAGTTAAAAATGACGGGCCCTGATCTGGACCGCTGGCATAGTGGTCCAGGCACCTAGCCTCTAAAGTAGCCTGACACCGCGTTGCGGGTTCGAGTCCAGATCCCGACGGCCTTTGCTGCATGTCACTCCCCATTTTAAAACCTTGTCAAACCCACCTTAAAAAAAAAACTTGAAATGAAAACAAAGGTTGAGAATTACTGTTATAAAACATAGAGGTCTCTACATTTGCAGTCATGTTCCTCTCCCACTCCCAGTTCTTTACAAACATCGTCACATCAAGTCCTTTTCCATAACTTTGCATCTCTGGCCAAAGCATCTCTTTAAGACGTGTATTCCATATGGAGATCAATTGGGCAGCCATGTCCAATTGTCTCCTCTGCAGCCATGGTTGGTTGATTTGGTAGTAGAGTTCTCTATTGTCCTGTGTGGATGCTGTTTAAATTCCTGGTGGGTTATCACTGAGCACAGTGCTGTGCTGTGCTTTCTTTCCCATCTGAATGAAGGGAGCACTTTTAAGAGCGGCAATAGGCTCTATGCACAGCAGCCATTTTGGAAAGAAATTGGGCCTCTTCTTACTTCCTTAACAGGTGTTACCAATATAATACTAATTCTGGTCAAACAGAGTCAGGGTGTTGATATTGTGCATGTTGTTCTCACTGGAAACACTCTGCTACACCAGTGGGTCTCAAAGTGTGGTCCAGGGACCCTCATGGTTCCTTGAGGGGGTTGCAAATGGCCCCATACGGGTGTGTAACTCTCAGAGTCATGGGGGGTCCTTGAAATTAAAAGGTTTGAGAACCACTGTGCTACACTAAATGGAACCGAGCCTTCATTAGAATCATTGGCAACACCTGTGAAGGAAGTAAGGAAGAGGCCCAATTTCTTTCCAAAATGGCTGCTGTGCATAGAGCCTATCTCCTCTTCTTTCCCTTGCTTCTGTTCCATTACGTGGAGCTTGTTTTCTCCAGTTTTTATCTTACATTTTTTAGTCTAGCTTTTTTCTTTTTTTCTCCTTTTTTTGTGTGTTGGTCATGGCTGCCAGTTCCCACCTGAGGTCGTGTGGGAGTTCCGACTGTTCCAGACTGTACTGAATAACCGACAGCTTGCATAACGTCTTCAGACTAGGACGTAAGTCTAAGATGTAGAGGTGTTCATACTCAACACCCACCGGAAAGGATGTGTATCGGCACCCTCCAAAGAGGACGATACGATCTCCCACCATGCAACAGCAACATCTGACATCAAACGTCTCAGACATCCATGAACACGGGCCTTTCCCCTTGGGCTCGACCTTCTTCCATGCAGAGGTCTCTGGATTGAATCGCCAAAGATCATTGAAGCTCCGGTCACTCCCGTTGCCACCAAAAATGTACAGCTCTCTGTTGTAGGCAAAGGCTGAGTGACACGCACGTCCTTCTGGAAGAGGTTCTGCAGAAGGCGTGCTCAGCCAGCATTCGGTCTCTGTGTCAAACACACTGATGTTGTAGTGGGCAGAGCGTTGGTGGTACTCCGCTCGGCCCCCGAATACAAACATCTTTGTCCCGATGATAGTGGCAGAATGATATAATGAGGCAGGTGGCGGAGAGCCTCTGGTGCTAATCAAAGACCAGACCATTGTGGTGGTGTCCAACTTGTAGATGTCATTAGCCATTTTGTAGCCAGTTTGCTGGGTGAAACCTCCAAAAATATACATGATCTTCCCCAACACACCGGCTGAGTGGCTCCGAAGCCACATCACCTCTGGAACAGTCCCAGAAATCTTGGGCTTGGACCATCTGTGAGTATCTGCATCAAAGGCATAAAGCACACTGCAGGGCACCCCTGTGTAAGATGTATAGATGTATACGATGCCATGTATCAGCACAGCTGTGTGGCCCCAGTGTGAGCCAGGAACCTCAAGGGAATGTTTTCTTCCATTTGTCACTGGGGGTAACTTCCTCCAGAGCAAAGACACTGTGTTGAATATGTGCACCTCAAGATGGTGGTCCCTGAAACTGGACCCTCCAAAGGAGTACACCTTGTTCCCCACTGTCACCGCTACATGATAGGGTCTCCTTGGTCCTTTCAGCAGCACAGTCCAGCACAACATTCACACACAAGCAACTCAGTTGATGACTGTAGATAGGCTATATTTCACTGGACGGCTCTGAGACATATGTTAAACACTGGAGCTCCGCTACATATGCGCTACCTTAAGATGGTGCCACGGCACACACGTCACATGAAGTTTGACCAATCTGCAAGTCCGCTTGGTTGGGTTTGACCAATCTGGGAACGCATTGTAAAAAAAAAAGGAAAAACAGCGCCCTCTGCTGTTTTTTTACCTTTGATTTGAGTCTAGGAGGAGTGATTAAGTAGCTATGCCGACTGGAAACCGGGGTTTTGGTCTGCCCTCGCCTCAGCCCTCCACTTCCGGTGGTGCGCCTATGTTTTCATTCCCACTAACAATATTTCTCCACGGAACACTAACACCATTTGTCCCAGAGAACATGGATCGTTTTGGTTATAAGCCCACTTGTTTCTATGATGAAAGAGCAAGTTAAAATGTCACTAACTTTCCGTGGTTTTGTCGGCTTCAAGGACACTATTGTTAAATGAGTTTCGGTTTGTTTCCAGTGGGAAGCGAGCGCGCAGATGTAAATCCCGCCCACTACATTTGATTGGGTAAAGCGCGGCCTGCTTCCTGCTCTGAAGGCCCGCCCACTTGTAGCCAATGTGCATAGGTTCTCAACCGGGCTCCCGACAGATTCAAGCGCAGCTCGGAATCTGTTCTTGAGAGATTAGGGTTTGATAAACAAGGGTAACTGGTGTATTCTCCCTAATAGAATTGATCACCTGACCCAACACAGAATCCCCCATGCCATGCAGCCAGAAGACAGTCTCTTCCAAATGGTCACTGTGTAAGAAATGCATATTATTCAGGCTCTAGTATCAGTATTATGTGTATAGATCAGTGTATTTCTTTTTTATTTGTTTGCCTATTTGTTTGTTTTTGGTAGTAATGCACGTTTATTCCTTAACACATTGCGTGCCAATCGTGTAGTTCTACGCAAACCTAAATAATTGCGCTGCGTGCCAGTCGCGTAGTCGCGTAGTTCTACGCGAAGTGGTCTTTTTTTTTCTTTTTTTCTCGCAGTGACACATTTCATTGTAGGCCTCCCTCGCAGTGACATATTTCATTGTAGCACACCGGAAACGGAAATAGAATGTCAATCGAAGATTTTCGTTCCCATCCGCCGCCGCTCTGAAGCTTCCCCTAATCCGCCATTATCGCCGGTGTTGTTTTTCAGCTGAACGCTGTTTAATAGAAACTGCGACTACTGCAAAATGGACGATCGCCGATTGAAAATGTCTTCTCTGGGCCACTCACACAGCTACCCTGTGTGTCTACAAACAGTTGAACGTGCGATCTTAAGATATTTAGCGAGGTCTGTGGCGAGGTGAAAAAAACAACAATAAATCGCTGGCACTGGTGAGTACATTATGATATTAAACTCTGGCGTGGAATGTGTTAATGTTAAATGCTTTACTTGTGACAGTAATTTAGTCATCACCACTTGTGTGTATACCAGCTCCTTATGATGGCGTGTCTGTAATAGCCTCCTGTAATTTGTCTGTGCTGATTGTGGTCAACAGCTTCAGCAACCTGTGGGACAAAGAAGCACGGCGTTAATGTGACAAATTAACTTGTTTGTAATATTGCCGCTCTCATTTTCTCCTTTCACGTTTAGACCACTCACATTCAAGGCCAGGTGGACACGGTTAACTGAATACATAATGTGTGTTCAGTTAACCCATTAAAATAATATATATTCAAAGATTTGCACACATTTTTACGATTTTTCCAAAATAGCAGATCTACAAGCTCGTAGCTACAAGCTATGAGCTTGTATATCTGCTATTTTTGAATAGCCACTGTGTAAGATAAGGCTTTTTAGCTCAAATCAAAAAAGTGACACAGATGCGTTCTAGGTCTTAAAGCGAATATTTTTAACTCAAATCTTTGCTTCTGGGGGTCCCTGGAACAACACATTTTGAGATGGGGGTTCGCGGCCAAATACATATCAGTTTTGGGGGTCCTTGACATGAAAAAGTTTGAGCACCACTGATATAGAAACATACGTTTTTTCAGAAAACTGTTAAGATTTAGAAGACATTTTGTAGAATCGGCTTCAGGTCTTAATGGGATAAGTGAATACATCTCTATTATTATAGAGATTCAGCTGGCCATTTCCTTCCTTGTGTCCTGGCATGCACCCCCTCTGTGACACTACTATACATCACCAGCAGTAGTCGTACAGTCCTCCAACTCTATTTCACACCGCAAGGAAGAGGAAGTAACAACATGGCACCATGCCCTAAAATTGACAAACATTTGTAACAACACTGGTCTCTACTATCTTCGCACAGTTGAATGTGTGCGGACATTAAGACTTGGGCAATTTGGGGGTTTTGGGATATGTGGCTGTGACATCGGTAATGTATGTTGGTTTTAATCAAAGGTGGGCCTTCACCAAAATACATCTCTCTCTCTCTCTCTCTCTCTCTCTCTGTACTGTGTTTATTAGTAGGCGATGTGTGAGGAAGAGAGGCATCGCAAGGTGGTGGGCAGTTTGCAGTGGGCTTTATAAACTAGTTTATTGCTAGCAATCTCGAAACTTCTTCACAAGAACAATATTGATGTGAGCAAGGGACTTGCAAATAATTACAGTGGTTGTTGACCGATGAAATTGTTCAACCACTTTAGATCCGTTGGCCTCAAGTCGTTGGCGCACTGTACTAGCAGCGTGCACAAGAAATATGAGCTGATTTGTGTAGTAGTTTAGTGAAATTAGCTGTAGACAGACCGACGGACGGACGGACAGACAGACAGAAATGTGCATGCAATATCACTGTCTGCCTGGTGGAGATAATTATCACCTGGTACACTCCATCTTATGAACATATTCTCAATAGTGCCTCCTCTAACCACTAGCAAACACTCTCTCATGGTTTGCTCAACAAGTATAACTCTGTACAATGTGTTTGTATTTGTGTGTGCGTGAATGCCAAAGTACTGCAAGTAGTTCTTTATGTGTTCATGTGTGCATGCCCTCAAATATGGTGCATGAGCAGATGTGCGTGTGTGTGCAGGGATACATTGGCCTTGGTGTGTGTGTGTGTGTGTGTGTGTGGTACATCCATGCTATGCTTCAGCCCAGTTCAGACCCAATATTCGGCAAAACCATTTTAAGCCCGATTTACGTAGCCTCGTGTAGCCAGACTATATCACTGTGTGGATATGAGTCTGGTGCTTCTATGAGGACGTTTTCTTTTCCAAGGGGGCGGGATCATAACAATGGCTCTGGACGCAATTGGTTAGACCTACAACCAACGACCAATTACAGTCTCTCATATTTGAATACTGGGCCCTGATTGGTCACCCCAGACTTCAGGAGCAGGAAATGGATTCACAACGGAGCGGTGCCAGACCCCATTTTTTTTTTGCACTGGCAGATTCGTCTGGTCCCAGGCTACGATTTACGCTTCGTCGTACACAGAAAATAACAGATCTACAAGCTCACAATGCATGAGCTTGTAGAACGGCTATGTTTTGGCATGCAACACCGCCATATGACCGAGCATAAATTAAGCATTAGAACATTGTAGAGGAAGAGCGTAAGAGGTCTGAATCTGAACGCCGAGTCATGCCACCTGCCATCTCTGTCCCTTTCTGACCATGCGTCTTTTTGACTCTCCGGAACGAAATTGCCTTTTCTCGTTCCTTTCTCCCTCTCTCTCTGTCCTCTTCCACCATACCAGGCAATCTGCCAGCTGTATAGTCGCGCGGCTGCAGCTGCGTTGTCCGTCAAGCGTGCGGCGAGGGCCCCCGGCAACGCCGCGGCGGCACGGGCCTTGAGAAGAATCTTCCGTCAGCAAGATGAGAATCTAGGGCATAACGAGCAGACAGTGGCCCCCCACATTAACCCATTAAGACCGGGGAACGCGTCTTGTGTCATTTTAAGATTTTTTGGGGCTATTCAAAAATAGCAGATCTACAAGTTCATAGCGTGGCACTGAGTGCCACGCTACGAGCTTGTAGATCTTCTATTTTTGAATATAAATCTTTGAATATATGTTTTTTAAAGCGAACATTTTTAACTCAAATCTTTGCTCCTGGGGGTCCCTGGAACAACACATTTTGAGAAGGGGATCCGCGGCCAAATACAAGTCATTTTGGGGGTCCTTGACATGAAAAAAGTCTGAGAACCGCTGATATTATAGCAACATACTTATTTTCAATGTTTTTCTTAGGATTTAGAAGACATTTGTAGAATCCCCAGAAGCAATAAGATTTGATTTGTTACAAATGTTTGCTTTAAAATACATATTCAAAGATATGTACCAGATCTACAAGCTCATAGCGCAGCACTCGGTGCCACAGTATGAGCTTGTAGATCTGCTATTATTTTGAATAGCTAAAGGAATATATAAAATGACACACAGATGCGTTCCCGGTCTCAATGGGTTAACACTGACGTTAATGGATCTGAACAGTTCAGGAGTGCCGCGGAGCCCCGTTGGTCTTAATTCAAACGGAGATCAGTGACAGGAGGGAGAGTCACGGTGCACGGGGAGAGAGGGAGAAAATGAGGGAGAGATGAGGGGTCGGGAGGTAGAGAGGGAGTAAAGAACATTGGGGGAAAGAGAGCGAAGAGATGTGAATACAGGGGATTTTTTTATGCAGTCCTTAAACAGAAGGCCGAGGCCTGATTTATAATACATTGGAGTGCCGGAGCCCGGGCACAGTGAGATGCAATTGTTGAGCGTATGAGGGCAACAATGGAAATAAGTCCTGGACTTTATAGTGTTATATCCTCGAATGGTTTTAATGGTGTTATGACTTTTCAAATAAACTAAACTAAACTAAACTAAACCCAAGTATGAATCAGGCATAATGTTTGCATAACATTGAGGTTTACACCAAAAACCCACAGGACAAAAACCTCAAGAAAATCAATGAATCAAAACAATGCTAATATCGTGGCATTTTAAATGTGCCATTCAAAAGTCAACACCGTTGATTGGCGGCTGTGGCGGTTTAGAGAAAGTGAAGTTTGTGACCCACAAAGGTTATCGCTTCACACATTTGCAGATCATCTGGGGGGAAAATATTGGTCGGGGGAAGCATAATGATCTCCTGTCCTTGAGCGAATGCTGACAGCATGCCCTCCAGCAAGGCACTGAACTCCAGTAGACTTGCACAGTGGTAAACAATGCTGTCAGGAGAGCAGTGGGCAGCTACAGTAGCTCCCAGTTGTAGGTTTGATTGTGTGCAGCTCATCCGTGTCCCTTTCTGTTCACCCAGACCACTGCTCTAGACAAGTAGTATTCAAATGTAGAGCCAGAACGATTTGGACGATATATCGGCTATTATTAAACTTTTTGGACATGGTATCAACTTGGTATTAACATTTTGGACATGGTATCAACTTGGTATTAACTTTTTGGACAGGTATCAACAGTTAGGCTAAGCTTAACACTTATCAGTCTAAGCTTATCACCGGAAATGCAGCGTTACGTTGTGACACGTTGTGAGCCTGTAGATCAGCTATTTATTGTATTGTATTCCTTTGTATTTTTGGCCCAGACATGCTATTTTCAAAGGTAGACAACAAATGTCTGTGTCTGTGTCTGTGAATATGTAGATCAATAGTCATAATTATCGACTTCCTCCTCCTATAAATGAATAATAACCATGTTCCATGATGAATACGTCTGCTTTGCCAAACCCCATGTGGACAGAAGTCATTACTGCTCTACTTCTATAAAACTGAACTCATCATTGGCCATTATATTCCATCGCCTGAAGACACACTGACCATGTGTCATTGCGTCGAGACGGCGGCGAGGGTAATCGCGATGGCCCGCTGCGCTGACTGACAGCGCGGAGATGATCATTAACGTGTGCTCATTAATTTCTAATATCTGTCTCTCTAACACCGTGCCATTTTTCACGGCCAAAGGCAAAGCCAATCCCGAGATTGTGCTTCAGTCAATAATAATGTCTTTTTCTTCTTTGGTTCGATACGTCGCTGGCTTTTAGGAAAGTTTAATCATAATAATGTCTCGTTATCCGCGGCTCCATAGTG
The DNA here is from genome assembly GCF_963280865.1 of Gymnoscopelus braueri. Taxonomy (NCBI): domain Eukaryota; kingdom Metazoa; phylum Chordata; class Actinopteri; order Myctophiformes; family Myctophidae; genus Gymnoscopelus; species Gymnoscopelus braueri. The sequence goes on from NC_137626.1 coordinate 16,876,808, forward strand.
ATGGGATGCAGCAAAGTGGGGAGAGTTTAGAGGGGGACTCGGGCTGATTTATCCGGGTCTTAGATGCACACATCTGCAGTACTTGGGGGCTGCCAGAGCGCTGGCAACAAACGCTATACCGCATTTATTTCACACAAACATTAATTTAGCTGAACCACGTGCCCGATGAGCAGGAGAACTAACCCATTAAGACCTGGAACGCATCTGTGTCATTTTAGATTTCTTTGGCTATTCAAAAATAGCAGATATACAAGCTCGTAGCGCGGCACCGAGTGCCGCGCTACGAGCTTGTAGATCTGCAATTTTTGAAATATTGTGAACATTTTGCAAATCTTTTAATATATATATATTTTTAAAGCGAACATTTGTAATTCAAATCTTTGCTTCTGTGGGTCCCTGGAACAAAAAAAAAACAAGATGGGGGTCCACGGCCAAATTACATATCATTTTGGGGGTCCTTGACATGAAAAAGTTTGAGAACCACTGAATATCAACATAGTTTTTTTCAAAGAACTGTTAGGATTTACAAGACATTTTGTAGAATCAGCCTCGGGTCTTAAGGGGCTAAATGAGAATGATGCATGAGTGAGGTGTGTGTGTGTGTGTGTGTGTGTGTGTGTGTGTGTGTGTGTGTGTGTGTGTGTGTGTGTGTGTGTGTGTGTGTGTGTGTGTGTGTGTGTGTGTGTGTGTGTGTGTGTGTGTGTGTGTGTGTGTGTGTGTGTGTGTGTGTGTGTGTGTGTGTGTGCGCGCGCGCATGTGTGGGGATTTGCTCCTACCCCCGCTCATTTGGTTGCTGATAAAAAAACATCTGACATGAACCATCGGTGCCTTGGATAATTGCGAGTTTCCATGGCTACATTCCCGCCGAACGCGGCGGCTCACTCACGCTGTCTCGCTGTGGAGTCGGGGGTGTTTTTCTTCCAGGGGGGGGGGGGGTCTGGGCGCCGACTGAGAGATTAGAATAGCACGGTGGGAAAAGAAATCATAATCCCCCATACAGGAACTTTTAACACTGACAGATGCTACCGAGAACTAACAGCGCCGGGGTCAGAAGCGGCGACGCGAGGCGGGGGGCCTTTGGGTTTCCTTAGGGTGAGCTAGCTGAGATGTTACCTTGGTAACCCCCGGGAAAAAATACTGCACCGAAGACCAGAACATCAATAGGGAAGGGGGGGGGGGGGAGATATAGAACATCCAGCGTCGCTAAAATAAGACACCGTTTGACACCGGAGGTTTATGGAGCTATCTTTAAACGCTGCACACACATTGGTGTCATTGCAGTTGCGTTTGCGAGCTAATGTTCCCCCTTTTTTTGCACGTATCAGCATGTTGTACCAAATTTGCAGTACGTCACACGCAGATAAAACTGCTGGGTAAAGACCTGCACCTCAGATAATGCAAAAAGATTGTGAATGTTTAGAGTCGTTGACCCCCCCGAAGACAGCTCACACTATATGGCATAGCTGTGTACTAAAATGTTATATACAGTACTAGACCCTGCAGGCTGGCATCCTAGCATAAGACAACTCACACTATATGGCATAGCTGTGTACTAAAATGTTTTTTCTTTTTTTTTTTTACTATACCGACCCTGCAAACTGGCAACCTAGCATAAAGCCTGACAGGTTTAGATTGAGAAGGCCTGTTTACCTTCCAAGTTTTATCCAGGCAGTAAGTGTTACGACTTTATGTGACACATCCACCTCCAAAGCACTGCTTTCACAACATCGGGAAATCTTTTTTACCGATGCCTCGGGCTATCTGTGACCTTTCACCTTGCCTGTAGCGTGTACACACCAGACAGAATCCCTGCTGTTATATTCTTTCGGGTGTTTCCGTGCTGAATTCATTCCATCCCATAAGCTTTTGTGTTAGACGGTGCACTCTATATTCAGAGTCTAGCCTCTCGGTTTACACCGAGAGACACATGGACCTGCAGTCACATAAACAGAAAGATTTAACATTTTTGCTACATCATACTACAGTCTGATTCGACGAACATCGTGTACCAGGAACATAAATGGATTTTCTTTTGAAAAAGGGATTGCATTTCGTCCTTGTTTTTATGTGACTGTGTGGATTAAATGTTTCTATTTTAGCATCATATATTTTTGCCTGGTCATGGATATTCTCCAATTTCGCTGATAGTACGCAGGGGTGTTACCTATCGGTAGTCGTGGTTGCTTTATAATGTACACATTGTAGCTAATGCCATAGAATATTATGGACTTCACTTAAAGGTAGGGCACGTGATATTTTTTTGTATTTTTTGTTAAACGGTTAAAGTACTATATTCTGATAGTAATCATTGCTACAGAGCGTTTGTTCAGTCACAGGGGTGTCTCCAGCTCTTTAGTAAACAGAATATAAATACATTGTCAGGTAGGTGACAACATTTAAGCCAATCAGGAGAGGGCACTGAAAATGCATTTTCTGTTTAATAAAGAGCTGGAGAGACATGGGAGACTCCTTTTACTGAACAAACACTCTATAGCAATGAGTACTATCAGAATATAGAGCTATTTAACACTTATTTTAACAAAAGTAAGTCACTTACCCTACCTTTAACTCAAAGCTTAAAATGGAGCATCTTCTACAGTTTCTGGTTTGTACAGAAAATTACACTTTTGTTTTCTGTCACCCGAGCAAAGGACACTTTTTCTCTTTTTTAATATTTTTTTTTTTATACCTGTCAGATTTCACCATTTTACTAGTAACGCTTTGTCACGCGAAAGGGTGCCCCCGCACAAAGGAGAATACATCAGAATGGAGATAACACAAATTCAAATGAAAGGACAAAATGGAGCATAATATATTTCTGGCAGAATGGAGGCGAACAGAGCGAAGGAGGAATAAAGCAAAGCGATGGGTCCGGGAGCACAGCTAGTTAGCTGTGATGGCATCAATGAGCCCTCCTCTTGACTCTGGCAGTAAATTAAGGGGCCGGGCCCATTTTCTTTTTCCGAGGGAGTCTTAACCCTTTAAGACCGGGGAACGCACGCTGTGTCATTTTAAGAATTAAGAAAAAATAGATTTAAGAAAAAATAGCAGAGTGCCGCGCTGTGAGCTTGTAGATATGCTATTTTTTCTGGGGATTCTACAAATTTCTTCTAAATCCTAACAGTTTTTCTTTTGAAAAAAACATATGTTGCTATAGTAATCAGTGGTTTCTCAAACTTATTTCATGTCAAGGACCCCCACAACTATATGTATTCGTCCACGGACCCCCCAATCTCAAAATATGTTGTTCCAGGGACCCCAAAAGCAAAGATTTCAGTAACAAATGTGTAAATATATTCAAAGATTTGCAAAAATGTTCATGATTTTAAAAAAAATAGCAGATCTACAAGCTTGTAGCACGGCACTCGGTGCCACGCTATGAGCTTGTATATCTGCTATTTTTGAAAAATCGCTATTTAAAATGACACAGATGCGTTTCCCGGATTGAATGGGTTAACAGGAAGTCTGTGATGCGTGGAGCTGTGCAGCCTGATGGGTTTCCAGCCTCAAACTGTCAAAGCGTTGGGAGGACGTTGATCTTTTCTTCTTTTTTTCTCTCTCTCTATGACACGCAGTGAGGAGAGAGAGAGAATGCGTGTGTGTGTGTGTGTGTGTGTGTGTGTGTGTGTGTGTGTGTGTGTGTGTGTGTGTGTGTGTGTGTGTGTGTGTGTGTGTGTGTGTGTGTGTGTGTGTGTGTGTGTGTGTGTGTGTGTGTGTGTGGAGATACTGACCCTGTGTTAGTGGGTGGAGAATGTTGTTTCTCCTCATGTAATGGTGAATGATTTGCATTTCTATAGCACCTTACGTTAGCGCCTGACAAGCCTTAAATTCAGGGTTCAATTTGTAAAAATATATATATATATATATCTTAGCTACTTGTGTCCTTTACTGTACTTCACCGTACAACAAAAGGTGTGTTTAGACTAGCTTCAAGTTCTTTCTTTGTTTTTGTGTAAAAAGGAAAAACGCATATTGCAAATGATTCTCGATACCCTGCTTTCTTAAAAGACTGCAGTGATCTGGCATGTTGATATCAATGAAGACTATTTTACAAACGTTAGATTTTTAAGGATTCCTTTAACTGTATGCAAATCCACTTGCAGAGAATAGGTAATCCAACAAACACAATGTCCATGCAGTGATGTTTTAATGACATAAGTTACATTATGGTGAATTGGAATGAATCTTAAAGATTTGAAATTAACGTGTAGTGAAGGTGAAACTTAGCCAAAAATAGTAGGCTACCTGGAGAAAATATTAGTTTACCGACAAAAATGTAAACGTCCATGACTTATTAACTGTCCACTGTCGTTTAGCCAACATTGACTAAATTATTCAGGCAAGTTTGATTACTTTTTAATGTAATAAACCCCAAATCTAAAAATAAAGCTACAAACTGTTCAATGTTTTTGTACGATATATTACCTAAAGCTGTGATCTACAAGCTCATAGCGTGGCACCGAGTGCCGCGCTACGAGCTTATAGATCTGCTATTTTTTTTTATCGTGAACATTTGTGGCAAAATCTTGGATTATATATATTTTTTAAACTGAACATTTGTAAAATATTTAGTTCCAGGAACCCCCAGAAGCAAAGATTTGAGTTAAACATTCAAATATTTGCACAACTTTTCATGATTTTTCAAAAATAGCAGATCTACAAGCTCATAGCTTAGCGGCATTAGCACAACTTTTCACGATTTTCCAAAAAATAGCAGAAGTTCATAGCGAGTGCCGTGCTATGAGCTTGTATATCTGGTACTTTTGAATAGCCAAAGAAATCTAAAGTGACACCGATACGTTCCCGCCGGTCTTAAAGAGTTAACAGCTGGGACCCATTGAACGAAACTTGCACGGACTCATTTGTGTTGCACATCAATTGAATGCTCAAATGCCTTTCTGAAAGTAGGGGCAATTAACAGGCTAATTATCAGGACCGCGGAGAACATTCTAATCAGGGGGAAAGAGCTTAAACGAAATAGTGTCGTCAACAGCAGCAGTGAGTTGAGGCGAAACGTGTTTGACTTCTCAACGTGAGGGTTTGACCTTTCTCGTGAACTTGTGGAAGTGATTAACCAATTAAGTCCTGGAACGCACCTGTGTCATTTTAAGATTTATTTGGCTATTCAAAAATAGCAGATATACAAGCTCAGTAGATGAGCTTGTAGATCTGCTATTTTTGAAGAAAATAAAATGCTAATCTCTGAATTTATATATTTTTGTAAACTGAAGATTTGAAACTCAAATCTCTGCTTCTGGGGGTCCCTGGACCAAAACATTTTGAGATGGGGGTCCGCGGCCAAATACATATAATTTTGGGGGTCCTTGAGATGAAAAAGTTTGAGAACCACTGATATTATATCTTTTTTTTTTCTTTTTTTAAACCTGCTAGGTTTTAGAAGACATTTGTAGAATCCCCAGAAGCAAAGATTTGAGTAAAAAAAAAATCACTTAAAAAATACATGCACCTATTTTCCACGAGTTTAAAAAAAAAGCATAGCTAGCAAGCTCATAGGTGCCGCGCTATGAGCTTGTATATCTGCTATATATTTTTTTATTAGCCAAAGAAATCTAAAATGACACTACAGATTCGTTCCCGGAGTGAATGGGATAAGTTACATCTTTAGAGCATGCATACATTGGTATACATGCTTCATTGTTCTGCCAGCCAAATGCGCAAAACAACGGTGTGTGGATACATAGAAAAACAACAGCGTGCATATATATAATGTGGAAGTTTGAATATACATAAATGTACACATGCAAATTGTCGCAAATTATGGTTTCATGAATTATTCCCCAGCATTTGTTTGGTGTAATGACAGGAGCGGAGGTGAAGTGGATTGGAGGGAGGAACACAGACATCAATTTACATACTGCATGGAGAAAACAATTATAGCTAAACAGCTCTCCTTCTCTCTCGCTCTCTCTCCTCGCTAAGTTTGAATCATTTGGGAAATTCTAATCAGCGGTCCGAGGTTCGCCCGGAACGGTACAGAACACATGGCATTTAAAGGATAATGAACAAGTTTCAATCTACTTTGGAACTTTTTAAGATGGGCACAACACTAAAAGTAGATAAATAAAGTACACACTCTAGCACTAATGGAGGACATGCGGAATAGATGCATAACTTTCATGGTGGTGGTGAGTGGGTAGCAATCTATAATCAGTGGTGTAAAGTAACTAAGTACATTTACTCAAGTACTGAGGTACTTTACTACCTTTACTTTTTTTTGCTTTTACTTTACTGGGGTATTTCCAATTGTCTATACTTTTACTTCTACTCCATTTAATCTCAGAGGCAAATATTGTACTTTTACTCCACTACAATTATTTGAAAACTTTAGTTACTAATTACTTTGCAGATATAAATTATTGCCTTATAGAACATAGTATTTTCAAATAGCCCAGGTATAAAATAGGGCTAAAGTGGCTAATCACTTTAGCCCTATTTTATACCTCGGTAGATGGGCTATTTGAAAATAGCCCATCTACAAGCTCCCAACGCGTCGCATCGCAACCCGTTGTGAGCTTGTAGATCTGCCATTTTCAAAACATTTAGTATGTTTACTTTTTGTACTTTAAGTACATTTTGATTTTTACCAATACTTTTGTACTTTTAATCAATTGAAGTTTTGATTCCGGACATTTACTTGTAACAGAGTGCTTGCAGTATTGATACTTTTACTTAAGTAAAACATTTGAGTACTTTTTCCACCACTGTCTATAATACTGGCGGCTAGAGTGGATGGTTGTAATGGCTTCTGCTGTTTTATTTTTAATTTTAATTTAATCGATTATAAAACTACAGATTTTAATAAAATAAAAATAAAACATTCACAACACGCTGGAATGCAACGCTTAAGGTTGTCGTTCGACAACGTTTTTGCTTGCTACTGTTGAGTATAAAATAGGACTCAAGTGCATGGCTAGACTAAATGATCCAGTCAATTTTAAAGATTCAAGTAGAATTTGATGTGTTGATATTATATAGAAATAAAAAAGGATCCCCAAAACACACGCTTATTGATTAACGGGAAAAGTAATCGATAGAATAATCAGCTAAGAAAATAATCGATTGCTGCAGCCCTATTTGTTTAGCCCATTCAATCTGGGAACGCATCTGTGTCGTGTTAGATTTTAGCTATAGCCATTATTCTATACTTTAGCTATTCAAAAATAGCAGATATACAAGCTCATAGCACGGCACTGAGTGCCGCGCTATGAGCTTGTAGATCTGCCCTGGAACAAAATATTTTCAGATGGGGGGGTCAGTGGCCAAATACATTTTGGGGGGTCCTTGACATGAAAAAGTTTAAGAACCACTGATATTATAGCAACATACGTTTTTCATAAAACTGCTGGGATTTAGAAGACATCCGTAGATGCGTTCCCGGATTGAATGGGTTAGCAATAATCATTCAGGTAACATTCACCTATTTAATGAATTATGTCTCTCTGCCTTGAACTGAATTGGCATCATCACACATGGGGCCAGCAGCAGTCCTGCTCGTTGCCATGCCAGAACGCCGTTGAGGAAAAGGTGAAAAGTTCAGTTTGGGGTTGAGAATGCATCTATTAACTTCCTTCCGCGAGCCACTTGACCGTTTCTGGCACGGCACCAGGGCTCATTACCAGTGGAACACAAAATGCAAATGCCCAGACTCCAAATGGAATATGGAAATGTTATTTCCCAACTGGTTTTAGCTCCCACCCAGACCTATACGAATATTGTTGCTGTCAGGCAGAAATCTCCATATATATTTATGTATACATTAAATATCTAATACTTTGTCGCATGACAGTGTCATGCACAATTAGCACACCAAAAAAATGCAGATATACGAGCCGATATACATGCTGAGAACTCGCCAATGCGTTCTCAGCTTGTATATCTGCTTTTTAGCTACTTTTGAAAGATTTCAACGACTTTTGCCTCGTTGAAATGCCAAAAATAGGGATGCCAGGTTGAAAGTGGTTAAGTCTGTCTGTGGAATTGTATAAATATTTAACCAATGAAAAGTATTCGCAAGAGATTATGACTACATAATAACTACACTGGATCCATTGGAACACATATTTTATTCCCCCGATTTCTATAGGCTATGTCCAGTTATACAAGGTTTCCACCCGACAGTGACGTTATACAAGACGGAGCGAACCTCATCTCACGAGGATATGAACGATGAATTATTCTACATTGAAACCTCCCAATAATAGATTCATGCATTTACGCGTCCCGACTGAAAAATAATGCTCGGCATTATTCAAGCGGCGGCAGATTTATTTACATTTATTTAGGTTTTTGCCAGCAGGAATATCATGGTAGCTCTGTGGCATTGCAGATTCACCTAGACTCCAGGCTCCATTTGAATAGTCACCTAAAACATTAAATTGTCACTCCTTTCTACATGCAATGCCTTTATAATGCCTTTTTATAATTAATGTGCTTAGTTGAGCGGACTCCCCCAGGGAGGTGGAATGAGTGCATTCTGGCGCCGGTAACCGCCGACAATAGCCGCGGCAGTGTTTCCTAATCCGCGCCACCGCGGCACGGACCGGCAATGGCCGCTCCCCCCCCCGCCCCAAAATGTTACTCATAATAGAGTATGAATAAACAATACTTTAATAAATAATATTAAAACAAGCAGTCACGTCACTTTTGCACGTGGAAATAATATTAAAATGACAAAGTTAACCCCCGTGTGTCATAACCTGTGTCCGATAGTATAATATAGCTTCTATAATACTGTAGTTGAGTCCATTCTTTCATAACGTATGAAAGTAACTTCTGCGTTTTAATATTATTTCCACGGACAAAAAAACAAACAAAAAACTGCCGCTGCTGTTGTCGGCAGTTTCCGGCGACGAAGACTAGTCTGACGCTGCTGTCGGAGAATGCACTCGCTCCTTCTGCCCCAGGCCAGGTGTCTGTACTAGGCCCCCTCTACACCAAATATCTTTGCCGAAAATAGCCGATATGCGAGGTCACAACACGACACAGTGTGAGCTTGTAGATCGGCTGTTTTCACCCCCAGAATATGGATGCTAGGATACATGTGGTGAAGACTTGACCCCTTGTGACCAACTTGATTTCTCTGTCCCTCCCTCCAAAACTCCAATCAGTCATAATTGTGATGTCCGAGGGTCAGTTTACCTCACCTTTCGTTAAACATCAAAATCGGTGTTAAAACAGTGCCAGCTGTGTTTTCGTTGTAATCTGGCTAAATATATGGAGATAATGGGACACCGGGGACACAATTAAACAGGCAGGCTGATTTAAAAAAGGCTAAGTGCTTAGAATAATGTTATCTGCTTGGCTGGTCATATTCGGAGAGCCGGTTGTCCTGACGGGGAAAGACCAATTTATCTTTTGACTGCACGTGCTTTGACCTCTCCGCCGGCGGGCGAAGTAAACAAAAGTTGTAAGTGTCCATTAATCAGCAAACAGCATACTCACGCACAACAAGAACGCCCCTTTGCTGAAGCGTGGACATTAACATTGCAAATTTCCTAGTGCGATACTCTGTAAAGCGTGGTCATTTATAATACTAATTTATGCTATAAATTATAGAAAGGGAGCGTTACATTAGCGCCCAATTAATCAAATCCACGCCTGATTAAATGTAGGGTATGTTTGAAGCTCATGCTTACATTTTATTACACATTCAAACACCGCCATTTATTTAGAATTTATACAGTGAATTGATACAGTATGAGTTTTATGGGTTTATTTTTTCCCCCAGCAACCACACTTAGACTACTTGTAAACCTTTACGGGTGCATTTACAAGCCTTAGAACAGCAGAGTTGATTCGGCCACAAGTTTACACTTTGTCTCCAGACAAGTTTAAGCAGTCATTTGTTGCTAGTCCAATGGGGCTTTGTAAACATGAAAGCATTGGTGTTGTTACACCAGAGCTGCATAGCCAGAGATCACTGTATGTCATTGTACAGTACAGTACACACAGCAAAATGCATGTGCCAACTGGAACCAAAACTGGTTCCATAAATGATGCAGAGTAACCGTTTTTGGTCCCAGAAAGGTTGTTTATTTTAACCAGAACCATTTATTTTAACAGCAGGGTGTGCATTTCTCTATTTAAAGGGATAGTTCACCCCCCAAAAAATATTTTTTTCTATCGATTAGTCACCCCATGGAGACTTGAATTCATGGATATTATTTCGTTTTTGTCACATTCCTAAGCGAATAATTTGATGACAGTGGACAGGTACAGGTAGGCAGCGGTTCCGGTAGGAGACACAAAGGAGACTCTTTGTGTATCCTACCGGAACTGTTGCTGGTCATCAAATTATTGGCTTAGGAATGTGACAAAAACTAAATAATATCCATGAATTCAAGTCTCCATGGAGTGAGTAATAGATACAAAAAAAGTCATTTTGGGGGTGAACTATCCATTTAAGAGTAGGGAGACCATGTCCAACCACTGCATAACATATACTTTACCATACACATCCTACATATAATAAGGGAATGTCAGTCAGTCTGTCTGTCTGAAGTGCTTGGTTCTCCTGAAGCAATTCCTCTGCTCCTCGGCCATTCATCATTAGCAAATGCCCACCATGAGCAGTGGTGGAAAGCAACTAAGTACATTTACTTAAGTAAAATTTTGAGGTATTTGTACTTTACTTGAGTATTTCCAATTTCCAATACTTTTACTTCTACTCCACTACATCTCAGAGGCAAATATTGTACTTTTACTCCACTACAATTATTTGAAAACTTTAGTTACTTTAGTTACTTTGCAGATATAAATGATTGCATTATAACACATACATTAACCACTTTAGGCCTATTTTATACCTAGGCTATTTGAAAATAGCAGATCTACAAGCTCACAACGCGTCGCATCGCGACGCGTTGTGAGTTTGTAGATCTGCTATTTTCAAACATTTTAGTAGTTTAACTTTTGGTACTTTTTGATACCAATACTTTTGTACTTTTACTCATTTTTTTCATTCCGGACTATTACTTGTAACAGAGTACTTCCACATTGCAGTATTGATACTTTTACTTAAGTAACATATTTGAGTACTTTTTCCACCACTGACCGTGAGGAAGCCTGTTTTTCACTTCACCCAAATTCAAGCTGTTTATTAGCCTTTTGTTAAAACACTGTCTAACTCTACTACCGCATAGTTTGCGCCTTTACTGTGCATGCCCGATGGACATGGCAACATGATCATCGGCAGCCGTGTGTGTGTGTTGTCTCTGTCTGTTCGCTCGGGTCCACTGCCGTGTATGCGCGGCCACGCACGTGTGCATGCACGTTGGGGAGGCACGTGGCGTGTCAGAAAGTGCATTATGTGTGTTCGCGCGACGGCCGTGTGTGTGTGTGTTGACTGTGTTCGCGACGGGGGACGGCTCTGGCCGCATGAGGATGTACCGTGGTGTGTGTGTGTGTGTGTGTGTGTGTGTCATCAGCTGTGCTCAATCAATGCCCTTAACATGCAAGACCACAACAAACTTGGTATGAAATGTTGCTGTAACATACCTTTTGATAGGCATTTCGGAGATGGTCTAGTTAGTTGAAACAGCATTTCATTGATTGAAATAAGTTCCACATTGCAGCCTTAAGTATATAGTGGCAGTGAGTACTTAAAGTCAAATCAAGGTACTGCCTGGGTAAAGGCCAGCAATCATGACATGCTTCCGTTTGGGCACCAAATGTATGATTTATGTGCTAAACATACAGTTACAATGACAAACAGATCAGCGCCCTGGTGTTTCACTCGAGCTATCTTTTACAGAGACACATCACAGCTACTGTATAGGCCTACTGTATTAGCAATTACATATTCTCACCACGGGTCCCTACAATCCCGCTTAATGTTTAGCACTATTGATTGTGCATTTCTAATAAGCCCCGGATAAGATCAGGGTAAACAACGACAGTTTTCCAACAATGACGGCACAATCACTTATTCGCAGTGTTTGTTTCCATCTGTAAATCCCCAAGCCATTAGGAGGCTCCTGAGGAGAAGGGGGAAAGCTGTATTTTTGTTTGACTAACGTCGCTCTCATGCAGGGCTGCATATCAATAAGTCTCTTTTCCACCTAGATCAGCATGGCCCACATGGACAAGGCACACACATCGCGCTGTCTCATCAGCATGCGCTTAAAGTGACTCAGACACCTCCTTGGTGTAGGAAACTGTCTTAAACACTTAGTGTCATTAGGAGACCCAGATCTGACACTACGCGCAGTACGCGGGGTAGTCTGGGGCTTCTGTTGCTGTCCGTCAAATATTGTACTTTTACTCCACTAAAATTATTTGAAAACTTTAGTCACTAGTTACTCTGTAGATTTAGATTTTTAATACAAAGTATGCATTAACCACTTCAGCTCTTCAGCATTTCGTCCTTTTCAAAATAGCCGATCTACAAGCTCACATTGAGCTTGTAGATCTGCTATTTTCAAACAATTTTTATTTGAAAACTTGTGAAACAGGACATTCTGCATAATGAGTACTTTCTACTTTTGGTACTTTAAGTACATTTTGATAGCAATACTTTTGTACTTTTACTCAAGTAGATTTTGAATTCTGGACGTTTACTTGTAACATTTCTACATTGCAGTATTGATACTTTTAGTTAAGTAAAGAAATTGAGTACTTTTTCCAGCGCTGCTGTCCGTCCATGCCGAGCCAGTGAGCAGCTGCCTTTGTGACATTTTTACTGTTCCTTTCAGCAACACACATCTAGGATTTCATCAATTTGCCAAGTTAACCACTGTCCTTTTTATATGAAGTGTAGCGATCCATTTCCATAGTTTCAAAGTGAAACACAGAATCCCCTCACTCGCCTTTTCATTCAGGGTATGCTCCCATAGCCTTTGTCCAACCAGACATACCCACATGGCTGTGGGGTAGTGGTTGGTCAGATGCCATGGCGTGTCGACATAATGTGGGCCTGTGGGTCCGTGTCAGACCTCTGGGGACCACCACAGCTCCGAGGGCAGAGGTGCGCTGGTCCTCTCGCCCGTCTTTTCTGTGTGGGTGTGTTCCCTTAGCCTTTGTCTTCCCAGACTTACCTAAAAGGCAGTGGGCCAGTGGTTAAGCAGTGTGTAACAATTTGGCTAGGTAAACTATGTGAAGTAGCATAATTGATCAGTCATTTTTGTAAACATTAGACACATGACTTTGCGTCAAATGGTCGACAAATCATTTTAGAATATAATTCACAAATCAGCTGTTTTGTATATTCCATTGTTTAGTTTGTTGCTCTCTTTCTGCACACACATTTCTGACATGAGCTTTTAATTCGTTTGGAATTATATTAAAGCACTCAGATATAATAATGCTCGGTAAAAGACGTGTTACTTTTCAGCTAATTTGTGATTAAAAAACGTATCAACTCTTGTTGTGTTGCTAATTTGTGATCAAAGTGGTGGATAAAGGCTTCTCTGATAATTAGATGATTGCTCGGTAAGACACTGGCGAGCTAAATATAGTATTTTTTTAATAAATAAAATAAGAGATATATTTGTCCTCGTTTGGCTTACTTTTTCGTCTCTGACTGGTAATTAGGCGTGCACGTGCACCACTGTTTTATACACACATTTGCCACGAGTTTATGTAACTTGGAAGGCGCCTTCACAAGTTGGTTAAAAGAATGTTAATGTTCTCAGTAAGCATAAACATTCACATTCAGTGTATTTTGGAAGATGAAGAGATGGTCCTGGCATTTTGCCGCAGCATCAAACTCACTTATTTTTATGTACTTTATGTCCTTTGCCAACATTCCATGGATAATATGCCGTTTGCACATTTGAATAATTGCTGCATATATTCTGCAATACCCTATGGGGACTTTTCAGAATGTCGGCGTCGCATTTTACGTAATGATTTTTGATGTGTTTAAGAAAATAAGTAACTGCTGTTCTGTTCAAATATAGTCTTATGACCAAGGACAAGCCAACAAGGACAAGCCGACGACTATTTGTAAATTTGAACAACTTTTTCTCAAAGTTAGGAACCAGACAGTCAAGAGTCTGATCATTAACCCTTTAAGACCGGGAAAGCATCTGTAATTTTAAGATTTCTTTGGCTATTCCTGAACTTTTTGTGCACATCTTTGAATATATATATATATTATTTTTTTAAAGCCAACATTTTAACTCAAATCTTTGCTTCTGGGGATTCTACAAATGTCTTCTAAATCCAAACAGTTTTAAAAAAAAAAACTTATGTTGCTATAATATCAGTGGTTCTCAAACTGTTTTCATGTCAAGGACCCCCAAAATAATATGTATTTGGCCACGGACCCCATCTCAAAGATTTGAGTTAAAAATGTATACATAATATTCAAAGATTTGCACACATTTTCACGATTTCTTTCCAAAAATAGCAGATCTACAAGCTCATAGCGCGGCACTCGGTGCCGCGCTATGAGCTTGTATGTCTGCTATTTTTGAATACTCAAAGAAATAAAAGAAATTGACTCACAGATGCATTCCCGGTCTTAATGGGTTAAAGTTATATAAAGTGATATAAAGTATGGAGGGGAAAATCCATTGACAGTGAACAACGGACGGACTCATTTGCACTCAGACAAAAGTTTTAATGAATGTCTGTGCATTCAATTAGAAGAAACAGAATAATTTTATACTGGCCAAGAATGTATGCACATAACAGTAAATTGACTTGGCTGGTTGCGTTCAAACAAACAAAACCCACGCGAGTATCACAATAGTCCAATTAATTTATAAAACCCACAACAAACTTTACCACTTAAACTGGTGGTTCTCAAAGTGGGGTCTGCGGACCCCCAGGGGTCCTTGAGGCGGTTCCAGGGGGTCCCCGGCTAAATGACCCTTACAAGTACCAATCAAATCGACCCATAAGGGGCTGTTTGATTCCATTTGTACACACTCACTCGGGGTCTGTGACTTAATGCATACCAGAGTGGGGGTCCTTGAAACTAGAACGTTTGAGAATCACTGTGTAAACGTGAAACTAGCGGGATTAGCTCTAATCCTAAATTCTGTATTGATAAATATTGTGTTTATGCATTTATTTCATATTTACATGACAATTTAAAGCGGCACTATTTAACTAATTTTTTAATTAATAAAATGTAATGTTGTCCAATCTGTATGGTAGAATATGTTAACACAATATAACTTTACAATTTGGGTGGCTGTATTTAATCTCTTCTATTTAGGTCGTGTCAAAGTCTCACCTAGACACAGGATCTGACACAAATTTTGACAAATTTATCCCCTGAGCTAGCACATCGGCTCTATTAGCTCAATGGTAAAAATGTCAGCACTTGCGCAGGAAACCGGGTTCAAATCCGGGGTAGAAGGAGGAGAGTTACTTAGTGCAGCTTTCTGACATTTCAGGATTGTGACTGTGGCATTTTAAAACATTTTGGACAGAAGACATTTTCTGCTGAAGTTTTCTCTCTCTGCTGACCATTGCATCTGTGAGGCAAGACCAGTGGTGGAAAAAGTACTCAAATGATTTACTTAAAAGTAAAAGTACCAATACTGCTATATAGAAATACTCTCTTACAAGCAAAAGTCCAAAATTAAAAATGTACTTGAGTAAAAGTACAAAAGTATTGGCATCAAAATGGACTTAAAGTACCAAAAGTAAAAGTACTAAAATGTTTGAAAATAGCAGATCTACAAGCTCACAACGCGTCTCATCGCGACGCGTTGTGAGCTTGTAGATCGGCTATTTTCAAATAGCCTAGGTATAAAATAGGGCTGAAGTGGTTAATGTATGTTTCATATATCATAATTTATATCAGAAAAGTAACCAGTAACTAAAGTTTTCAAATAATGGTAGTGGAGTAAAAGTACAATATTTGTCTCTGAGATGTAGTGGAGTAGAAGTAAAAATATTGGAAATTGGAAGTACTCAAGTAAAGTACAAATACCTCAAAATTGTAATTAAGTACAGTACTTAAGTAAATGTACCTAGTTACTTTACACCACTGGGCAAGACCCATCCTGAAAGGACACGGAGGGGTGATTTTTGATGTCAATTAGTGTTTATCGACGCCTGCAATGTTCAAACGTATCAACAGCTGCTGTGGTCAAACGTTACATCATCTGCTTTATTAGCACAAATAGTCTAATCAATGGTAAACATAGACTTCTCATGATTATGGTTAGGTCAGGTCGTAAATTGCCGGGTGTCAGACGCAGCCAGGAGGATCAAACATGACGTTGATGAGCCAAAAGTTGAACCTTTCCGCTTGAAATGTCCTGAGTGCTCCATCAATAAACGCTGAGACGCCAAGAATGCAGAAATGCGATGCTAAGCGTTGGGGAGAGGAGCGCTCCAGTGCATCTTTTCCATAGAAATGCGTGGCAGAAAGGCGCTATGGCAGCTAAAAAAGAAACCTTCCTGTGGACATGGCCCCTATTAGTACCAGAATTGGGTGGGGATATACAGTAGCCTACTATTCTATATCCACTGAAGGATTAACACATGTCGTAAACATCAGCAAAAGCTTTAACCCATTAAGACCTGAGGCCGATTAGAACATTTTTTTTCTAATCC
The DNA here is from genome assembly GCF_963280865.1 of Gymnoscopelus braueri. Lineage (NCBI taxonomy): Eukaryota > Metazoa > Chordata > Actinopteri > Myctophiformes > Myctophidae > Gymnoscopelus > Gymnoscopelus braueri. The sequence goes on from NC_137626.1 coordinate 16,893,347, forward strand.
TAACGCTTAAAAAAATATATGTATTTAAAGATTTGCAAAAATAGCAGATCTACAAGCTCATAACGCGGCACTCGGTGCCGCGCTATGAGCTTGTATATCTGCTATTTTTGAATAGCCAAAGACATCTAAAAATGACACAGACGTGTTCCTGGTCTTAATGGGTTAAAGTTAATTAGAATAAAGTACCATAATTAAAAAAGCTACACAATGCCTTGCTCAGCATGTTTCATGGGCAATGAATGAATGAATAAATTGATTTGACAGTGTAAAAATTACAATAGGGCTGCAACAAATGCAGACAACAATAAATATAAAACAAAAAGGAGAAATACTGTGGTTGTATATCTCTGCCAACCGCTTGCCATTTTCATCTGTGCCTGTCCATACAATATATGAAGAGTTTGTGAATTAGTTTGAAGGAATTTAAGACCCGGAACGCATCTGTGTCACTTTTTCATTTGAGCTAAAAAGCATTATTTTACACTTTGGCTATTCAAAAATAGCAGATATACAAGCTCATAGCGCGGCACCGAGTGCCGCGCTATGAACTTGTACAGTAGATCTGCTATTTTTGAAAAATCGCGAAAATGTGTGCAAATCTTTTAATATATATATATTCTTTTAAAGCAAACATTAACTCAAATATTTGCTTCTGGGGGTCCCTGGAACCAAATATTTTGAGATGGGGGTCCGCGGCCAAATTCATATCATCTTGGGGGTCCTTGACATGAAAAAGTTTGAAAACCACTGATATAGAAACATAAGTTTTTCAGAAAACCGTTGGAATTTAGAAGACATTTTGCAGAATCGGAACCTCAGGCCTCAATTGGTTAATAAATGGGGTTTGTGAGGTCACACTTACCTTGACCTTTGACATTTGACCACCTACATCTAATCAGTGAATCCTTGATTCCAAGGAGACATTTTGTGCCAAATGTCATGAAATTCCCCCAAGGCGTTCCCGAGATATCGTGTTCACAAAGTCCGGACGTATAACGTTGAAACATAATGCCTCCAGCCACAGCTGTCGCCGGCAGAGGCATAAGAAAATTGTTGAGGATATATAAGTGAGAGTGTGTGCAAGTGGAATATTTGTCCTAAGGTTGGCTCTAGTTGAAAGGCCGTAGGTTTCCCTCGGGAAGCATGAAAGGTGCACCTCAAATCCCATGGCAGTACAGTCAGTAGTTGTCATCTTGTTTGGGACCAAAGTGTTGGACAGGAGAGATCGACTAACCCACCATTGCTGCCTCACAGCGGGGCCAAAGATGTTTTTTACATCAGGGCACAGTGTCTGGGAGTTATTGAACATCCTGAGCTCAATAACAGCATGATTTGTGTAATGCGACTACGTGACCAGTCACATTAAATGTGTTTTGGAAATTACTTCGTGCAGTGCTGTGATGAAAACTCTGGCCACCTGAAAATGTGAGCCTGAGAGGAAGTTGCACAGGCAACAGCTTGCATCCTAATCTCCATGAACTGGCGATGATCGTGAAAGCATTTCTAAACGAGTTATTGGTTTTCTGCAAGTCTGATGCCTGAACACTGAAGCGACCCTTTTCTTTGCGATGGCCTGGTATTAACAAGGGAAATCAAGGGGTAAATATTTTCCTAAAAGATTTTGGGTTGCAGAGGGACTCGCAGCAATTTCAATTTTCATATTTTCGACACTTATTGTGTTGTTGTTGTTGCAGGATCCGCAACTTTGTAGGTAAAGTAAACATGAGGTCTAGTCATTAACTCTCTGCAAGAAAGTCCTATATTTAGTGTAAACATTCCTTTATGCCTAACAGGGGAGAGTCCTTCATGACACCAGGCAGGTAAAAGACAATGAAATCATTCTCTAATGAGGCTCTTAACCATTATGAACCCCTGCATCTCTATTCTGGGCATGCCATAAAAGGCAAACCGCGTTGACAATAATAGGGCATCTACAAGCAGATCAAGATCAGCTACTTTCATGCGACCAAGTATATTGCTTATTGTAGCACTTTGAGATTTACACAAATGTAAAGTGCATTATGAAAAAAAAACATTATTAATATATACTGTAGGGCTTAAAGGGATAGTTCTCCCCCAAAATGACCCTGTGGAGTTTTTGTTGCATTCCTAAGCCAATAATTTGATGACCCTTAGCGGTTCCGGTAGGAGACACAAAGAGTCTTCTTTGTGTCTCCGGAACCGCTGCCTACCGCTGGTCATCAAATTATTGGCTTAGGAATGCAACAAAAACTAAAAATATTCACAAATTCAAGTCTCCATGGGGTGACTAATTGAAAAAAATAAGTATTTTTTGGGGTGAACTACCCCTTTAAGTGATTAAACCAGTCCGGTCACTTGGGTCTCTTCAGCCAATAAAAAAACCCTCCACAATATGGGGAGCATAAGGGACAATTAATCACCCCACCTTTCTGTGTCCATGCACCGCGCCGCACTTCCCTAAAACTGTCCACTGAATGACGATGAAAGATGACGAGGGGCCATGTTGTTTTCTGCCTTCTGACGCGCAGTAAATCAAAACTCACTCACTCATGCTCTCTGCGCTGTCTGGCACTTGAGGCGATGGCGAGGGATCTACTGCTGCTCTGGGGGGACTGTCTCGAGACTCGAGAGTTACTACGTTGCCTTTCTGCTCTTTTTCAACTGCCAGGTTTCTTCGGGTCGTCCATGGCTTCATTTCCCCCTAGAAGCGTACACCAATACGGTGGAGCTCTTCTAGGTAGATCAAAATGTAACGTTATGTTCCTACAACATACAGTACTTAAAAGGGCCCTGTCTTAATCCTTAACCCATTGAGACCTGGAATGCATCTGTGTCATTTTTTTATTTGAGCTGAAAAGCATTATTTTACACTTCACACTTTGACTATTTAAAAATAGAATAGATTATTTTTTGTTGAAAAAAATAATATAATATTCAAAGATTTGCGCACATTTTCACGATTAAAAAAAATTGCAGATATACAAGCTCATGTGCCGCGCTATGAGCTTGTATATCTGCTATTTTTGAAAAATCGTGAAAATTTGTGCAAATCTTTGAATATATATTGTTTAAAGCAAACATTTTTAACTCTAGTCTTTGCTTCTGGGGGTCTCAGGAAAAAAACATTTTGAGATGGGGGTCGGCGGCCAAATACATTATCATTTTTTAGGGTCCTTGACATGAAAAAAGTTTGAGAACCACGGATATAGCAACATAAGTTTTTTTTTAAACTGTTAGGATTTAGAAGACATTTTGTAGAATTGGAACCTCAGGCCTTAATAAAATGGGTAAAATGCAGAACTGTGTTCAGCGGCCTCTTTCGTCATGCATTTCTTCCTTCTATCTTGTTGTGTGCGTGAACATTTAGTTGTTGTTTTTTAGTTATTTTATTCCAGACCATGTATTTCTTTTATTTTTGTAAAGAAAATAATCATCATTGAAACATGTAGATGTAGTGGGATTAAACTCCAACAGTAAAAGAATGCTAATACATGCTAATGCTTACCATCTCCCCTGTTGAAATGGCCTATTCCTTTCCTGCTGTGCACTCAAAACCCAGTATTGTAAGCCTTATTATCAAATAGTTGGACTACACATGATATGGATATTTGGCTTTTATATTGGATTGAATCTCATGTGATTCAATCCCACACATGACATCAGATGGTGTCATGTTTGGGATTTATTTTACACCTAGCTGTCATAAAACCTGCTGGAGACTTTCCAGCGAGAGTGAACTCGTGTGACACAGATCACATTGGGAAGTTATTACTGTACATCATGTCAGATTTTCACACGTCCTCCTCACAATGGAGGAATAGAGTACCGGTATTTCACAAAAGCTGGCTAACTGAGTACATGAGGTCCGTCCACACCAAGAATGATAACGTTAAAGATATTGTTTTAAAGAAATATTCTAACTCTAGTGGATGTCCACACTGCAACCACGGCGCCAGCAACAGTGGCGAATGATAACACTGGGATCGCTCTCAAGAGTGATTTATGACAAATCAATCAATCAAAATCTCTGTCTCAATTTATAGGGCCGAAGAGTTTGCACTCTAAACTCAAGGCTTACTAGGGCTGAATGTACGAGAGGCCAGCATGAAAGTCCATAAACCAGTGGTTCTCAAACCTTTTTGGCTCAGGTCACCCCTGTAAATAACTTTTTCATCCATGGCACCCCTGAATTACATTGTTACTTACTTACTTATAGGACCCTCCATTTATGTCATATTACGGTACTTAAACATTTAAATATTTCCGCCTAAGATACAGTAAGTCACGAGGAAAACTTGAGAGAATATCAATTTCAGAAAAAAATTCTATACTTGACATTTAACCACTCTGGGTGGCACATCTCTTTGTCAAAAATAGCCGATCTACAAGCTCACAACGCATCGTGTTGCGATGCGTTGTGAGCTTGTAGATCGGCTATTTTTGACAAAGAGATTTGGTCTAGGTCCAAAAGTGATATGGATCAATTTCAAATATTATCAAAACATTCTGAGGCACCCCTGGACTGGTGTCACGGCACCCACTTTTGAGAAACCCTGCCATAAACAACACAAAGGTTTGCACACTGAAAAATGAACTTTGAGGCTCTTTGGATGCAAACATAGCATTTTACTTACAAACGTGCAGAAAGTGACATGGTGAAACAAAGTGATGCAGAGAATGGACGTTTCGGTCCTCGGACCATCATCGATCTCTCGCACACATGTCAGTGTGCAAGCTTTTTTGTTGTTTACCAATTTATAGGGCACATTCAACATGTTTACGGAATGTTATCGTCAGTGGTGTAAAGTAACTAAGTACATGTACTCAAGTACTGTACTTAAGTACAACTTTGAGGTACTTTTACTTTACTGGAGTATTTCCAATTGTCTATACTTTTACTTCTACTCCACTACATCTCAGAGCCACTACAATTATTTGAAAGCTTACTTAGTTACTAGTTACTTTGGAGATATAAATTATCCGATCTACAAGCTCACAACGCGTCGCATTGCAACGTGTTGTGAGCTTGTAGATCTGCTATTTATAAACATTTTAGTACTTTTACTTTCGGTACTTTAAGTACATTTTGATACCAATACTTTAGTACTTTTACTCAAGTACATTTTTAATTCTGGACTTTTACTTGTAACGGAGTCCTTCTACATTATTGATACTTTTACTTAAGTAAAACATTTGAGTACTTTTTCCACCACTGGTTATTGTTCATCAGCGTGGATGCTCCCATCATTGTCATTATACAGTAGTTTTCTTTACATGTATTATTGGTGTGGACAGCCCTTAAGCCTAACGTCTGTGTGTCAGTAAGACATGGAAGCTCCACAAATCTCGAACAATGAGTTAAGTAAATATAGCCGAGGAGGCTTATGTTTACAAACATGGATTTAATAGGATTATTTTGGATATTGTTTCTGGCTACTTTTCCCATTAATTATTAGAGAGTTTATACAGAGCAGCCAATGTTATTAACATAGAAGCACAGTAGCACACACAAGGTAAACCCTGTTTTGCAAAGCGGGCCCCTGGAGAATTGCTTTGAGAGAGTGCAACACAAACCCACCAAATATATATTCTGGTGTTTTGTTCTGCGTGTTTGGGAGCCCTGACACAAACATGATTATTTGGGAGACCTAATGTGATTAACTTGTGAGAGCATAAGCCTCTGAAGACCCTCACAGCTGAAGAGCTGAATCAGCTGTAATCAGATGTTTTTTAGCTGAAGATGTTATGGTGTAAATGTGCGTTTCCTCCCCAAGTTTTAGAATAACAGTAGGGGAGGGAGGGAGGGGGAGAGAGAGAGAGAGAGAGAGAGAGAGAGAGAGAGAGAGAGAGAGAGAGAGAGAGAGACACCGACTAGGGCTCATGTTTATTAGCTCTGCCAAGAGAAAGAGACGTTGCTCTTGGTTCCTTTTCAGCCCATAAAAATAGGTCGCCAGCAGAGCCCCCATGTATATAATTAGCATTAGCTTGATACCCACTCCAGGGCTTGGCAGGCTCCTGCCAGGGTTCACGCGTCATCCATTTCCACTGAGTTTGCGCCAAATAATTTGCTGACAGTTGAACCTGACTTTGAACCGGGCCGCGTTCCATTCCCAACGACAACACAGCAGTCTCTCTTGGCACAGAGACTGTGCTCATTATACTTGTCACATATACTCGCGCTCACCTGGATGCTCACCTGGTCAAAGTCCTCCTGCAGTAGAGAGGAGAATGCGTGCTGTGTAAATGCTCGAATACAGCAACAAAGTCGCCATCCCCATGGCATTAGTTGTCCTTTTGAAATATAGGACTATTATACCGTAAACTAAATGCATATTTGGCAGTAAAACACCCCACATTCTTCACTTCATGTACTGCAGCAGCTACATTGCCGGATAGGCCTTTTCAGTGTTAGAACGTTTTAAATAATACTGGTTCATTCCCAATAGCAATCCTCGGAGCTACGCACAGCATAGGGATCATTTATTAGTTATCAGCATGGGAAATAAAGGTAATTGAACCAGCAGGTTCCTTGTGAGGAAGCATAATGACTTGTCAAGCTTCCACCAATGAGCGAACTGCTACCAGCAACACACTACTACCAAGATTTCATACAAGCCGTGTTGTAAAAAATATTGTTGCATCGCGTCAGAACGCGCCGCGACCCCATAGCCTATTACAATAAATACAACTAAAACCAACATTAAAACTAATAAAAACTAAACTAGCAAACCCCACTTTAAAAATGAACTGAAATTGAAAAAGATAAATACAAAATAAAAATAAAAACAAATTAAGACATCTAAGCAATGGAATTATTGAGAAATGAAACCAGGGTGATTAGACCCCAACGTATTGTGGAGGGGTCTAATCACTTTGAAGGGGTTTATTTCTCAATAATGACCTGCTCCCCAATTGATTATCCCGCTTATTACACGGCTATTTTATAAAGAAATTAATAAATTGACCCAAAAGTAACAACAAAACAAATGATTTCATTGCATGTGTTGATAAAATAGAATACATTTTTGGTCACTGAATTGTCTATTTCTCGCTTCAAATGTTTTCAAAAATATTCTTGAGAGCTGTAAATTATACATTGTGTGTTTGTTTACAGGGCTGCCATGTTGGATACAGCACAAAATCAAGCAGTGCTCGCTGTCTCCAGTCCCCACAGGATCTGGAGAGCTATGCCTGCAATAATTTAACTGTGACAGTCTCTCAGTCAAATTTAGGATTTCTCAGTGTCTAGTGAGAGGAGGGCCCCTTTTTTCCAATACTTTTTCCCACTCAAAATGGTCCATAAAAATTGTTAGGGAGCCCAGCAGTGTGCAAATCAGTAATGTCATAGTTTTGTGTACTATTTAAAAGGGAAAATAAGTACAACACTTGAAACAGAATTTATATATAATAACTAACAATTTTGTACAATAACATCAATATTTGAACACAAACCGACAGAAACCAACTAAGACTTGAATCAATTCAGGCATCAGATGGCAGCATTTGCAGCGATTTTCATTAACACCGAACGGGCAGCTGCCTTTTGTAGACTCACAGAATGTTTGTCTGAGCTTTTACACCCAAATAAATAAGCTTTATTTCACACTGTTTAGAGTTCTGGAGCAGAAAATGAACCCACAGTGCTGTAAAATCCCACTAGGTGCCATCACAATGCAGCTCCCAGCATCCACCTGCTGTTCATTGTCTATGGAAGAGCTCCAGAAAGAGACGCTTGATTACATCCCATAGAACAGTAAAGCCTCTATAGTTTCTGTGAGAACATAGTTTCATATGTGCATTTCTTGAGCAAAACAAATATATTCCCAGTCATATGCAGCCGATTGTCTTTCCCTAGGAATCATACTTTGAGGCTTTTGTCAGGTATCTGTGGTGTCCTCATATGGACCCCGAGGGTGTGCATCCCATGTTGATTCAACGTGGTAATCCTTTAATAGACAGGAGCAAAATGTGCATTTAGTGCGTCTTGTTTCAGACGCAGGCTGGAATGAGAGGCTGCATAAAGAGCCAATATCAACCTATATATCTCGTGTGTGTGTGTGTGTGTGTGTGTGTGTGTGTGCGCGTGCGTGCGTGCGTGCGTGCGCGTAGTGAGAGAGTGAAATCACTGCGTGTGAGAGTGCCTTCATTCGCTGGAGACCGCTCAAAAGATCGACTGTAGAACTTGGCACGCGTGCTGCCGAGGACCCAAGGGAGTGCAGTGCCCAGTGGGAATTCAGTCGAATCAGCGGTACCATTGTCAGTGTACCATTCTTCATCTTCTTTCATGTCGTCATCATAATGTCCAGCTCAGTGTCGTGCAGCCACGGCCTCATCTCTGAACCCGCTTAATTGAGAAGAGGCCATCCTGCGAAGGTGGTCTATACAGGGGACAGTGGTGATTATGTGTTCAGCAGTCAGGGTTGGTTGCCAGATCTGCTTATTATAATTTCCCTGCAAGATTGTATTTGAAAATAGCCGATCTACAAGCTCACAACGTGTCGCATCGCGACGCGTTGTAAGCTTGTAGATCTGCTATTTTCAAATAGCTGATGTATATGTTAAAGTGCTCATGTGGCCCATAGTCCCTTCTTTTGGGCTGGTTTTCCTAGACCTGGTTGCTTGTTTCTCTCACAGAATCTGGCAACACTGTCAGCAGTCTGCTCAAGCTCCCCGCACTCACATGCTGTGCTCTCTGCCCCACTAGTGTACCGTTTTTTGCCCTTATATGGAGATCACTGATGTCTGTCAGTTTGGTGGCGACATTCATTTCACGAGCTGGTCTTGCACCATATCTCGTTACTCACACAGGGGAGGCCACGTGGAGGATGTCGTCTTCTCCACCGATGAAGATCAATATCACCGTAAAATAAATACATGTTATTGCCTTAAAGCAGGATTATACATTGTTTATGCCCAAGGCACACCAGTAAGTAAGTCGATAATAATAATAAAATAATAAAAAAGTTGAATTAATGAATGCATTTTTAATGTTCGCCTATAATGACATGCCCAAAATAAGGACTCCAGGATGAAAGTGGTAAAATACATATTTTTGTACGTAATATTGTTGGGAAATGAGTGCACACAAAGTACTGGTATAGTAAATGAAAAAAATATATAGTTGTACACAGGCATATTGCAACAGTAATTTGTGGTTGTCTACAAAATCCCAAGGCACAACTGGACTTATGTCACAGCACACCTAATGTACCTCGAAACACACCGTTTGAGAACCATTACTCATATACTACTGTATGAATACACCAGTTTTTTTTTCTTCTTTTTTTTCTCAAACCCGCTCTGGCGTCATATAGCACGTGGAGAGTAAATGAAAGGGAGACCTCATCTCTCTCCATCCCTCACTCCTCCTCCATACATTCCATTATGACATGTTCCGGGTCACCGCCGTTACCGCTACACTGAGCTGCCAACAAGCGCATCCTTTTCCATTAGGATCACGGCGCCATGGTCACAGTGGCGTTATTGGTATAGAGGGAGCAGACAGAAGGTAATGGACCTAAAGTGACGTCTCTGTACCGACATGACGCTGGCGGAGAGTACTGTATGTAACCTTAACCGATTCAAACCGGGAACGCATCTGTGTAAACCACTTCAACCATTATTGTATAATTTGGCTATTCAAAAATAGCAGATATACAAGCTCATGGTGCGTGTGACATGAGCTTGTAGATCTACTGTTTTTTTTTTATCGTGAACATTTGTGACTGTTTTTGTCTGGGAGACTTGTCATCTCGCTGGTGCCCATTCTTCAGGAAAGCAGAAAAACGTTTTAATCCAAAATGAGTTAATATCCCAATTAGACTCTTCACATACTAGAGTATGTCTGACATAAATGTCAGAGCTTAAATCGACATGTAAATATGAAATAAATGCATAAACATGTAGCTTAGATATAAGGTTAGAGCTAGCAAGCGCTAATTCAAGTGGTGTTTTCTCTACTTAAGAGTTTTAACTTGACTTCAGTTCTATAAGCTGTAGTTTCAAAACTATTCACTCAATCGTATTAACCAATATGTCATTATTTTTGCTATAATTCCCTGCTTTCGTATGACATAAAAAAAATGAAAATGAAAAAATGCTAGATGACTGTCTCCCAGCTAAATTTGCTCACATTTGTGCAAATCTTTGAATATTTATACTTTTTAAAAGCAAACATTTTTAACTCAAATCTTTGCTTCTAGGGGTCCCTGGAACAATTTTTTTTTAGTTGGGAGTCCACGGCCAAATACAAATACAATTTTGACATGAAAAGGTTTGAGAAACACTGATATCGAATCGGCCTCAGGTCTTAATGGGTTAATAGACCCCAGGTGTATGAATATCAGGTGACGTGTTCCTGCTGAGTCATCACGGCAGAGTTTGTTTGAAATAAATATAATATAATATAATCAAGTGGTTTGCACAGTAGTGGATGGAGTCAGCCAATACAAGTTAATTTCACAAATTATTATGCGTGCCTTGTTCCCCTAAAAAAAATATTATCGAGTGCACATAGTTCGTGTCCTCGGTTATTTCCAAACACACTTATTCTCAGTTTAGATCATCAATTACCACGATCAAAGTCATGAGTTGATTTAGCGTTCAGCTATTAATAATTTACATTAAATTCTGTATTGACCTCAAGCCCTCAACCACTTAGGCCATGTTTTATAACAGAAATAAACGAGCTCATGATGTGTTGCGATGCCACGCATTATGAGCTTGCATTTCTCCTATCTTTTTTTTAAATACACCCAAAATAGGGATGCCAGGCTGAAAAGGGTTAACCAATAAAACACTATATCTACTTAGTTCAAATCCTTGAATGACAACAAAGTTCTTCTTGTGAATGTATCATCTCTATACTGAATCTCTCTTCTGAAAATAGCTGATCTACCAGGTTCACAACACGTCACAATGTGGCGTGTTGTGAGCTTGTAGAGCTGCTATCATGGGCGAATGTTCCCCCCAGAATAGGGATGCTGTAGGGTTAACTCTTTAAAACCGGGAACGCATCTGTGTGTCATTTTTAGATTTCGTTGGGCTATTCAAAAATAGCAAATCTACAAGCTCATATGAGCTTGTAGATCTGCTATTTTTTTTTAATCATAAAAAGTTGTGCAAATATTATTTTTTGGCGGACATTTGTAACTCAAATCTTTGCTTCTGGGGGTTTCCTGGAACTAAATATTTTCCAAATGTTCGCTTTAAAAAATATATAATCCAAGATTTTGCTCATAGCGCTGCACTCGGTGCCGCGCTATGAGCTTGTAGATCTACTATTTTTGAATAGCCAAAGAAATCTAAAAACGACACACAGATGCATTCCCCGTCTTAATGGGTTGAAGCGGCTAATACTGTTTCTGAGTCTCACAGCGTCTCAGCAGTGATTGATCAGGACCATCATGCCTCACGTTTATCAAAGTGATTTAATTTACAGTTTGTTGCACTTTCAGTAATGTGCGGTATACTGCAGACCCCTGGACAAACCATCATGGTCCCTGCTTTGGATTTACAGTGAAAAAAAATGGTCTAAGAATTGATACAGAAAAACATTTTCAAGTGGCATTTCTTCCTCGGCCCAGTGGGAATGTATGTGCAAAATGTCACGGAAATTGCACGCTGGGCTCATGATTTGAGGCATTTTGTTCGAAACGGAGCACTCCTGCAAACTTTGGAAGGCAATTTTAGCCAATCAGGATGGAATATGAAAAATCGGAAATACCTGTTTCGTTTAATGACTATAGAGATACTGTGTACCGATTTGCGTGACGTTTGGATAAAATCTGTAAGAGTACAGTAACAAAAAAAGTGTTTTGCAAAAAGCGGCCTCCTGGTGGCAGTATAACAGGCCCATGTGAAAGATTTGGGGCAGAGGTTCTGAATTGGCATCCAGGGAGTGTGTGTGTACAGTTCTGATGCGATCAAGCCAACGGTGCCGTAGATAAGCTGGTCACAGACGGACAGACACACGGACACACACACACACACACACACACACACACACACACACACACACACACACACACACACACACACACACACACACACACACACACACTCTCTCACGGACGGACGGACAGGGTGCAAAACATACTCTCTCGCCATGCCTTTCGGCCTGTCGGAGACAATAATACGGCCTGATGTATCTATCATGTGATCTCATGACAATTAATAGCAAATCATATGCAATGTAGCGTAGACCATGTCTTATTCTGTACATTGTTTTAGTCAGGAGTCTGTCTTGACAGTCCTTTACGTAATTTGATGACATGAAGGTCAGTATAGTCAGACTATGTTCTTGGTACAACTTCAACACTCGGGTACCAGCTTTAGAAAAAGACAGTCTGTCCTTGGGCTGCAAGGACGAAACGTTTCTGAAGATTTACTGTATGTGGAACAGTCACACCTGTGTAATCAATATTATATAATGTGTGTACAAATCAAATTCCCCACTAACACGACTGCCTAGTTAACCTCGCGAGCACTCCTTTTAACTGCCAATTACATTTATTACAGGAGCCGATACCCAATATTTGTGTACACTGACTTGTTTTAAAGGAGCACACCGGTGTCAATGCGTGCCATTGTTTATAGCAGTGGTTCTCAAAGTGTGGTCCGGGGACACCCACGGGTCCTTGAGAGGGTTCCATAGCAAAATGTGTCAAATGTAGCATTCAAATATTCAAGTTTAACCACTTTAAACCTATTCTATACAGATCGGCTATTTTCGAAAGATTTAGAAACATGTGAGACAAATTGTGGAAGATTTTGAATAATTTTGTTATCTCATGGGGGTTCCTGAAACAAAATATTTTCAGATGGGGTCCGACCGTCCGCAGCCTAATTCTTGACATTAAAATGTGTGAGAACAACTAGTAGTTTCAGCCATATACTGTAAAACATACGCTTTCCCGTTAATGGTTTTATTTCTAGAATGTTGCGTGTGTTTACCTTTTCCCCAAAGTCATTAAAATAATAATTGAGTCAATGTTGGCTAAACATTAGCACATGGTTAATAAGTCATGGCCGTGTGAATTTCATTTTTTAAATCCGTCCTTCAGGTATGCTAAACGCCTTCCTCCAGGGCTTCTTTTCTGGTAGTCTTTTCAAATGAATCTGCACTTCAAAATGCATTGAAACACAGCAATTATGCAACTTTAAAACATTAAATAACCGCACAATAATGAGCGTGCTGGATGACCTATTTCAAACATGTTGTACTAAAATGAAAAGTTAAATAAATTGACTTGGAAAAGCAGTGAAGTCAACGTGAAGTATACAGTGAGCCATAGTCAATAGGCTAAACCTGTTAGGCCAGGGTCTGCAACGTTTTTCGGCCCAAGGACCCCCTAGATGAGAGAGAGATGAAGCAGTGACACACATACCTACAGTACATGTTGTATCCTGATGGCGGGGAAAGGAGTTGGCATAACGTGTTCCTTCCACGCGCTACGTCCTACTGGATCCCCCTGTCAGGTGATAAGAAGCGGCCTGCATGCTCACTCCTCATGCATTGAAGGAAGCATGAGCTCAGTTTGGGGCTCTCCCCAGGCTGGTAGAGGGAGAGTAGCGGCCAGGATTACAGCTTAGGCAATTGGCACTTTGTGAAAAAATGGGTTACAAAAATTGTGGGATAAAAAATTATAATACAAAAAATAAGAAATGTCCTCCTTTCCTCTCTCTTCTCATTTCCTACATGCTTCCTCTGTAGGAGGGACTAACATGCAAGCCAGGAAAGGATGCAAGTGTAGGAAATAATTATTATACTTAAATAATTTAATTTAAGGACCCGAGATGCACCGGTAGGTGTTGCGCTCCACCTCAGCAATCCATCTCCCGGGGGTCTAATGCATACCAAACTGGGGGTCCTTGAAATTGGAACGGTTTGAGAACCACTGTGCATCTAGCCTGGTAAACCCCCTCCCTCCGGAAATCTCATTTGCATTTGATTTCAGGGAGGTCTGGGATTGCGCAGGGAGTAGAGATGGCCGAACACTGCGTGTCCGAACCAATCAGCGGCTGCTAGGGGCGGGATCATCCAATCACCTGCCTAGTAGCTTGAAAAAAAGAAAAACTGTCTGTCATCGATTCTGCGACCGAAGTCTCAGATGGGAAGTAGGCTGTGAAACAAATGTGTGTCGCAAGCTTCTTCCATTTGACGGTGTCAGGTTACTGTGCATCGGTATGGTCCAGTAAAGGAGCACCGTTTTCAACCTTATCCTAATATAATTGGTCCTCACTAATGCTCATAATAGGATGGCATCATTTCCGTATACACACTCTGCGTCTCATTGGTGGGCAATGGACAGTCCAGAATTCTGCCTACTAGTGATGTGCGGGTCGGGTTTTTTCATGACCCGCCCCGCCCCGCCACGGAACCCAACCCACCTCAACCCGCCCCGCGAACCCATATATAAATCTATGGCTCAACCCGCCCCGCGACCCGCGGTGGGAAAAAAAAGATAATCATCATCGATCATCATAATAGCTCAGGTTTATATAGCGCTCTTTTAAGTACCCAAAGTCGCTTTAAATGTCTACAGTAGCACAACATTGTCATGGGCTAAATAAACAAGCATGTTGTTCAAAATATTATTTTTTTTTTGTTTGTTTTTTGAGCGGCTGACCCGCTCACCCGCAGCCCGCATGATTGCCTCCTGACTCGACCACCCACGCCGCGGGTTGACCCGCGGGTTACGGGTCGGCCCGCTCATCACTACTGCCTACCTATGACATCATTGACTGGGATTCCAAGCTAATAGAAACTACAGCCTTTCTCTTTCTGTTCTCAGATTAAAAAAAAATAGAAACTCTCCCCTGTCAGGTGACAAGAAGGTCAGACGGCTCTCATGCATTGAAGGAGGCATGAGCTTGGCCCTGGCCTCCCTAGGTTGGCAGAGGGAAGGTGGTGCCCAGGATTACATAGACAATTGGCACTGGGTGTAAAAAAAATCGTGGGATAAAACTTTTTTTTTAAAGTAACTATAATAATAATCTTGTTTGAAATGACCAAACCTGCCTACTGGTGGTGTCACTGGTAGGCAGGATTCCGAACTGACCACAGCCCTCCTCTCTCAGAGACACAGAGTGAGTGGCCAGAAATGGTGCCATCTTATAATGAGCATTAGTGAGGACCAATTATTATGAAGATAGGTTGAAAATGGGTGAAGTGGTCCTTTAAGAGTGGCAGTGGCAGTGGCCTGGCTTCCAGATGATTCCTAATTATGTGGCTTATCGTCTTCAATCTTCAACCATGTCACTGAGGTGCATCAGTCAGCTGGCCAATTACCCCCCACTGGTAACTTTACAAGTGATTAACAGCTGTTTTGAATCACACATGATGAGACGATGTGTCAGTTTGCAGCTGCACACGCAATAGGAGCAGAGCAGGAACGTATGTATGCATATAGGGTGCACACACATAAAGCACATGGGACCATAATTAACGGTGAGCAGTTGGAAGACATGTGGTTATACCCCTCATTACATGGCCATGGTGTTCATAGGGGCACACGCACGGACACACGCGCACACACACGCACACGCACACGCACAGTGCACATTGTATTACTATACTATATACGCTGGAATTTTCTTTGCATTTCTTGGCTTTGTTCTAAGCCGCTAACACCAACCCTAACACCTATAACCCTGAATCTAAATCAAACACTAACTAGGTGTTAGTTACCCCTATAAATGCCTATAAACCCTGACCCCAGCCTGAATCTTTTCCCATGCAGCCTGAATTGTAATCTCTACGGCTCTAAAAACAATCTTGTAACCTAAGCTCTAAAAAATCTTTGTTATAACCATGCCATTTCTTTCTCTTGGGCCTAGAAAATGATGGTCCTCACAAGGTCGATTTTTTTTCAAGTTCCTCCAGATATGGCCCTCGTAAGTACTCTATAGTAACACCAAGCACACACACGCCATTGTGTGCGCGTGCTGTGCAGATGCCACAAGCACTGCACGGCGAAGGCAGAAATAAGAGTCAGTGAAGTCCACTGATAGACAGCATATGTCTCTGTGTTTCCACATGCAGCCCGGGTGCTAATTGCCCAGGCCAGCAGATACAGAGCCAAGGCAAAGGTCTCCAGCAACTCCTCCACAGCTGCAATTTCTTTCCCTCTACCATTCTTTTTTTTAAAGGCTCCGGGGGTAAACAAGAGCAAAGCCCCGGTAGCAAAATAAATCACATTACATACGAAGCGCCTCATGCTGTCGGTGTTTGCGTGTGTGTGTGTGTGTGTGTGTGTGTGTGTGTGTGTGGGGGGAGGGGGAGGGGGGTGAATCCCCACCGCAGGCTTTCTATTCCCCCGATCACCTTCTAATATGCTTCTGACAGCATGCTGTCATGTTATGGTAGCCTAAATTGAAAGACACCCTTTTTTTTAAAACAGTTTTTTTAAAGGGGAAAGCACCCTAGTTTCTACAAACAAAAAAAAGTCCTGGTACAAAATTATCATTATTTTCATCGTAGCCTACTGGCAATGGGTGACCTATATAGATTTTTGTGAACCTCCATCACACAGAAAATAGTGTGAATATAGAAAGTTTGCATTTAATTGTTTCACTTCATATGGAAGTAGAGGACAAAAGATATTGCATAGATTGAGCAAACAGTTGTTGAACATCACACAGAAAATGGTGTGAATATAGAAAGTTTGCATTTAATTGCTTCACTTCATATGGAAGTAGAGGACAAAAGAAAGAAAGTCAAAGTTAAGTGTGTCTGTGGGGTTTTATAAACATATCGAACCAATGAAAAGTACCAACAAGAGCCCGTGACCAAACAATAACTGCTGAATGCACCATAGAGCATAACTTTACTTCACTTTATTGATATACAGAATTGTTGCTGTCGGGCAGAAAACTCTTTATCTCCATATTTTAACTTTTTTGTTTTTTGGTCATAAATTAATCTCATACTTCATCATACGCACACACACAGAAAAGTTCTAGTTTTGAATTTGTATTCTGAAAAGAAAAGAAAATCCTTAGTCTGACACTTTAAAAGTCCCCATCGACTCAACAATATGTTTATTTATTTTTTTGTTTGTTTTTTTACAGTTCGCTCCTCCTGAAGGCATGCCTTTGACTAAACAGATTGTTACGTGTAGAACTTGCCACCAGAGCATCCTTTTCGCATTTGTCTTAGCTTCACTGTACTTCCTCAAAATCTGAGCCGGCTGTGTGAAGACACCAATCCTGTCTAAACCTATCATGGTCCAATATGCAAATTTTCGATCACTTGCTGAAACCTGAAGGCAGTTTGCTTTGTGAGCAGCAGTGGCTGGGCAAGAGGCCTATGATATTTGCATAGTTGAGGGAGAGAGAGAGTAGAGTAAAGTATTTTTATTTGTATTTTTAGTTTTTTTTTTACAAAATATGAATTGTGATGACCCATCCCAGTACGTGTGCTGTGTTGGTTCTAATTGTGTTGTTTGTGTTCCTGTGTAGGAGGAGGGGGCCAGCCTTCCAGGGGTGTACCTATAAAGGACGAGGCACACCTGACTCTAATAATCGTCCTCTGGATTATTTAATCAGGCTGGCCAAGGGCATTCTTCCTCTCTCTCATTTTTGGTTGCTTTTTTTCTTTCTTTTTCCTTTCCGCACTGACCGTACATACACTACATTTTCACACGTCTTACATGCATTACGCTACTGATACTACTGATAGCTCACATCACATATTTTATGTATAGTTTATATATATTTTTTAATTAAAATGAAATAACTTTTACGTTATTTCTGTGTGTCGTCGTCCACTTCGTCATGAGGTTGAGCCAAGTTCATGACAAAACATTAACAGCTGCTCTCTCTCTACTGTTTTAGAACAAACGTGTTCTGCCTAACTGCTGCTAAACCTATCCCAGAAATCATTGCATGTGACCTACCGCAGCACTGAAGGTGAGTAAAAGCTCACGTACGTGTGTGTGTGTGTGTGTGTGTGTGTGTGTGTGTGTGTGTGTGTGTGTGTGTGTGTGTGTGTGTGTGTGTGTGTGTGTGTGTGTGTGTGTGTGTGTGTGTGTGTGTGTGGGGGGGGGGGAAACCTATGACATCATAAAATCAATGTACACTAACAACAAATGTGCAGTTAAAATAGCCGAAAAGCACACAGACTTTTTCCCCCAAAGCCGAGGAGTTAGACAGGGATGCAGCCTGAGCCCAACACTCTTCAACATATCAACGAATTAGCAAAAACGTTAGAACAGTCCACAGCTCCAGGCATCCCCTTGGCAAACACAGAAATCAAATGCTTACTTTTTGCAGATGACCTGCTGCTGCTGTCTCCAACCAAGGAAGGACTACAGCAGCAACTTGATCTCCTACACAAATTCTCCCAGACATGGGCCCTGACAGTGAACCTAACTAAGACTAAAATCATGATATTTCAAAAAAGATCCAGCTGCCAAAACCATACATTTTTCCTAAATACAATCCCACTAGAACAAACAAAAAACTATACCTACCTTGGCCTAAACATCAGCAGCACAGGGAACTACAACCAAGCTGTAAAGGACCTGAGAGACAAGGCAAGAAGGGCATTCTATGCTATCAAAAGAAACATCAAAATAGACATCCCAATTAAAACCTGGCTTAAAATACTAGACTCTGTGATAGAACAAATTTCCCTCTATGTTTGTGAGATCTGGGGACCATTAACCATGACCTTGAAAAATGGGATAAACACCAAACCGAGACCCTACACACAGAATTCTGCAAATCCATTCTCCGTACCCAGCGAAAAACACCAAATAATGCATGCAGGGCAGAATTAGGACGATACCCACTCATTATCAAAATAAAAAAGAGAGCACTTAAGTTCTACAACCACCTAAAAGAAAGCGACCTAGATGCACTCCATAACAAGGTACTCACACACAGCAAAACTCTAGAGAGATGCCCCCTCAGCCAGCTGGCCCTGGAACTCCGGACACAAACAGAGCCACGAGATAGAAAACCCATTGGACTAAACCAAATTATAAAACAGCAAAAGGAAAACTACCTGACACACTGGAAAGAAGCAACACAAAAGCAGAGTAAACTAGAATGCTATCTGGCCCTAAACAGAGAATACACAGTGGCAGAATACCTGAGCACCGTGACTGACCCAAAACAAAGAAAAATCTTAACTAGGTACAGACTCAGTCTTGCGATCGAGAAAGGTCGTCACAGGCAGACCTGTATCCCGAGAGAAGACAGACTATGCACCCACTGCACACAAAATGAAGTGGAAACCGAGCTACACTTCCTAACCGTCTGTCCATTGTACCAAGACATCAGAGACACATACTTCCCATAGATTACAACCACACACAGAGATTTTGAAAACATGACCAATGACAAAAAACTCCCATATCTGCTGGGCGAAGTACAACAATGTGCAAACACAGCAGCAGTAGGAGAAGGATATCAAACGGAACACAACCACCCTAAAGACTAATCATTGTGTATATTCCGGCACTATACCTGCACCCAGTGATCTTGGTACATAGAAATTGATCTATTGAAGATTCTGACTTTCAAATGTACATATTTTTTGTTTTGATTGTATTGCTGTATTGTTGTATTGTGCTTTCTGCTTTGGCAATGTAAACGTATGTTTTCTCATGCCAATAAAGCCCATTGAATTGAAATTGTGTGTGTGTGTGTGTGTGTGTGTGTGTGTGTGTGGGGGGGGGGGGGGGGTTAGCCAATGACAATGGGTTACAGAGACATTGTTGTGGTAATGCTTCTTTCACTGTGCTGGCATATGTTACATCTCCTACCAACTACACTTTTAGACATAGTTACCATAACACATGAGTGTCCCTATTCTGGACATGTCATAGTAGGTGAACATACAAAAATACAATTTCACTTTTACAAAAGTACCGGGAGCAGTCATTTTATATATTATTGTCAGAATCTGCGTTGTTTGCTTTGATTCATGTGCAAGAATGAATGATTATGAGACCTATTTCAAAAGAGAATAGAATCCCTATACTCCCAGTCCAGAGCACAGAAGCAACAGGCAAAGTTAATAATATTTAGACTTCATCACACCCAGATGGCTGCCATCCATTCTACCAAAGTTCAGCATCGCTTTAAGATGGATCTAAAATGGGTCTCATTTTAAGTTCAAAGCCATCATTATGTGGATCATACAACATATTTAAATCAATGTCACTGTGACAGATGAGATGTCATATAATCGTCTATACTGCAAGGACACTGTGCTCACTCTATAATTTTATCATATTATGTTATTATTTATAAGTGCCTCTTCTCCTTGTGCTCCACGTATTTTGTTGTGTGACAAATAGCAAAAATAGCCGATCTGCAAGATCACGACTTGCCCCAAATAGGGTTGTCGGGTTGAACGTTGTTGAGGTGCACTGATTAAATGCATGCTTGTATGGTGCTCTGTAGAGACCTGTAGAGAGGTGAATTTCATGTGTTATGAATAATATTGATTTCTTCCTACATGGTTACCACTTTGTGAGCAAAGGTCTTAACCAGTGGTGGAAAAAGTGCTCAAATGTTTTACTTAAATAAAAGTATCAATACTGCAACGTGGAAGTACTCTGTTACAAGTAAAAGTCCGGAATTCAAATTTTACTTCAGTAAAAGTACAAAAGTATTGGTATCAAAATGTACTTAACGTACCAAAAGTAAAAATACTAATGTTTGAAAATAGCAGATCTACAAGCTCACAACGCGTCGCGATGCGACGCGTTGTGAGCTTGTAGATCGGCTATTTTCAAATAGCCTAGGTATAAAATGGGGCTAAAGTGGTTAATGTATGTTTTATAATGGAATAATGTATATCTGCAAAGTAACTAGTAACTAAAGTTTTCAAATAATTGTAGTGGAGTAAAAGTACAATATTTGCCTCTGGAGTGGAAGTCCCTGGCACAAAACATTTGCAGAAAAAAAAGTGTGAGAACCACTGGTCTATCCCACTGACTCCTGACATCTTTATAAAATATGTACTCCAGCTCAGTCGCCAGGGGTGTGATGACGGCAACACAAAACGACTGAATAGTGAAAAAGAGGGGCGGAATGTATTTCCCACTGGACATCAGGGACAATTCTGTCTTCAAAACAGAGTTTATCAGACATCTAAGTCAGCCATTTCCTCTTTTAACCACATGAACTCCAGCGTCCCATTTCTGGGTTGAACATTCGCCAAAAATAGCAGATCTACAATCTCACAACGTGCTGCATTGCACAGGGTTGTGAGCTTGTAGATATGTTATATTCTGCAAAGAGTACTGTGCATTGGGGAAATAACGGAGGGGGGCCTTCTCCCTTGGGGTCTCCGGTCAAGTATGGGGTTTAAGCTGTTAACCTCCTCCTCTATGACTTTACTCAGTCCTTTCATCTCCTTATGAAGACCCTATTTTATATTCCTCTCATTGCATTGACTGTGAAAGGCTATACTTGGGTTTATAAGTTCAAGGCATTCATCAATGGTTTCATTGCACTGACTTCATCTTCGCAGTCACAGACTTATTAGACTATTAATGCTTCATTCATTTATTGTACAGCATATTGTTGAAATCATATTTTAGTGTGTGGTCAACATTTGTGTAACAACGTGATTATTAATATTACATTGTTGCCCAGTGTATTCTTATTAATGAATCAGTGCAACAATTCTGACTCAAAAATAATTATAATCTCATGTCTGTTAGACAGTATGATGGATTTATTAATAAAAGTTCTTAATACGCCCATTATCCATTCATATAACACTGCGCTGGAACACGTTACATATGCTACGCACAATTAAACTTTTGATGTTGTTAACAATATGATAACACTATCTCCATAGCAACGCCTCGCCCACTTCCAGTCACTTTTTTTGTCACAGACCAGAAGAAGAAGCTAGGAAGGTTTTTATTCAGTGTTGTCATTGTTTTTTATTTGGACTTTGCATGACAGAAGTAGACAGATTAATCTTGTAATGTCATTGAATGATCATTTGAAAGGCGTTCAGGAAAGGCCAGGAGGAAATAACCTGAGTTGACATTTACTGTATGCTTTACGTTGATATTTATGCGCCAATTACAGTTCTGATGTGTAGGTGAGTAATTCTGAATGTTATTTTTGACAGGAATCTAATTACATAACGGCACGTGGAGAACGAGTTGGATAAAAGCCATTCATCACAATTATATGGTAAGCTAATATGTTGAATTTATTTATAATACAATTCCATGTACTAGCAATTTATTATTTCTAATCTTATAACATGCATGTAGGATTACATATCTGTTTGTACACTTATTGCATTATTTTATTGTAAATTATTGTACATTATTGTTAAAGGATCTCACTCATGTGTGACCGTAACATGCATTGTTTGTTTCATTTGGTTATTGTTTGAAAACGTAATGGGGAATATATTGTATTGATGAACAAAATACATAGAGAAATGTTAATTATCTCACTTTTTTGACAAGGTAATTATGTGCATAAAATATTTTCAACTTCTAATGTATTGCTTGCATGAATTATATAGGCAAACGTCTGGAAACTCACCATTGTCACAGTTAACATTTCAGTCTCCACACCAGTAAACATCTTTTGACGAAGTACATCTTTAAAACCGCGTTATCTGCAGCACAATGCAACACCTTGATATTAACATTTAGCATGCATCACGTTTAGCCGTTTTAGGTTACACACTCATCCATAGCCACCACATACAATAAGTGCAGCATGCAGCAGAACAAGATTAACCACTTGAAATCTATAGCATCCCTATTCTGGAGGGAACATTTGCTGAATATAGCCTATCTACAGGCTTTCAAGCTTGTATCCATGTGAGCTTGTAGATCAAACATTTTTCAGCAAAGACATTTGGTGTAGAAAAAGAGCAGACCAAGTACAGTCTAGTATAGAGCCAAAACCTTTTCTCGACAGGGCAAGATCACAGTATTCGCGGCCCACCCATCTCACCACTTAACATGGCAGCCGTTCGGTGGTCAGATGAGTGGGCTGAGATCATTTTCAGAACCAATAGTATACATTATGTTCCTATTTATCAGCATCACAATGAAAACATATTTTTCAAGGTTTTAAAGAAGTATGACTTTATTTTTTTCTTACTAAAGTTATATTAGCATTAAAATATTTCCCACTTGCGATATCCTCGTGGTCGATCGGCTGGGAATCGCTGGTATAGAGGGTTTAAGTGGTTACATTTGCTGATATTACGAGCCGGCGCGGTTTGAAAGTCAAAAGGTCCTAAAACAACCCCAACAATGCAACACAATATTCCATGCAGTGTGCAATCATCCCTGTTGCCGGGGAGAATCAGCAACCTCCGCCGGTGAAACCACTGACTGTGCATTCCAATACGCAGTATCTTTCTCACAGCTCCTCTGAGAGCGAACGTGGGAAGGAGCACGAGTTACTGATATTCCACTTCAATAACGCTGTTATTTTTTTTATTTTACTTTACAAGGAGAAGCATAGGGAAGGTCAGGGATGAGCCTGCTGTATCAGAGTTCTTTTCTTTAACCTTTTTTTGAAAAGTTTTTTTTATTCTTTGGCAAAGAATAGCTGTGAGCCACAAACTTCCTTCTCAGTAGTTTTATTGGATGGAATCGGAGACGGGCGGAACGTATGGCAGAATGAAGCGTGCGCGAGGTGTTCGGTGAGTTGGAGGCCGTGCTGTCACAGCGCACGAACAGCTTAGGCAAGCGCATTAGTGCACTCAGCCACTAGGGTGCAGCTGAAGGGTACATCTTTACAGCGTATAACTCGGCTGCCAAAAAAAGTTTTGTTTCGCTCATTCTCATTTTCCTCTTCCTCCCGTTGTAGATTTATCTTCTTTTCTATCCTTTTATACCCACTTACATTCTTAGTTTACCAGGGTCCCCCAGGGTTCCGTTCTGATGCAGGCCCCCCTCCTTTTTTCCCTCTACACCAAATCTCTTCCGACAAAAAATGGCCGCCCTATAAGCTCACAATGCGCTCACGTTGTGAGCGGCGGTTGCCATACGCTCGTAACCAGGGGGACTTTTAAAAGAATGGTTTTATGGTTTACCACGTAGGCCTTAATGGACATCATGATTGGGCCATTTCAACATTGGCTGATCTTCGTCATCCCTGATCGACCCTAATAAAACATGTCCACATGGTCTCAAGAACAGGCCACCGGTTTTATTTTCCTGAGCGACAGTTAATCTACCTTATAGCGCAGAGAACGACGGCAGGATTTTCCTTTCCTTCTTTTTTGTACCCAGTTAGGTTGCAATACAAATCTTTTCATGAATGATAAAGTCCCCTTCATTGCCACAGGTACTTAATCGTGAGGCTGATTGGAAACATCTGGTAGACAAATGGCTTGCATGGAATTAAACAGCCGAGGCGCACACAGAAGGGATCATGCATGATGGTGTATTGTTCCTGTGGGAAGCCTAATGAACATGTGAAATACTGTATTGTATATTTAGACAGTATGAATAAGGTTAGGGTAATATGGGCACCGCGCAGCACCGAGGCAATTATTTGGTTGGCTAAATTGATACAATTTGGTTTTGAGGCACTATAATTGAAACGTTTCAATGTAAAATTTAAGCCACACTATGTTTTGTTTTTTTTATGAATAAAAATAAATTTTGTCCAATCTGTATGGTAGAGTATTTTAATACAATGTAACTTATACAATTGGGGTGGTTGTATTTGTGTCTCCCTGCTCTTCTATTGAGACATTTGGACCGTGTCAAAGGTCATGTCTCACCTAGACACAGGATCTGACACGAATTTTGACCTGATGGTCGAGATTCAATTTATCCCCTGAGCAAGCAGGCAGGCTCTACTAAACTAAGCAATCAACACATTGCACAGGAAACCGGGTTCAAATCCGGGGTAGAAGAGGAAAGTTACATAGTGCAGCTTTAAACAAATGCACCTGGGGGCGTAAAAACCCTGCTCACACCAACATCTCTTCTTCTGCATCTCTCTATTGTGACCTTGACCTTTGATCTTTTCAACCAGAATACTTAATCACCCCTTCGGGGCAGCCTGCTGATCATTCTGACCAAGTTTCATAAAACTCAGGCCACCCATTTTCAATCTATATTGCTATAGAACAAATAACATAAAAATACATTGACCTCGATTGTGACCTTGATTTTTCAGAACCAAAAGTGAATCATTCACTACCAGTGGTGCAAAGTAACTAAGTACATGTACTGAAGTACAATTCTGAGGTATTCATACTTTACTTGAGCATTTCCAATTTCCAATACTTTTACTTCTACTCCATTACATCTCAGAGGCAAATATTGTACCACTCCACTACAATGATTTGAAAACTTTAGTTACTAGTTACTTTGTAGATTTTGATTATTATCACAAAACATACAGTAACCACTTCAGCCCTATATACATATATACATATTCAGGCATTCTAAAAATAGCCGATCTACAAGCTCACAATGCATCACGATGCGACGCATTGGGAGCTTGTGGATATGCTATTTTCAAAGTATTTGTATACATTTGAAATTTTAAAATGGGGGGGGGGGGGGGGGGGAGAATTGTGAGTACTTTTACTTTTGGTACATTAAGTACATTTTGATGCCAATACTTTTAGACTTTTACTCAAGTACATTTTGAATCCTGGACTTTTACTTGTAACAGAGTATTTTTTACATTGCAGTATTGATACTTTTACTTAAGTAGAACATTTGAGTACTTTTTCCACCACTGTTCACTACTATAGTTGCATGAAGAGCTGCCCATCCTTTCTCATGCTATTTCAATAACAAACACAGACAGACAGGACACATTGCTGCAGGGTAATTACATCAGTGACTGTGGAATACAGTTAGAATTATTAGCCAATAGTTGAGTGCCAGTGTCTCGTACCGAAAATAGCCGATCTACAAGCACGGTTCAGCTGTTTTCAGTGCAAGACAGGATGTGCAACCAAGTATAAACCAGGTTAAGACCAGTGGTGTAAAGTAACTAAGTACATTTACTCAAGTACTGTACTGAAGTACAATTTTAAGGTACTTTTACTTTACTGGAGTATTTCCAATTGACTATACTTTTACACAAGACTAGAAACTAGAAAACTAGAAAAAGTGCTCCTCGGAGCACAGGTCTCCACCAGGTCAGGTACGTTATTGTGGCCTCCTGGTGGCGCTATAATAACCCAATGTGAAAAGGGTGTCTTTTCTTCTTAGGCCTTTCACGGCAATCGGACACTGCATTCATGATTTGAGGCTTTTGTTCCAAAAATGTGTTTTGCTAAATTAGACCTGCTGGTGGCGCTATAACAGGCCAATGTGTGCCATTTCTTCCTTGGCCTAGTGGGAATGTGCGTGTGAAATTTCACGGAAATCGCATGATGCGTTCATGATTTGCGGCATTTAGTTCAAAACGGACCAATCCTGCAAACTTTGGAAGCCAACCTTAGCCAATGAGGATGGAATATGGAAAATCGGACAGATCCATGTTGATCACATGACTATAGAGATACTGTGTACCGATTTGCATGACGTTTGGATAAAATCTGTAGGAGTAAATATGTTTTGCACAAATCGGCCTCCTGGTGGCGCTATAACAGGCCCATGTGAAACATTTGGGGCAGAGGTTCTGAAATGGCATCCAGGGAGTGTGCGTGCACAGTTTCGGAGTGAGCGGGCCAACGGTGTCGGAGATTAGCCGCTCGCAGACAGACGGACACACGGACGGACAGACGGACGGACGGACGGACAGGGGGTAAAACATACTCTCGCCATGCCTTTCGGCCTGGCGGAGACAATAATAATAACAACAAAGATCTTGTATGGGAATACAAGATCTTTGTTGTTATTATAATTTATTCACCAAATAGCCAATATATAGGGTTAAACGGCTCAAATGATTTGAATGCTGCATTACTTTAGCTGGGGCCCCCGTGGAATCCCTTCAAGGACCACTTTCAGAGCTACTGGGATAGACACCAGCTCTCCCCAAGCTTTAGAGAGACTTGAATCAGAGCCTTCATGTTCTCTCACAGGTTCTGGGATTCAGCCCTCGGTTATATTCCTTTATTCTTCAGAACCCCCGGGGTGCACATTACATGTGTGTGGAGAAATGGGAAGAAAGACAAGAGTAGAGATTTCTACGAGTTACACAAGCCAGCATAGTCTATGGCTTCAATTAATACAGAGAGACATCTGTGTTTAGAGGCTAAAAAATCAATTATAACAATAATCATTAATTAAAGAATATATACATTATTTTCAGAACAATGGACATTCTAAACAATGGCATTTTTTTTGAGAGTCTATGAATGAAGAAGCTATTGAGCATCTGCTGAAAGTACACAGCTCTGTACACTGTCACTCCTCTTAAGTTAGGACCTTAAATCATGCACTGCTTGTATGCCTGTGTTAGCTGAACAGGTGCAACATTTTATCACTAGCTAAAACAATACACAGGCCATTTCATCTCATTCTAGTGTGAGAGTAGTGGGACAAATTCAGTCGGTCCCTTTCTCAAAAATTACTATACTCATCTCAAGACAATTCTAGCATTTACATGTTGAGAGTTGATGGTGTGAAAAATAGATGGGTTTAATGGGAATGCATTATACGCATGAAGTTGTGTGTATTTTCCACTTTGCACTGATTTACAGGAATAGGGAAAAAGGACAATATCTAACAGTGCCGTATTTTATGCTTGCTAATCACAAGTCAGCATGTCTCGGTTTTGCCAGAGAAAAAAAAGCAGATAAGCCTACGATTGGCTGGACCTTAGCAAAAGTCTTTGGTTGGTCCGTTGGTAAAAGGAGGAGTTACAGACCCGCGAGGGGCCATTTGGTTCCTAGCTATCAATCCTTTAGATTGGTGTCTCCCTGGAACCGCCCCCCCATACCCCCAAGAACCCCTAGGGGTCCCTGGACCCCATTTTGAGAACCATTATGTTAGATAATCTATCTAATAGTCTGGCTATATTGCGAGACCAGGGAGCATTGATTGCCACTGACCTCGAGAACTAATCATGCAATTAGTGGTCGAGGTCAGTAGCAGCCGGCGATCTCATTTGTGGACATCATTTCCCACCTTGACATCAGCAGGTAGAAATTAGTCTTTAAAGATGATTAAAGCTGTAGAGTGCGCTTTAGCGCGTAAAAAGGTGGATAGGCTATCTGATATGGCCGTGTCTGTGAGTTAAATACCAACAAAACCCATAGGCCCTGATAACGGCTTGAATAGAGGTGATTAAATGTAGGCCAATCATATGAGCGAGTCATGCTGTGGTTCCAGTTTAACAGCAATGATGTGACAGTCAAGGGTTTCCTTTGATTATTACTTATGCATAAAAAGAAATAATACCGTCCTGTTAGCGGTCCCTAGAGGTTCCCTGGGGATTTGAGGTGGTCAACCCATCATATAATTATTTATTTGATTTAAAAGAAAGAATTATAATGATTTCATAATAATGTTTTTATTTTATTACATTTTGTTATGATCCTGGCCATAATCCTGACATGATACTGACTTCATTGTCAGTGTCATGGTCAATATCCTGCCGGTATCATAGTCAGCGTCATGGTCAGTGTCATGGTCAGTGTCATGGTCAGTGTCATGTCTGTGAGAGGGGCCTGAAGTGACAGGGCCGACATCCATTTACAATTCTACTTAATAATCGTAACAGGCTGAATAGGCTGGCAGAGGGAGTGTAGCGCCCAGGATTACTTAGATAATTGGCACTGGGTGAAAAAATGGGTTACCAAAATCGTGGGATAAAATTACACGTAACAGGCTTTTTGTCTTTCCCTGGGAAGTAGGCTAATAATTGCATAATAATCACATACTAACAGTCCAGTTTAATGTAAAAATCTGATATTTGGAAATCGATGAGATGTTTTCTAAATTATATAAGCAACACAAGACAAAAAAAAACAACCTTACATTTGAATTGGGTGACGGGCGGTAAAGGAACTGGATATTGGATTAGGGATGCACTGGCCCCGAAAAGGTTGAAAAACACTGATGTATAGGGCTTAACTGATTAGGGAGCTACATTATGTGCTGACATGAAGCAAGTAAGCGTTTCTTTTCAACAAGATCAGAGTCAGTCCTCTCTTTAAGACAGCCCCCCCCCCTCCCCCGCCCAGAAAAAAGAAACGTGAGCCCCCCGCCCTCCCGAAACTATACCATGTAGTTTGTACATTGCGTTGAGCCCATTCATTTCTGTGCCGGGGCGGGTAGAGCCAGCATCGTTCATTCATGATAAATGTGTATTACACACATGGGCACCTCCAAACCGATTAAATGTGAGTTGGAAGCTGGTTCTACTTCCAACTGTAGGCGAGTAGTGCCAGTGCGAAAAATGCCAGTCCGACATGTTAGCCCAAGCGCATCCTGAGTTGTTTTGACATTTGAAGTCCGTTTCAACTAGACGCCCATTCCATTCGATTAATAGTCGCCCATAACCCGCTCGGATATCTCTCCCACTGACTGAAACCAACCATCTCCTACCGAAGAAAGTCTGTTGGCATGGTGCGCTGGGGTACTTGGAACGCCCTTACAAGTCATTATCAATCTGTTCCCTCTCGCGCCCGACATGGTTATGGGGCGCACTGTGGAGTGGGTGAGAGAGACACAGAGCACACTCTCTCTCTCTCTCTCTCTCTATCTCACACACACACACACACACCGCACAAGCTCTGACATTTCTGATTACAGTGATTACCAGCCGTTGCAATGAAGTCATATTTTTGTACCCAATTACAGATTGTCAAGGCAACAAATGAATCTGTGCCCACCAGCGATGTGAATAGACGTATTATTTTCAAATTTCAATTTATTTTCCCTCAGTCGAAAGACTGTTGTCTGTGTGTGGTGGCTGCCACTCAGACAATGGCGCTGCTGTATATTGTTAGCAGTCAGACAGTAAGACGCTGGCACACTTTGTCTGTTGGGGTGTGAGAGTGCGTGCATGCGTGCGTCAGTGGTGGAAAGTAACTAAGTACATTTACTTACTGTAAGTACAATTTTGAGGTATTTGTACTTGACTTATTTCCAATTTCCAATACTTTTACTTCTACTCCACTACATCTCAGCGGCAAATATTGTACTTTTACTCGACTACAATTATTTGAAATACTTAGTTACTAGTTACTTTTCAGATATAAATCATTATATTATAAAACACACATTAACCACTTTAGCCCTATTTTATACCTAGGCTATTTGAAAATAGCCGATCTACAAGCTCACAATGCGTCACATCGCTTGTAGATCTGCTATTTTCAAACATTTTTGTACTTTTACTTTTGGTACTTCAAGTATATTTTGATGCCAATACTTTTGTACTTTTACTCAAGTAACATTTTGAACACAGGTCTTTTACTTGTAACAGAGTATTTCTACATTGTGGTATTGCTACTTTTACTTACAGTAAGTAAAATGTCAGAGTACTTCTTCCACCACTGCGTGCAGGTGTGTGTGCGTGGGCAAATGTGTGCACACGCAAGTGTGTGCGCGTGCGTGCGTGCGTGCAGCACGTGTGTGCATTGGCTTCTTTCTGATCTGCCAAAGGCACGATATGGAGCTGCGGTTCAAATTACATTTCAGAACAAAGCACGGTGCCGTGTGTGTGTGGTGTGAGTTATGAATGTGTTGAATTAGTTCCCAGGGCCCCTCCTGGGGCACTACCCTGTGTCTTCTGGAGCCTTGGTGGCATCAATGCCGTCTAGTCACTCCAGCCTGGAAACCCTTCCTCTCTCGTCCCTCATGTCCCTTTGGTCCACTCTGTCTGAATGGAGTCAACAACAAAAACGTCCAAACACAATGTTTGTGTGAAGGGAATATAAAGAGCTGCCATCACAGGGATAGAATTTCAGGGACTTTGTGATCCACACAGCTTTGTCTTGTTCTGTGTGCAGAACTATCTGTCCTAAGCGCTTGTGTTTGTTTATTGTCATTCTGTTGTCCGCTGTTCAAACTATAGGTGGCTGTTTTGACAGTGCTGTGTCAGGCTGACACGTCCCCAAACGAAATCGAATGGCTCATGAATAAGCACCATGAATTATGGACGGTACAGTTATGGACACGTACTGTACGTCGTCTTTCATGCAGTCGTGCTGTTTGTTTTGGGAAGGAAATGACAGAGTACACGTTAACCCTTTAAGATCGGGAAAGCATTTGTCATTTTAGATTCGAAGCGCGGCACCGAGTGCCGTGCTACGAGCTTGTAGATCTGCAATTTTTTTTTAAAT
The DNA here is from genome assembly GCF_963280865.1 of Gymnoscopelus braueri. Classification (NCBI taxonomy): domain Eukaryota; kingdom Metazoa; phylum Chordata; class Actinopteri; order Myctophiformes; family Myctophidae; genus Gymnoscopelus; species Gymnoscopelus braueri. Next base: position 16,924,557 of record NC_137626.1, read on the forward strand.
CATGAAAATTTGTGCAAATCTTTGAATATATATATATTTTTTAAGCGAACATTTTTTACTCAAATCTTTGCCTCTGAGGGATTCTACAAAGGTTGTCTAAATCCTAACTTTTTCATGTCAAGGACCCCCAAAATGATTATGTATTTTATTTGGCCGCGGACTCAAAATATGTTGTTCCAGGGACCCCCAGAAGCAAAGATTTGAGTTACAAATGTTCGCTTTAAAAAATATATGTATTCAAAGATTTGCACAAATTTTCACGATTTTTCAAAAATAGCAGATCTACAAGCTCGTAGCGCGGCACTCGGTGCAGCGCTACGAGCTTGTAGATCTGCTATTTTTGAATAGCCAAAGTATAAAATTATCGTCAAAGTGGTTACACTGATGCGTTCCCGGTCTTAAAGGGTTAAGACCCCCCAAAAAAGAGAGCATGTGAAGTTTTAGGAATTTGTACAATTGACAAGATGAATGTACATTCCAGACAGGTTTATAGCTTGGTCGGAGAAAAAAGAGCCGGACAGAATAGAAACGGAACAGAATGGAGACTGCCTTGACCTCGTTCTCTAGGCAGTTAAAGGTATGTGCTGTACTGGGCATGTTTCAAATGGCTTGCTGTCATAACTGTCCAACAAAAGATTAAATGGGGATGCTATGCTAGTTACAGTTTTGGAGCCATCTCTCTGTCAGCAAACTGTGCTGTCACCCCCCAAAAGAAAAAAAAAGTAATAAAAGAACTGAGACTCTGGTGACAGTTACCGAGGCAAAACAATTTCTCTATGAGTGAGATGCACCACCGGAGAGCAAACAATTGGTTTCATACTGCGACTTATACTTTATTCATGGCAGGGGGATATGGAGCTGGCAAACTACAGGCAATTCCAAAAATCCTTCAACAAAAAATGATAAGAGTACCTCCATCCGTTACCGTGGCCTACTGATAATGTCTCATTCACAGTGATTTTAAAACCGGCATGCAGGTAAGAATCCAATACATTTAAAACACTGTGGTGCAGCTGTTTCTCATTCTCCCCCCTTTTTTTCCTCCTCTTTTCCGTGTCAGACAACCAGGCACAAGGTACAGTATGTGTTTTATCACTTTCCACTGCTTTGATGCAACCGCAGTGTTGACTTCAACCTTGCAATTTCTCCTGTCTGCAGCAAATCGATTTTCAACCTACCCCACGAGCTCATTTCACACACAGGTACAGATCGGGTGGTGATGACAATGTTTTTAGTTGCTCTGCTCACAGCCTTGTTCATGGCCTAAACGCGTCAGCGTTGATGCTGGAAGCAGCTCAGTCAGATGCATTTTGTGTCAGACAATTTAGGCCCCAGTTATCTGCAACAAATGGTTGTACACTTGTATTTGGTGGAAAAGGCTTAGCTCTGAGGATACTTTCCAATGAATCGTGCTTTGGAGCACGCACGCACGCATGCACCATACACACACCAGTGGTGTAAAGTAACTAAGTACATTTACTTAAGTACTGTACGAGGTATTTGTACTTTACTTGAGTATTTCCAATTTCCAATTTTTCTTTTACTTCTACTCCACTACATCTCAGAGGCAAATATTGTGCTTTTACTCCACTACAATTATTTGAAAACTTTAGTTACTAGTTACTTTGCATAATATACATTATTACATTATAAAACATACACTAACCACTTTAGCCCTATTTTATACATAGGCAATTTGAAAATAGCCAATCTACAAGTTCTGCGACGCGTTGTGAGCTTGTAGATCTGCTATTTTCAAACATTTTAATACTTTTACTTTTGGTACTTTAAGTACATTTTGATACCAATACTTTCGTACTTTTACTCAAGTAAATTTTGAATTCTGGACTTTTACTTGTAACAGAGTATTTCTATATTGCAGTATTGGTACTTTTACTTAAGTAAAGAATTTGAGTACTTTTTCCACCACTGACACACACACACACACACACGCGCGCTCACACACACACACACACACGCACACGCACACGCACACGCACACACACGCACACAATTTATAATGAAACCGGGGCACCATGCCAGGAATAATTTGGAAATAGCCTGCAGAGTCCATGTACACGTATCAGCAGGAGGAGGTTGGGGTGGTGGGATGAATTTTCAGTGATCTGAGTGGACGCAGCATGGTGGCTCCAATGAGTATCAGAGTGAGCGTTAGCTGTGAGTTAGTACAGGGGTGTGCAACCTTCCGGGCAAAATGATCACTTTTCCACCGTTTTCCAAGGTGGCCGAGATCACCCAGTGCCAGACAATGTAAACCAGTGGTGGAAAAAGTACTCAAATTCTTTACCAGTACCAATACTGTAATATAGAAATACTCTGTTACAACTACAAGTCCAGAATTCAAAATTTACTTGAGTACAAGTACAAAAGTATTGGTATCAAAATGTACTTAAAGTACCAAAAGTAAAAGTAGGCCTAATAAAATGTTTGAAAATAGCAGATCTACAAGCTCACAATGCCTTGCAACGCGATGTAAGCTTGTAGATCTGCTATTTTCACAATATATGCCTCTTTCTTATATTTCTTATATGACAATGTGGCCAATGTTTGACCAGTCTGTTGATTACTTTTGTTACAGTAATGGTCTTATTTCATTTCATTAATTTTTTCCCTTTTATTTTTTTTACAGGTATTAAAAAGGTCTTAAAAGTCCTCAAATTGTCACTTTACTGCCATCTGGGGACCCCCCTAAAATCATGTGAGGACCCTCCTGGGGGACCCCGACCCACAGTTTGAGAACCACTGGGATAGACCACCATCGGAGGCCGGCCTCTTTGATGTGGGACCTATAAGACGAGGGCGTGGCTGCACGGCACTGAACTGGATGTCTGATGATGATGATACACAAAGTCAGCTTTGTGAGGTCAAACATCCCTATACTGTACCAGTGGTTCTCAAACCTTTTTAATATCAAGGCCCCCCCAGTTTGGTACGCATATAGGCCACAGACCCCCATAACTCGGACAGTGTACAAATTAAACCATATGGACCGTTAGGGGTCCATTTGGTTTCATTTGTACACTCTCCTAGTTACAGTGCATACCTGGGATTGTCCATTTGGTTCCTAACTGTCAACGATTTAGCCGACGACCCCTTGGGAAGGGTTGCCAGATCTGCTTATTATAATTTCCCCGCAAGATTTTATTTGAAAATAGCCGATCTACAAGCTCACAACGCGTCGCATCGCGACGCGTTGTGAGCTTGTAGATCTGCTATTTTCAAATAGCTTATGTATATGTTAAAGTGCACATGTGGCCCATTATCACTTGTTTTGGGCTGAGACCTGGTTGCGTCTTTCTCTCACAGAATCTGGCAACACTGCCCCTGGAACCCCTTCAAGGACTCCTAGGACTCCCCTGACTCCACCATGGTCCTGAGGACAAGGGGAATCTGCTGGCTTCAAGTTGACATGCTACAATATAATAATAATAAACTTTATTTGTATAGCACCTTTCATGACACGAAATGCAGCTCAAAGTGCTTTACAGAGCAAGAATAAAGCACAAGTGCTTTACAGAAAAAGTACAAATAATAATAAAAAGGCAGTGAATCAGGCAAAAACAGTGAGGGCATGAATAACAACACAGAGATTTAAAAAGCAACTAAAAGCAAGAGTGAAGAAATAGGTCTTGAACTGTGCTTTAAAGCTATCCACAGAGGCTGTGGATACAAGCCCATTCCCTCCTAGATAATGATCATTGGGAATTTCTGTTATACAGCTCTTTTTTTTCCTTCCAAAAACTGTACATTTAAGTGTTAAAAAGCTTGATTTCTTTGGACACATTTAACAGCCTAGAAATACATGGCTTTGACTTTCTCGGACAGTATTTTCTTCCGTTCAAAGGGTCCATCACCCTGCTTTATTCATGGCAACAGAGTTGCTTAGCAACTTTATGAAAAGCAAAAAGTTTGCCATAACCTTTACACCTAAACGGATTAGGTTTTCTGACTCATAACTCACATTCTTTTTTTTTTAGCATTCAGGTTTTGAATACAATAATCTTACAACATTGAACAGCTTAGGGATTGGGAATGCTCTGAACACTTTTGGAAGGCGCTGTGTATATTTAATCAGTGTGCCATTAATTTACTTCAACCTGGCTTGAACCGCAAGTCCTCTGTCCTCCAGCACTACCAATATGTAACCTTTCAGTCAAACTGAGCGTGGGTCGTCAAAGGCTAACAAGTTCTTAGAACAGCCAGAAAAATATAGCAACTCAGGTTACCTACACCTACAGTATTGAATAGGGCTCCCTCTATGCCATAGAGTCTATGGCATAGAGGGAGCCCTATTCAATACTGTAGGCTCTATGCCATGGGTCTTCAACAGGGGGTCCTCGGAGTTACTACAGGGGGGCCACCAAATATTTGTGTGATAGGAACTTGTTTTATTTTATTTTCATTATAAACCACTTGAAGCCTAGCATGTGTATTCCGTGTGGAACGTTCACCGATCTACAAGCTCACGACATGTCGCAGCACAACACATTGTGAGCTATGGAAGGTTCATATTAACAGGATCATACAAAGAAAACAAAAATTTAATTTAAGTAAGGAACAACTGTGTACTTGAATCTGTTGTACTGATGGACATACTGACCATCATATCATGGTCAGTATGATGGTCAGTAACATGTCAGTATGATGGTCAGTAACATGTCAGTATCATGTCAGTATCATGTCAGTATCATGTTGTATATAAAATCTATGAAAAAAGTGAATGTGCAACACAATTTCATACAGTATGTTGAGCAGTGGCACCCTATGGCTCTGGGTACACCTACATCTAACACCCACTATTATTACATGTGGTAGCTGCTGCTGGTTGTTTTACTAGCCTATACCATGTTTTTAATCTGCTTTGGTTTTTAACCTAAACTACAAAATCATAGGGTTTCATGCCCTTTTAAGTCCTACGTATGACATGACATAATGAAAACTGATGATCTACAACTCAATGCGTAAGGTGGTAGGTAGATCTGCAATTTTCCTATTGTTTGATAATTTTTGCCTATAACAAGAAATAGGATCTCATTGTTGTGGTCTTTTCATTGGAATGGTGTCAGTGGTAATTAATATAAAATATAACAATAATAATACTTAATACTCAAAGCATGATGCACCAGCCAGCGACATTATTCATGACATTGCAAAATACCATCAGCTTAAAGACACATTTTGAATGCAGACATATTGAACACCCAAAATCTCCCTCTATTAATCTCCCCTTGAGTCAACTTCAGGTCCTCATAAGTCAGGGCATGCCATGGCATATTATATGAGGCCAAGTCTCGATTCGTGTAAATGAATAACTGGGTGCTTGTGTTAATATGGCATTAGAGCTTTACACGTCCCCTGACCACTGAAAGCCCTTGACACACAGCGGCCTCGGCAGTCGGCGTGCGGTTACCGCGGAACAGCTAATATTAGACTATTTGTAGCACCATTAAGTCGAGGTTAAAGTCACCCGGCGTGTATCGCTCTCGATGGATTGTAATTTTGTCTGGCACATATGACACGCCGGGGTCAAGGATGTTAACCCTTTAAGACCGGGGAAAGCATCATGTGTGTCGTTTTAAGATTTCTTTGGCCATTCAAAAATAGCAGATCTACAAGCTAAGCTTGTAGATCTGCTATTTTTGATCTGCTATTTTTGAAAAACGTGGAAAATCTTGGAATATATATTTTTTAAAGCGAACATTTGTAAAATATTTAGTTCCAGGGACCCCCAGAAGCAAAGATTTGATAATGTCCGCTTAAAATAAATGATAATAATCAGATATTTGCACACATTTTCATGATTTTTCAAAAATAGCAGAACTACAAGCTCATAGCGCGGCACTCGGTGCCGCGCAATGAGCTTGTAGATCTGCTATTTTTGAATAGCCAAAGAAATATAAAATGACACAGATGCGTTCCCGGATAGAGAGGGTTAATAGACGGTACACAAATGTTTAAGATCACTACTTACCCATGAAATGAATGAATCTGTCTGTGAGTCATGGGCCATGCTTACTGATTGTTCTGCCTAGCAGTCCCAGGAAGGGAGAACATGGTGAAACCACCAAACTGAGCTGTAGTATTACACGGCCACAGGTTTATACAAATTCATTAAGAGTATTGTGGAAAGACTGTGTCACAGGATTTGTAATAATAATAATAATAATAATAATGGATTTTATTTATAATGCACTTTACATTTGAAAAATCTCAAAGTGCTACAATAGGCAGTTGCATAAAAAGAAACATCACGCCATTAAAAACATCTGAGAAACTGAAACGAAACAATTAAAACATATGGGGCATAAAGCCTAGAGGTAAAACCAGTGTAGATAAAAAAAAATGCTTTGTTAAAAAGGTAGGTCTTTAGTCCTCTCTTCAAGCAGTCAACCGACTGTGGTGCATGCTCTCAGGTGGACATGGGGAGGGCGTTCCACAGTTCGGGGGCGACCGAGCAAAAAGCCTGGTCGCCCATGGTACGTAGCTTGGCCTTGTGGGTGTCGAAGAGGTTGGTGTTTGAAGAGCGGAGGTTGCGGGTCGAGGGTTGTAGGGAGACTAGTTCCTTGAGGTAGGAGGGAGCGTTGCCGTGGACGCGCTGATTTGTCACACAATCAAGAATCAAGAGGGATTTAGTGTCACTCCCTCATACAGGTACGGTATTTGACATTTCCATAAAGACTGTGCTAACACAATAATACAACGTAAAGACCAGATGATGATGATAATGATTATTATTATAAACTAGAAAAGTGCGCTCCTATGAGCGCAGATCTCTGCCAAGCCGGGTTCACTACTATACCCACTGTTCCCATTCCATGGATTCTGTGAGAAATGTTAGGTAGTACTGTATACACATAGGTACCTCATGCAGGCTGCTGCTGCTGTTCATTGGAGTGATGTTATAAGGGCCGCAATATTGATCCTGTCAAGTGTGCTACATGTACTGTATGTCTATGGAAGCAGTAGGTCTCTCCGCAATTGAAATAATATTAACTCACTGAATTCTAAATACATTTTCACACAATTGTGTTTCTTACAAATATCAGACATGCAGTTATGTTATGATATAGGATGCTTTGTTTTATAAAAAATAAGGGTTTTCATACCGAAAAAAATCTTAGTATATAACAACGGTAATGATCATGAAACTGAAAAAAAGGTGCCTGCATGATATGGCAGCAGCAATGATGGATATGGCCCCAGAGGCCAATGAGGCATCTAAATATGTATGTATGTCTATTGCCAGTGCGTCCTTTTGTATTTTGCTTAAGTTTGAGTGTATTTTCCTTTTACCTGTCTATTTTGTGTATGTCTGTTTGTTTTTGGAAAAAAAAGAAAAAAGGAAGCAATCCATGTATATGAACAGAAATGTATAATCCTATCCTGTGCTTCACAATAAAAAAAAATTGAAACAAAAATTGCAGATATACAAGCTCATAGCGTGGCACTCGGTGCCGCGCTATGAGCTTGTAGACCTGCTATTTTTGAAAAATCAAGAAAATGTGTGCAAATCTTTGAATATATATATTTTTTATGGTTCATGGTTCAAACCAGGAACTTTTGTTTTGTTTTGTTTCCGACTCTAATTCTTCACTGAAGGGCGTGCAAGAGAACTGATTTAACAGGAGACATGGTGGTTAAGTGGTAAGTCATGACTTGAAGAGCAGAAACTGTGAAGACAGTTTGTTTAAATCCATCTTTTGTAAGATCTTCACTCTACATGTAGATCTGAGAAGGCCAATTAATGTCGTCACATTCATCTTCCATGTGTCTGTGGTCCAGGGGAAAAGTCGGTGTATTGTAACCAGAAGGTTCATGGTTAAAACCAGGGATGAGTTTTTTTTTGTTCCACTGAAAACATTTTGCATTCCACTTCAAACATGTTGCATTTTTGTTGTGTTCCACTAAAAAAAAATTGCATTCCACTTCAAACATGTGTGGTGTTCCACTTAAAACATAATTGAGTCATGGTCTAATCATTTGACTCTCGGAACAGAAATTCCATGTTCAAGCCCCATCTAGATAGCAAAATATTGAGTGAATCAATGTTGAAATATGGTTAGGCACAAATTTAGAATCCATGTTGAAAACTAACATTGAAATTGTACAGAAAGCGCTACTATTGTTAAACGTTGGATTTTTTTCAACCATAAACGACTCTAAATCAATGTTCATAACAAAGATTTGTGTTTAAAAAAGTATTAAGAAATTGTCAAAGAAATGTCAAGATTCATGAAAATGTGAATTAGGTATTTGTAGGATTTGAACCTATAGGATCTATGGATCATGCAGAAAGTGTCTTTACACAATGAACTATTGAACCTATTACTCATCAGCAGCCAAATGGTTTCCATTGTGCTCCAAACTGCTCCATTAACAATCCAGACAAGCAACAGCACAACAAACAACAATATATATAAAAACTATAATAAATTCAACTGCATGTCTGGATATATTTTGTTTGTATCGTTGTTTGTTGTTAGTTAAAGCAGGAAGAAAACATGTTCAGAGCAGGCAGCATGGTAGGTCACTGTGTTAAGACACTGACTACGTGATCCAAAGATCGTGGTTCAAATCCACCTGTTCTTTACTCTGAAGCATGTTTTGAACACTAACATCCAGAAACTACACTTAAAAGCATTAAAAGAAACATGTGTGAATGTGTGGAGGTGCCGTAGGGCAGCGGATGGTTGGTGGACACCTCTGTGGTCTTTGGCAAATAGGGCCACACGGCGACCAGGGCCACAGGTTCAATTCCCGTCTCTGCAAGCAAGGCCACAGGTTCAAGTCCAGCCTAGGGAGGCACCGAAGCCAATACTCATGGATGTACTCATTACAGTGGGGTGGGGGGAGCAGTGACGCTCCTCGTTGTTTCCACACAGTAACGTTGGGGGGTCATGGCAACAAAAATAACACCTACCTGACCTTTTATATAACCACCAGGGACGTGCAGAGGGATTTGGAGAGGCAGGGGCTGGAATTTCAAAAGGGCATTTTTTTTAACGAATAAATACCATACTTTTAGGCCCGAAACCCTGACAAATCCGAAAATCACTGCATGCTTAATGTCCTCAAAGTCACACACCCAACAAGCTTTGAACTGAGCAGATTGGACCTTCGGTTCCAAAGATAATCTTGAAAACTGACACTTTCGACGGCTTTCGATCTCCGATTATCAATTGAGTTTTAGCCATTGTCGCACGCTTTTCTTTAATAACACGGGCTAGGAAGGTCGGACGGCGACAAACTAGATACCTGAGGAAAGTTCACTTTGAGCTTTTGTCCAGTCTGCAGAGGGCGCTTTTTTACCGACCGGTACAAGGGCAGGGGCTCGAGCCCCCTTTCATGTCTCTGTGTGCACGTATCTGATAACCACGGTAACAATGTCAATTAGAAAAACTATTGAGACAGCATAATGCAATGACTTCATTTGTTTTTGTTTACAATGTTGGACAGAAGGCCATGTAAGTTTAACATGCATAGAAAAGCAGCTGTCTGTGTCCAAAACATTTGCTGTGTTCACTTCATGATGTCAAGTACAACATGCATGGTACTTGTTTACTGCCTCTAGGGGGCATGGTTCCTCCTTTTTCTTTAATTTAGTACCTCCCTGTCTCCAGGGGGCGCTGTTTATGTTGTTGAGCTGCAGCTGATATGCTACAGGAAGTGACCAGACTTCCTTTCCCCCCTGTAAACATTCCTGTTAGGATTAGGATCAGACTTTTAGAGGTTAGGTGTAGGGGTTGGAATTAGAGTTAAACATCATGATTTACATTTAGATCTGTAAGCTTGTTGTGAGCTTGTGGATCTGCTATTTTTCGGCTTTGAGCTCAAGGTTAAAAATGGCAAAAAAGGCAGAAGTGGCATTGTATAGTCGTGAGCTCAGGTGTGAGACAGGCTCTAGGTGTAGGTTTAGTTCAGTTCAGATGAAACTCCAGCTCTCCACACTTGCAAGCAGGTAACTAAACATTGTTATTAACCACCTACATTTAACAGCTTTGTTTAAAATAATTCAGTTTGGGGAACTAGTCTGTGAATTATTAGCCCTAGAATGTCTGTGATCTTACATACATTTCATGTATTCCAAATACACAGTCATAGATCACCCTCGTCGACGCACTATAGTGACCATCTGCGCGGCCATAAAAGTGCTCTAAACTCCGTCTGTACTCACCCAATAATTAATTCCTAAGACTTGGAGTCATATTGTGTCCTCTAGTTTCATATCCATTTGAAAGTTCTGCCAGAAAACGTGTGTTTAGTCAAATATCTCCACTTTTCCACGAGCTGCACACGGACGACTTTCTGTACGGGGCTAGGGGGGCGCGACTTGAGTGATGGACCGAATTTACCCAAACACACAAACGTCATAACAAATTGACACAGGGAAGCACAAACGAATGGGGAACACAATTGACAGGTGCTTGTGATTGGTGCGGGGTAATGAATCACTCCATCTGCCAATTGTGTGTCCCAAACATTTGTGCGTCCTAAAGGAAGTTTACATATATCAGTCCTGCACTCATTCCAGGCCCCCCCTAGCCCGTACAGAAAGTAGCCCGTGTGCAGCTCGTGGAAAAGTGGAGATATTTGACTAAACACACGTTTTCTGGCAGAACTTTCAAATGGATATGAAACTAGAGAACAAAATATGACTCCAAGTCTTAGGAATTAATTATTGGGTTTAGACGGAGTTTAGAGCACTTTTATGGCCGCGCAGATGGTCACTACACAGTGCGTCGACGAGGGTGATCTATGACTGTGTATTTGGAATACATGAAATGTATGTAAGATCACAGACATTCTAGGGCTAGTGAATTATATGACATTGAAATGGACAAAATGAGGTATTATATTTTATAACAGAGTGAAGGAAACTCTTTCAATCTACTCTCTGTTCCAATGGCTCATAGTGTCATCTAAACCAATGGTTCTTAAACTTTAACATTAACATCAACTCTGACCGTACAACTGGAACCAAATGGACCCGTTAGGGTTGGGTCCATGTGGTTCCTTTTAGACCAGTGCACCAATACAAGGGTCTATTTGAGAGTGTACAAATTGTAACCAAATGGACCCATACCGGTCTAACTCTGGTTACAATGTGTACACTCTCAGAGTTAGACCGGTAAGGGTCCAATTGGTTACATTTCCTAAAACGAATGTGAAATGGGACATATTGCATAGTGATTTCTTTCTACTTTTGGTACTTAAAGTACATTTTGCTACCAATACTTTTGTACTTTTACTCAAGTACATTTTGAATTCTGAACTTTTACTTGTAAGTATTTTTACATTGCAGTGTTGATACTTTTACTTAAGTAAAAAAAAATAAAATAAATAGTACTTTATCCACCACTGCCGGTAAGGGTCCATTTGGTTACAATTTGTACACTCTAAGAGTTAGACCGGTAAAGGTCCATTTGGTTACATTTGGGGGGTAATTAGAAGTGTGGGTGGGGCTGACAAAGCTACATCCAAAAGGGCCCATAAATGTTTTCCATGAATGTGACCATGAATAACACTTTTTTTTCTTTGTCTTTTCAGGATATAAAGTCAAAGAAGAATAGTCAAGTGAAGAAGACATAAGGTAGGAACTCTATGCTGCTTGTTCAGTGAAGAGCTGCTTCTCTGCAGTGAAGATTGGTGTTCAAGGTAGGAACCATGTTTTTTTTTTCCTTTTTGATGGGGGGTTTGGGGTTGTTTGCGAAAAAAAGAACACCTAAAAAAAAACACGAAACGAAGGCACAGGCATGGAGCTCCTGGTTTACTGGGATGGGGTTCAATTCCCCACTGTGCCCTGCTCATTGTGTTGGCATTTGTATTTGAACTCTCACATTGAATAGTTTCATATATTATACAGGCATCAACCTTTAGTATGTATCACAATGTAGAGCTTTAACTTTTTAACTTATCTTAAAAAAAAGCTATCTTTAAAGATCACTTCAATGTGAATGTATATGAAGACACTGTATCCAGATGTATACTTCCCAGCTCTGTGCATAATGGGTTATTTGAAAGGTGTTAAATAATCATTTGTGGTTAAATCACACCCCCCCTTAAGTTAATATATTCTGTATTTCTGATCTAATCAGTGCTATGGTCTTGTAGGGAATCGACGAACTGTGCCGACTGTAGTGGCCGAGCTTTGAACCTGTAACCTACGGCTCACTAACCATTCACCTACAGCTGTACTTAGACCTGTGGTTCTAAAACATTTTGTTGTCAAGGACCCCCCAAAATGACATGTATTTGGCAGTGGACATCAATGTGAAAAGATGTAGTGTCAGGGCCCCCCATGAAAAAGATTTATATTTAAAACTTAAAAAGAATATATATTTATTTTTACACAATGTCAGGGTCAAGAATCAAACTCATAACCTCCTGTTTCTCAGGCAGGATATTTATCCAGTGGGCCACTGTGCCATGCTAAAGATTGAAGGCCAATTAGATAATGACAGAAAAGCCAAAGGCTTGTTTCCATTCCATAACATTCAAACATCTAGACAAGCAACAGCAAAACAAACCATAGACAAAATAATATGCTGTAAAGATCTTTTTTTTTTTTTTTTGTATTGTTGTGTGCTGTTCCCCAAAGAGGAATGAAGACCTCATCACAGCAAGGCAGCTGGTAGCACAGCGGGTTGAGTCTCTGCCAACACTGCCAACATGTTCCAGAGATTGTGGGTTCAAACCCCACTGACTCTTTACCCCGAAACCTTCCTTTAAAGACTGAGTTCCAGAAGAACTAGTCTAAAGCCGCCCGGAAAGCAGTGAGGATTGGCCGGTACCAATGGCGCAGCGGACTAGTCAGAGACTAGTGGCAGGACACCTTGTACATTGTACTTGGTTCAAACCTTGTGTCAGGTACTGAAAAATAACCCATCGATGCGCGAGCAGTGGGCACTGGGAGGGCCGTCTCCTCCCCGTGGTTTCCAGACAATAAAGCGAAGGGGTTATAGAAAAAATTGAAACGGCCAGCTGAAATGTTACTGAAAGATTCACTCTGCCGGAACACAAACTAGTCGAGCGAGAGAGACTAATGAAGGGGTGGAGCTAGAGAGAGGAAGTGGTGGAGATGAAGGGGTGGAGCTAGAGAGAGGAAGTGGTGGAGATGAAGGGGCGGAGCTAGAGAAAGGAAGGGGTGGAGCTAGAGAAAGGAAGGGGCGGAGCTAGAGAGAGAGAAAGTGTCAGAGATGAAGGGGCGGAGCTAGATAGAGGAAGTGGCGGAGATGAAGGGGCGGAGCTAGAGGGAGGAAGGGGCGGAGCTAGAGGGAGGAAGGGGCGGAGCGAAAGGGAGAAAGGGGCGGAGCGAAAGGGAGAAAGGGGCGGAGCGAAAGGGAGAAAGGGGCGGAGCTAAAGGGAGGAAGGGGCGGAGCTAGAGAAAGGAAGGGGTGGAGTTAGATAAAGGAAGGGGCAGAGTTAGAGAGAGGAACTGGTGGAGATGAAGGGGCGGAGCTAGAGGGAGGAAGTGGTGGAGAGGAAGGGGCGGAGCTAGAGAGAGGAAGGGGCGGAGCTAGAGAGAGGAAGGGGCGGAGCTAGAGAGAGGAAGGGGCGGAGCTAGAGAAAGGAAGGGGCGGAGCTAGATAGAGGAAGTGGTGGAGCTACAGAGAGGAAGGGGTGGAGCTACAGAGAGGAAGGGGTGGAGCTAGAGAGGTGTAATAGAAGATAGTTATGATAACTATTGCATTACTATATATATATGAAATATTATAGTTATAACTATCGCAATACAATCTATATATATATATGATATATTATAGTTATGATAACTATCGCAATACAATAATGATAGTTATGAGTCGCATTACAAAAATGATAGTTATGATAACTATCGCAAAACAACAACTATTGCAATATAATAGAAGGTGTATGATAACTATCACAGATGAAAGATAATATCAGTAGGACACTGTAGGGAATTGAACCCCATCCTGGTAAACCAGAAGTTCCATACCAGTGTCTTTGAAGTTGTGAGTGTTTGTGCTTTCTAAATACACCTCAAAGCAGTGGTGGAAAAAGTACTTAAATTCTTTACTTAGTACTCACATTTCTTACTTAAGTAAGAGTATCAATACTGCAATTTAGAAATACTCTGTTACAAGTAAAAGTCTGGAATTCAAAATGTACTCAGGTAAAAGTACAAAAGTATTGGCATCAAAACATACTTAAAGTACCAAAAGTAAAAGTACTAGTTATGCAGAATAACTGTCTAACATGTGTAAAAGGCTTTTGAAAAAAGCAGATCTACAAGCTCACAACGTGTCACCATATGACGCGTTGTGAGCTTGTAGATCTGCTATTTTCAAATAGCCAAAGTTTATACAGGGCTGAAGTGGTTAATGTATGTTTTGTAATAATATTCAAAATCTACAAAGTAACTAAAATTTTCAAATAATTGTAGTGGAGTAAAAGTTCAATATTTGTATCTGAGATGTAGTGGAGTAGAAGTAAAAGAATAGAACAATGGAAATACTCAAGTAAAGTATAAAATCCTCAAAATTGTACTAAATTACAGTACATTTACTCAAGTACTGTACTTAAGTACAATGTTGAGGTATTTGTACTTTACTTGAGTATTTCCAATACTTTTACTTCTACTCCATTTCATCTTTTACTCCACTACAATAATTTGAAAACTTTAGTTACTAGTTACTTTGCATATATACATTATTACATTATATCTATATCTATAGATCTGCTATTTTCAAAATATTTTTTATACACTTGAAAACTTGTGAAATGGGACATTTCTGCATTTTGATGAGGGACTTACATTGGTGACGCACACATCCATGTTGTTCAGGAAGTCAGTCAGGACAGCGGGGGGGGGGGGGGGCAGCAGAGTCAGTCACACTCTACAGCAGTGAAAGAGAAAAGTCATTCAGTATAATTCATTATTATTATCAATCATTATTATTATTATCATTAGTATTGTTATTATTACTTAGAACACTATCAATACTTAACACATTCCCTGCCATTAATGGAGATCTCCGTCAATTAAAAAAACTATATATTTTTGAAATTATGCAAGAGGGCGCTCTTCCCCAACCTATGAATGATAGAGAATGACTGCGAGAGAATGAGAGAAACAGAAATCACATCCTAATAAACTGTCTGTCCATCCACTCCCATGTTATGAGATTTAGAAAAACACATCTAGCTCGGATTTCTTCTTTTTTTGATGAAAACGAGTCATGTTCAACTGCCGATTACAACAGAACGGACGATCGCGGTAAAAATGTTCTTGTTGCGGTGGATAAAAGAGACCTAGACTGGAATTGGCCAGACTGATAACGTGGATTCACTCTCACGTTCCTCCCCGGTATCAGTCTGGACTTCGGCCCATAGGGAGCGAGTATGAGAAATCAGAAAATGATCGGGCCAATCAGTGACTGCTTTTCAACTGCTGTCTGTACAACAGTGAAAAGCATTAAAAAAAACTGATTTCTCATACTCGCTCCCTATGGGCCGAAGTCCAGACTGATACTGGGGAGGACCGTGAGAGTGAATCCACGTTATCAGTCTGGCCAATGCCAGGTTGGAAGAGACCCTCCCCCTCCCCCCCCCCCCCGACAGCTTTTGTTTACATCCGTGTGCACATCGTGTCCTCCGTGGCTCTCCGTGGATTGTCAAAATAAGGTAAAAACGCCGGCAGCAGCGGATGCATTAATTAATTAATACCTGGCAGAGAATGTATTAATACTATTACTTAGCTTAGAGCTTTATTCCAACAATAGAATCAAGGATAACATTTATACATGGAATTTCACTGGTTGTGGTAGTGTGTGTGTGTGGTCAGTGGGCGGGCCAGCAGCACACATCATCCACCAGGGAGCAGTAGATTGGTACCAGATGTGTCCCAGGACACCACAAGTGTTGTGGAGTTTTGGACTTTTTGGTCTTACCTCTGTGACCTCTGACCTCCGCGATCAAAGGTCACAGAGGCACGCAAGCCTCCACGCCACGGCAAGGCAGAGTCCATGTGGAGGGAGGGTACAAGCTTGTAGATCTGCTATTTTAGAAAAATCATGAAAATGTGTGCAAATCTTTGAATATATATATTCTTTTAAAGCGAGCCCTTTTAACTCAAATCTTTGCTTCTGGGGGGTCCCTGGAACAAAATATCGTCGGCGACCAAATACATATAATTTTGGGGGTCCTTGACATGAAACAGTTTGAGAACCACTGATTATAGCAACGTATGTTTTTTTTTTTAACTGTTAGGATTTAGAATCCCCAGAAGCAAAGATTTGAGTACAAATGTTCGCTTTAAAAAATATATATTCAAAAATGTGCACAAAAAAAAAGAAGCTAAATTAGCAGATCTACAAGCTCATTCAAGAAGCTCCTTGAAATTAAAAGGTTTGAGAACCACTGTGCTACAGTACATTAAATGGAACAGAGCCTTCATTAGAACCACTGTGCTACACTAAATGGAACAGAGCCTTCATTAGAACCAATGTGCTACACTAAATGGAACAGAGCCTTCATTAGAACCACTGTGCTACACTAAATGGAACAGAGCCGTTATTAGAACCACTGTGCTACACTAAATGGAACAGAGCCTTCATTAGAACCACTGTGCTACACTAAATGGAACAGAGCCTTCATTAGAACCACTGTGCTACACTAAATGGAACAGAGCCTTCATTAGAACCACTGTGCTACACTAAATGGAACAGAGCCTTCATTAGAACCACTGTGCTACACTAAATGGAACAGAGCCGTCATTAGAACCACTGTGCTACACTAAATGGAACAGAGCCTTCATTAGAACCACTGTGCTACATTAAATGGAACAGAGCCTTCATTAGAACCACTGTGCTACACCAAGCACCATGGATGACAGGTAAGCAACAGAGGAACGTTTCGGCCTCACAGGCCTTCCTCAGCGTGTGTGAAGCATACAAACTCAGTGTCACTTTATAAAGGGGACCCCGCTGGGGTTCAATTCCCTGTGGTGTCCTGCTGATTGCATTTACATGTTAAAAGTGTACTATAAAGTATGTATGTCTATCAGTCCCCGTCAGTACCTGTCAGTCCGTCAGTCCCCGTCAGACCATCAGTCACCGCAGCACCGCAGCATACCTGGTGGGGCTCTCAACCCACAAGAAATAGCTAATAAAAAATGTCTTAAAATGCATTAAATTTGTACTTCAAACATTTGCTAATACTCTGTCCATTTGACAGTACACACTGTACACTTTAGCACACTAACCATTTTATCTCTAACAGTTCAGAAACCTGCCTACCAGTGACATAATTTCAAGCTAATGGACATTGAAAATGATGACCATTGATGTGATGTCACTGGTAGGCAGGTTTCTGAACTGTCCACTGCCCTCCTTTGAGACACAGAGTAGACATAAATGGTGCCATTTTTTATGAGCACTTTTACTTAAAGGGCAAGACCACTTTGGTAGAGGTTTGGGTTGTGTTGTTACCTTGCCATGATGTAACTCCAAAGGTGGGAAAGAAATAAAAAATAATTGCTCCATTAATTAGAAATTGATAATTCAAAATATGCTCCCCATTGACTTACATTGTATGGTAAAACAGCTCTCAAAGTCACTATTTTAGCACGTAAACGAACGCAAACAAAGTTGATTCAGACAATATAGAACATCACCAAACCCAGTACTGTTTTTTTTTTAAATAAAAATGTCAACTTCCTGTTGATTTTGCCATTTTTAATAAGTAGAAAACCTGGACTGGATCCGCGGATCCGGATCCATATCTTCAAATAGTAAAATCAAGAGGAAGTTGAAATGTTTATTAAAAAAACAAACAGTACTGGGTTTGGTGATGCTCTATATTGTCTGAATCATTTTTGTTTGTGTTCATTTATGTGCTTAAAGAGTGACTTTGAGAGCTGTTTTACCATACTATGTAAGTAAATGAGGAGCATATTTTTGAATTATCAATTTCTAATCAATGGAGCAATTATTTTTGATTTCTTGCCCACCTTTGGAGTTACATCATGGCAAGGTAACTACACAACCCAAACCTCTACCAAAGTGGTCTTACCCTTTAAGTAAACAGCAACAATACTTTTCCCACCACTGCATAACACATGCACTCGTATTTCAATAAAGGTAAACATCCTTGTTTATTGGTGGTGAATGGCCTGAATACTTTGCTCTGTTTAGTTTACCCCATATGAATACCTTATGTGAGCATAATAAAGAAAAGCAGAATAATAAATTAAATTACTATCAAAACATAAATGAGAAGTTTTTTTAAAGTAATTATACAGTTTCACAAGTTCTCAGTGCTTTATTGTCATAAATTACACTCTTCTACCATATGAATCTGTCATTCAGATATTCAGATAGAATACAGAGAGACGGTATAGTGTCTCAGTAAACTATAGGATAATAGAATACAGAGAGACAGTGTAGTGTCTCAGTAAACTATAGGATCATACAATACAGAGAGACAGTTTAGTGTCTCAGTACACTATAGGATCATAGAATACAGAGAGACCGTGTAGTGTCTCAGTAAACTATAGGATCATAGAATACAGAGAGACCGTGTAGTGTCTCAGTAAACTATAGGATCATAGAATGTAGAGAGACAGAGTAGTGTCTCAGTAAACTATAGGATCATAGAATACAGAGAGACAGTGTAGTGTCTCAGTAAACTATAGGATCATAGAATACAGAGAGACAGTTTAGTGTCTCAGTACACTATAGGATCATAGAATACAGAGAGACCGTGTAGTGTCTCAGTAAACTATAGGATCATAGAATACAGAGAGACCGTGTAGTGTCTCAGTAAACTATAGGATCATAGAATGTAGAGAGACAGAGTAGTGTCTCAGTAAACTATAGGATCATAGAATACAGAGAGACAGTGTAGTGTCTCAGTACACTATAGGATCATAGAATACAGAGAGACAGTGTAGTGTCTCAGTAAACTATAGGATCATAGAATACAGAGAGACAGTATAGTGTCAAGTATTTACAGTATTGTCAAGAATTTGCACCCATTTCAACCTCAAGACAACCTCAGAGTGCGTCTTTCCGTGGAAGTGTGTTGCTTTTTATTAGGAACCTAGGTACATCTTACTTGACCTCCAGAGTGTCACCTCGCCGCCTGTCACCTCGACGCCTGCTCCTCCCTGTAGTCTTCATGCATACGGACCTCCTCATCCATCTGAGCCTGCAGGTCCTGTGGACAGAGAGGGGAGTGTGCTGGTTGACCATGTTCACACGTCATCATCATTCATGTTCAGGTCTGTAACTCTGAGAGTGTAGAAATGGAACCAAATGGACCCTTACAGGTCTATAACTCTGAGAGAGCAAATACAACCAAATGGACCTTTACAAGTCTGTAATTCTGAGAGTGTAGAAATGGAACCAAATGGACCCTTACAGGTCTGTAACTCAGAGAGCAAATACAACCAAATGGACCTTTACAAGTATGTAATTCTGAGAGTGTACAAATAGAACCAAATGGACCCTTACAGGTCTCTAACTCTGAGAGTGTACAAATGGAACCAAATGGACCCTTACAGGTCTGTAACTCTGAGAGGACAGATACAACCAAATGGACCCTTACAGGTCTGTAATTCAGAGTTTAAATAGAACCAAATGAACCCTTACAAGTCTGTAACTCTGAGAGTGTACACATGGAACCAAATGGACCCTTACAGGTCTGTAACTCTGAGAGAGCAAATACAACCAAATGGACCCTTACATGTCTATAACTCTGAGAGTGTACAAATGGCAACCAAATGGACCCTTACAGGTCTCTAACTCTGAGAGTGTACAAATTGAAGCAAATGGACCCTTACAGGTCTGTAACTCTGAGAGGACAGATACAACCAAATGGACCCTTACAGGTTTGTAACTCAGAGTTTAAATAGAACCAAATTAACCCTTAAAAGTCTGTAACTCTGAGAGTGTACACATGGAACCAAATGGACCCTTACAGGTCTGTAACTCTGAGAGGACAAATACAACCAAATGGACCCTTACATGTCTATAACTCTGAGAGTGTACAAATGGCAACCAAATAGACCCTTATATGCGATGTCTGTGACTCAAAGAGTGTACAAATAGAACCAAATGGACCCTTACATATATCTATAACTCTGAGAGTGTACACATGGAACCAAATGGACCCTTACAGATCTGTAACTCTGAGAGTGTACAAATGGAACCAAATGGACGCTTACGGGTCCGTAACTCTGAGAGTGTACAAAGGGAACCAAAAGGACCCTTGCAGGTCTGTAACTCTGAGAGTGTGCAAATGGAACCAAATGAACCTTACAGGTCTGTAACTCTGAGAGTGCAAATAGAACCAAATGGACCCTTACGTATATCTATAACTCTGAGAGTGTACACATGGAACCATATATATATATATATATGTATATATATATATATACTTAAAGTACCAAAAGTAAAAGTATTAAGATCTGTTATTGAGAATATCTGTTATTGAAAATTACTGTTGTTTCCCCACAAATCATTAGGCATTACATTTATTTATTCAGCTACTTTCAATAGGGAGTGTAGTGTCTCAGTAAACTATAGGATCATAGAATACAGAGAGAGAGTGTAGTGTCTCAGTAAACTACAGGATCATAGAATACAGAGATACAGTGTAGTGTCTCAGTAAACTATAGGATCATATAATGTAGAGACAGTGTAGTGTCTCAGTAAACTGAGACAATACACTGTCACTACACTGCAGACACAGCTGCAGGCACACTTAAAATATCTTACAAATGTTGTTCCTAGTTTATTTTAATCTTTAATGAATAACTAAATTAAAATGTTTTGTTCATAGAGCATGCCGTAAAGCAGCTGTTCCCAATCTTGGTTTCTTTAGAAAAAAGTTTTTTGGAACTAGCAGATCTACTGTACAAGCTCCCAACATATTTTCGAATATTCACCTATAATGGTATAATTATAATCAAGTTTTGGGTCCCCACATTGTTTTCCTGTAGAGTGGGGTCTTTCTATAAAAAGGTTGAGAACCACTGCAGTAAAGCATACTTTCATTTCAGCATCTTCAACCTTCCTCTCTATGTTTTTAATGTCTCATTTAAGCCTAAAAGAATCACCATGCTGCTGCCTCACTAACCAAGGCTAGCAGCTAGCTAGCTTAGTTAGCATTAAACCTCTTAATAAAAAGCACGACAACGATACAGTGTTGCACTAAAGTACCTTTAAAACATTAACACAACATTCTCACAACCCCTGGTTGGGTTTTATCAAGTATCTGGACTCAAACAAGCAAACAAAGTATGTTATTACATGGTTAGCATTAGCATCAGGCTATGGGCCAAATGGTTTCACAACAACACTAAACTGACTGAATTCTCTTTGCTTCAGGATCACAGTAGGACTCCAATAAGAGAATGGCTCATTAGCTCTGCTGTATAATGGAAATAATCTACAATAAATGATGATTCTGTGTTTTGCATACCATTAGTTGTTTACAACTTGTTCTCATCAACCAAAACGACCTGGAAGTGAAGATTACAGAACAGGATGCAGTTTCTGAATATATAGAGAAAGTGTAATTGCGCCCTCCGGTGGGAACAACATGCTACGATAATATTTCCAGTAGCCCTATGACTCATATGGGTATAGATGACCATAGCAATGATAAGATCAGAAATTCACAATATAGAGCTTTAACTTAAAGGGGGGATGATTTAAAGGTAGGGTTTGTGATTTTTTTTTTGTTAAAAAGGTTAAAGTACTACAGTCTGATAGTAATCATTGCTACAGAGCGTTTGTTTGGTCACAGGGGTCTCTCCAGTTCTTTAGTAGAATATAGTACATTTTCAGGTAGGTGACAACATTTAAGCCAATCAGGAGAGGGCACTGAAAATGCATTTTCTGCTTAATAAAGAGCTGAAGAGACGGAGACTCCTTTTACTGAAGAAAATAACACTCTATAGCAATGAGTATCAGAATAGAGCTATTTAACACTTATATTAACACTTATACTTACCCTACCTTTAACCAAATATTATAACTTAACACCTTTCAAATATCCAATTATGGACAGAGCTGATAATCTGAATACAGTGTCTTCATATAGAAGTAATCTTTAAAGATTAAAAAGTGAAAGCTCTACATTGTGATACATACTAAAGGCTGATTCCTGTATAATACATGAAACTATATTCAATGTGAGAGTTCAAATATAAATGCCAACACAATGAGCAGGGCACAGTGAGGAATTGAACCCCATCCCAGTAAACTAGGAGCTCCATGCCTGTGCCTGTGCCTTTGTTTTGTGTTTGTGTGTTTTAGGTTCTTAGGTCCTTTTTTATCATTCAACTTCCCTCCTTAATTTTCTGACCCTGGATACTGTGCAGACTTTGCATAATGTCTTAACACAATAGCACCTGAGTGGTGCTCTTTCAAAGGGTCGGACCCTAACATATACAGTTACAGTACATTCCAAATATTCTCTCTCTCCTGGGGATTGAACCCAGACCTCCCAGTCTCAGGGTGGACATTATAACAAGACCACTGATGTGACATAAGTGACATAAATAAAACTTCTCCATGACTACTAGAAAAGTGTGCTCCTCATGCTTACCGATTTGTGTGAGATTTTAAAAAGTGTGTTCTGAAGAAAACCCAAAATGGCCCAAAAATCATGTCTGGCACAAAATATAAAATAACGATTTTGATTGTACGACCGACGGTTCAAGAGTTATAGGACAAAACTGGAAGCAGCCTGTTATAGCTCAACCGTGAAGTCGATTTGAAAGATTTGAGGCAGAGGTTCTTCCTTGACCTACTGGGACTGCGCTAGCAAAGTTTCCCACCGATCGCCCAAAGGTGCCAGAGATTAGCTGTACTCACTCACTCACTCACTCACTCACTCACTCACTCACTCACTCACTCACTCACTCACTCACTCACTCACTCACTCACTCACTCACTCACTCACTCACTCACTCACTCACTCACACACACACACACACACACACACACACACACACACACACACACACACACACACACACACACACACACACACACACACACACACACACACACACGAAAACATGGTACCCGGCCGGCCTTATTATATAATAACAATGATAACAATAACAATAATTCCCAATGTAATAAAGTAAAATATAAATAATAGTATACAGTAATAAATAGTACAAAAGAGTGTTAAAAGTGAACGGCAGGTGTGATAAACCTCTTAATGAGATGATATGATATATCTTTAGCAGCAATGGGGAATGTGCAAAAAAAGCTGAAGCCATGCATATCAATTGCACTTGTCTATGTACAGTATATTGAGCAAGTAATATTACAAGTAAGACGCGCGAACGCTGGAAGCGAACGCAGCTCAAAAATATTGTGTATTTACGGACTTGTAATCCGTGTTATTTCACCGTGATGGAGAGAGAACATTGACAGAGTGTGTGTGTGTGTGTGTGTGTGTGTGTGTGTGTGTGTGTGTGTGTATGTGTGTGTGTGTGTGTGTGTGTGTGTGTGTGTGTGTGTGTGTGTGTGTGTGTGTGTGTGTGTGTGTGTGTGTGTGTGTGTGTGTGTGTGTGTGTCAGAGCATTGTCTAAATTCCTGCACTCTGGCGCACTCGGGTGGCTGCTTGCAGGCAGTGCACGCATGTGAGTCATGTCACCCAGGGGCAGGCAGGCAATGAGAGCGTGAGTCACATGGGTGCATGCAGCCAATGAGAGCGTGAACACAGAGACGCACACACACACACACAACCCAGGCAGAGTTACATAGTAAGCTCCACTTGGTCGGAGGCGCGGCTTCGCCGCGCCTCCTTCCGCGTTCGCAATGAGCAGCTTCTCAGGATTCGTACAGTCTGAATAGCCTACCGTTTTTGTTTTATTTTGTTTTTTGACCTTGTCCTAATTCAGGGCTTTGACTGCCGCAGGAAAAAAAATAAACTCTTTCCGAGCCTTGAGCCCTAGGCAAATCAACCTTGTTAATTTCAAGGACCCCCACTTTGATATGCATTAAAGGGGAACTTCGCCGATTTTGCTGCCCATAGCGTCAAATGACGTTTTCCGCGGGTTCTCACCTATGTCCGCACTACATGGTGTCTCAGTGAGACCAACCCCACACACACCCCAAGGGGTGTCTCCCAAAGAGTGGGATCAGCCTTCTTTCTCCCTGCTCGCGTCGGTAAACACTCCGTGGGAGGAATACTAACACAACAGATATTTATTTGAACTATATACTGTATACTGTAGTATACAATGTGTAGTTGACTTCTGATAGACGCATGCACGCAGAGCAGTGTTGTTTACATTGTCGTTCCATAGCTAGCCAAATGCAAAGCTAAACCCCTTGTGTGACAAGCAAAATTTATGCTTTGTCTCTTGTCAGATTTCAAATATAAAGTGCTTATGCCATGGCCACGGATGTTACAATTTGAATCGGCTGGGTGCAAGTACCCGTATCTTCCGTATTGTTTAAATAAAAGCATTTTAATCTGATCGGTGGTCATTTTCTCATAAACCTCCCAACCGATCGCATAAGGGTCTCATAATAAATGGCCACTGATCGGATTAAAATGCTTTTTTATTAAACAATACGGAAGATACTGGTACTTAGACCCACCCGATTCAAATTGTAACATGGGATAAGCACTTTTTATTTGAAATCCGAACGTTTATGTAGATGTACGGATTGTACATGTAGAAAGTGCAAACACCAGGTTGAAGTTCCCCCATGACAGTCATGTTTCAGGGCTACGTCGCCGGGTCCCGAAAATAGCAGATCTACAAGCTCACAACGCGTCAGACTCGACACTTTGTGAGCTTGTAGGTCTGCTATTTGCGGCTTGCATGCAATATTAGTATAGATTAGGCTTCACGTGGGATGATATCTATTTAATCTACAAGTGTAATCTAATGTGTTCTTTTCAACAGGACAGAATGTTGTTTCGCCTGCCTGCGGAAATGGAGTAACGTTCGGCTGATGAAGACCCCTGGGACTCGCCTTTTGAGATACAACCATATTCTTTTTCTAAATAAAACGATTACATTTACATCCTGCTTGCTCTACTCATTGATCACGGTACATTCTACATTGTATAAGCATTCATAATGACAAAATGTGAACCCCAATTCTATAAGGGTTCTTTTGAACTGTTTCATGATAGGAGATGGTCTTTCATTTGGCAGAATGGTACATAATTGCATTACAGATATAATAGTGAAAAACTCTTGTACATTCTGTTAGTATTTACTTCTACATGTAATCATAATTTTTCTGGGGACCCCAGCACATTGGATTCAACTTTACTGGTCTTAGATACAATAGGCTATAGTAAAACCTAATATTATCCATATACACCAATTGAAAGCATGAAACGGTCTCATTTGAAAAAAGAGAAAAAAAACGAGTATTTGAACATTAGCATGTCATTCTAAAGTAATGCCCATGTTTTCTATAAGTTTAGTCCAAAGAATATAACTGGAAATGACAGTGAAACATTATGCTCTCAGAAATAAGGAGTCACACATGACATGAGTATGAAACGTTTTGTTTTATTATTATATTGTTGACTACTATGCTGCATCTCCATGGATGTCCCGACTCCCAAGTAGAAGATGGACGTCACGTCACCAGCACCGGACTGTCTACATGGTGGGATGGAATGTAGAAAAAAAATTGATGCACGTGCGCGCGCGCACACAGACACACACGTTTAGTGTTACTATGCTAATTTATACATGATATATTTAGTTTACTATAAGATACAATCAAATCAATACAGAACACAATACAACAGCAGCCAAGACTAATAGTTTCACCTTGGCTTGCTGGCGCAACAAAGACACGGTGATGATGGGACTGACATCCTGGTATAGATATAGCAAACTTGCAATGGGTATTTCACGTGATCCAAGAAAGAACATGGCTTCGATGTCGTGTTTTGTGATCCAAAGGTAGACAAAAAAGTCGGAAAAGTTGGAACGTAACATTCAGTGTTGCCAGATCTTGTGAGAGAAATAAGCAACCAGGTATATGAAAACAAGCCCAAAAGAAAATACCTGTGCCAAGAGCACTTGAAACCTAGACATGGGTTATTTGAAAATTGCCGATCTACAAGCTCACAACGCGTAACGATGTGACGCAGTGTGAGCTTGTAGATCTGCTATTTTCCAAAAAATCTTGAGGGGAAAAAAGTGCAAAATGTGGAATATTTTTTAAACATTTTAACAACACATTTTTGGTAGGGTCTCCCTGGCAAATATGTTGGCGCGCAGTGCACAGATGAGGGTCCGTGGAAAAGTACATGAACATGTTTGAGAACCACTGGTTTAAACAACAATCAAAACATTTGGAAACGAGCCCAAATATCAACTACATTTTAGAAACCAGCCGCTTATAATAAGCAGACATGGCAACACTGGCCAATGCAATGTGCTGTATGTGTTTGTTGATGTTGTTGTAGTGAGAACTGGGAGGGGAAAGTTACAACGTAGACCACGCCCCCACGCAGCCTCCTCCCCACAAGGAAGTGCAGTGCCCCAAAGCATTGTGGTCATTGTAGTAATGCAGCCAAACCCCAGTCATCCAGTCAAAGTCAAGACTTCTATATTTTTCTGGCCATAGGGTGCAAATTTTTGCTACTGTTATCTACTATAGTATAATAGATCATTAATATATATATGATTAACATTGAGTGACTGCAAGTTCTTCCAGGGGTGTAATGCTCCTTTAACCCTTTAAGACCGGGAACGCATCTGTGTGTCATTTTGAGATTTCTTTGGCTATTCAAAAATAGCAGATCTACAAGCTCATAGCGCGGCACCGAGCTTGTAGATCTGCAATTTTTTGAAAAATCGTTAAAAAATGTGTGCAAATCTTTGAATATGTATATTTTTTAAGCAATTTTTTTTAACTCTGACTGTTTCAACTTCTGGGGGTCCCTGGAACAAAACGTTTTGAGATGGTGGTCCGTGGCCAAATACATATCTAAAAAATGTTTCTAAATCCTAACAGTATGTTGCTAGATCAGTGGTGCTACAACTTTTCCATGTCAAGGACCCCCAAAATTATATGTATTTGGCCGTGGACCCCCCCATCTCAAAATATGTTGTTCCAGGGACCCCAAAAAGCACAGATCGGAGATAAAAATGTTCGCTTTAAAACACAAATGATGATTTTCCTCAAAAATTGCAGATCTACAAGCTACGGCACTCGCGCTATGAGCTCATAGATCTGCTATTTTTGAATAGCCAAACAAATCTAAAAATGACACACAGATGCGTTCCCGGTCTGAACGGGTTAAGCCACAGATCCCCATTTGATAAGATCCCCCCCGCGGGGATCCCGATCTGCACTGTAAAATCCTCAGTGTTAATTTAACTCTGAGAGTGTTCAAGAGTGACAGACCCATAAGTGTCCATTTGGTTCCTAACTAACTAATAACGTAGCTCAGGACCCCCTGGAATACCCTCAAGGACCCTTATGTGAAGAACCTGTAAATGATGCCCGCATTGGCAAGTTCCCAATGGAAAGAGAAATGCATTTCTATCAGTGGTGTTATAGATAGGTCCCTTTCTTTGTAAAAGAAAAAAATAAAACCAAAAATGGCACCATGAGAATGATTTATATGAAACATGAGGGTGAGCTTGTTTACAGTATTTCATCAATTCTTGCAGCAATTAATCAAACAGCATAGCTGTTAAAATTAACTCCTAGGCAAGTCCCTTGAGTCCCTTTTGCGGAGATGTGATTTAGCTAATACAAAGGCTAGATTTTGCTTAGGCTAATAATTGCTACCCAGGACGTGAGATCTATTTTGATGCATGTCATCCTCTTATTGATGATTACCAGATTGCCCACTGTGCATGTGGGCAAGCTTTAAAAAAAAAAACAGTTCGATATCATAATTTAGAAAATGACATATTTGTGTTGAGGTAAGACATTCGGCCAAAACAGCTGAGACCGGGTCTCGATTCCAAGCAGCGGTTCCTCCAGCTTGACTGGGTGCTTCAACAAACACAATGGGGCTCTATGCACAGCAGCCATATTGGAAAGAAATTGGGCCTCTTCCTTACTTCCTTCACAGGTGTTACCCAATGATACTAATGAAGGCTCTGTTCCATTCTGGTCAAACAGAGTCAGGGTGCTGATATTGTGCATGTTGGCTCACTGGAAACACTCTCAGGGTTCCTTGAGGGGGTTCCAAATGGCCCCTTACGGGTGTGTAACTCTGAGAGTGTACAAATGAAACCAAATGGACCCGTAATGGACCCTGTGCTACACTAATTGGAACGGAGCCTTCATTAGTACCATTGTTAACACCTGTGTGGGAAGTAAGGAGTGCCCAACGTTTTTGGCAGTGGTTAGTGTCCTTGTCGCTGCACTAGTGACTCCTACTGTAGGAGGCAGGAGGGTTACTGTGGAATAAGGTTCCACTCTCCCAGTGAAAGTCCATGCCATGAAAAGTGGCGTCCGGTGACTCCATGTGTATAGGAGGAGGCATGCAGTTGTCAACACACTCCCCAGGGCAACGATGGGGATTAAATAGTATAATGGTGCATGTATATATTCACCCATTCACACGCCGACAGCAGGAGGCACCGACCTGCTCATTCAGGAGCAGCTAGGGGGTCAAGTGTCTTGTTCAAGGACACTTTGACACGCGGCCAGGAGGATCGAACAAGAAACCCTCCGATTCCAAAATGGCTGTTCTACCTCCTGATGAGCCACTGCCTGCCACCCCAGGGACAGTGTGTGTGTGTGTGTGTGTGTGTGTGTGTGTGTGTGTGTGTGTGTGTGTGTGTGTGTGTGCGTGTGTGCGTGTGCGTGCGCGCATTCACGTGCACGTTGATAACTAAATTGGGGTGAGGAGGAAAAAAAAGTGACATTTCAGTATCAACACACCACTTCATTTCCCAGCTTATGGTTAAGCTTGAGGTTATAAAAGATACATTAAAGAAAAGCATGCTGAACTAATAGGTAGAAGCTCACAAACTCCTTCACACAGCTAAATCTTAGTAGGCAAAGAGCTGGAGGAAAATCTGGGTACAGACCTTTGGGGTTCTGTCTGTCTGTCTGTCTGTCTGTCTGTCTCTCTCTCTCTCTCTCACTCTCTCTCTGTCTGTATACAGAGCCTACAGTGCAAGCTCTTTTTTTTTGCCATTTCAAAATTCTTGTTCTGCATTCTGGGCCCATCACTTCATCTTGGCATATAATATGTTTGTCAGGCGTGGAGCCCCCCAGGCATGGCCGGGCTGAACTCCAGCCATACGTCTTTCTTTCATTACTTTGTCATATGGAGTCCAGTGGTCCCCAACACCGGTCATTAATCCTCTGTCAGGTCCCCGCCTACGAGTGGCGAGAGCATT
This sequence comes from Gymnoscopelus braueri, assembly GCF_963280865.1. Lineage (NCBI taxonomy): Eukaryota > Metazoa > Chordata > Actinopteri > Myctophiformes > Myctophidae > Gymnoscopelus > Gymnoscopelus braueri. Next base: position 16,953,922 of record NC_137626.1, read on the forward strand.
GCTTTTTTGGCTGTGGGATTCTTTTGGACTTTCCGTGGGGAAGCCGGGCGCTTCATTACATGGGAGCTCACATTTTGAAATACTGCATTTTGTTCTCACTCTTTATGGCAGATGCTGGCATCTCTTATAATACTCTGTAACAAGTAAGGCCTGTATTAAATTTTACTTGAGTAAAAGTACAAACATATTGGCATGAAAATATACCAACGGTACCCAAAGTGAAAGTACTAGAATTTGTCAAAAATGTTCAAACCTTGCAGATCTACAAGCTGACAACGTGGCACATTGCGATGCGTTCGCAGCTTGTAGATTGGCTATTTTTAAACATTTTTATCCCACGATGTAACCCTTTTTTTTTTCACCCGTGCCAATTGTCTAAGTGATCCTGGGCGCTACACTCCCCCCACCAGCCTAGGGAGCCCAGGGCCGAGCTCATGCCTCCTTCAATGCATGAGAGCCAACTGACCTTCTTGTCACCTGACAGGGGGGAGTTTCCCCGGTAGGACGTAGCGCGTGGAAGGAACACGTTATTCCAACCAGTTCCCTTCCCCTCCATCAGGCGCCCCGGCTGTCATGGGGGAGGCGGTATAGCGACCAGGATTACTACATGTTTTTTGTGAGGGTATTAACTACCCTAGGAGACACGGGGAGAACATGCAAACTCCACACAGAGTAGGCCCTTTTCTCTCTGCTATTTTCGAATACAAGTATAAAATTGGGGCTATTCATTACATGGAGCTCAAATTTGAAACGCGGCACAGTTGTGGGTCTGTCACATGGCATGGTGGCTCGGTGGATGGATTGCACTGTTTCCTCACAGTTTGAACCCGAGCGGGGCCTTTTCTGTGTGGGGTTTTACTATACGTTCTCCACTCTTTCACGCTGGTTTCGCTCCGGGCGGTACGCGGGTTTTCCTCCCACGCTCGCGTATGTATTAATAGCGCCCACTGCTCCTATTAGTTAGGATTGGTAAATGCAGAGGACATTATTTCACGTGCTGTATGTGCAAATGTACAGTGACAAAAAAAAAAGTATAAAAGTACCCTAAAAGAGTGGGGACTAAATGTTACACATATATAATGTTGTATATACTACTGTGTGTGTGTGTGTGTGTGTGTGTGTGTGTGTGTGTGTGTGTGTGTGTGTGTGTGTGTGTGTGTGTGTGTGTGTGTGTGTGCAAATTCATCCAGCCCACACACACAGTCCAGTCAAAGTGCTGTATATTTTGTATATCATTAAAATTGCCATGTGACTTTTAATCAATATTATAAGTGAAAAACGCAAATAAGCGATTCCTCGGGCTCGCTCCAGGCAAGGATCTTCATATCCCTGCACAGGGGACCCACATGCATGTGAACACGCCAGCTCTCAACTTTTAAATTGTCCTGTCCATGCAGAGAAAATTACAATTCCACAATGCTAATTAACCGCCCGTTAAACTGGGCATAGCACGCCTGGCTCCCAGTACCGTGGTCCATGGGATTGCTGGATCAATGACCTCTGGAGGGGCGCCTCTTGCAGAGCTCCTGTCTTTATCCAACATCAAATCACAGTGGTGGAAAAAGGACTCAAATGGTTTACTTATCAGTATCAATACTGCAATGAAGAAGTACTCTGTTACAAGTGAAAGACAGGAATTAAAAATGTACTTGAGGGAAAGTACAAAAGTATTGGCATGAAAATGTACTTAAAGTACCAAAAGTAAAAGTACTAAAATGTTTGAAAATAGCAGATCTACAAGCTCACAACGCGTCGCAATACGACGCATTGTGAGCTTGTAGATCGGCTATTTCTCCTATCGGCTATATTACCTCTGAGATGTAGTGGAGTAGATCTAAAAGTATAGACAATTGGAAATACTCCAGTACAGTAAAAGTACATAAACATTTTACAAGTACAGTACTTGAGTAAATGTACTTAGTTTACACCACTGTCAAATCATAACATTTCAGTGGCTGAACTTCCACCGTGACACTGTCACCATGTTATTTTTGTTAGATTTGTTATTTTTAGAATATCGTTTTGAAAATGGGTTAATTGATTTTGGATTCCATGTTAATCAAATTAATTGAATAGAACGCGTGTCAAACTCTAGGCCTGCGAGGGTGGTATGGATTGCTGCCGCACAAGACGTGAAGCCAGACATCGACCGGCTGACCTCAGGGCATCAGTCATTTGGCCAGAAAACAGATAGGTAATTGTGTTAACCCATTAAGACCTGAAGCCGATTCTACAAATGTCTTCTAAATCCCAACAGTATTCTGAAAATACATATGTTTCTATATCGGTGGTGCTCAAACATTTCCATTTCAAGGACCCCCAAACATATATATGTATCAAACATATATGTATTTGGCCGCGGACCCCCATCTCACAATATGTTGTGCAAAAAAGCAAAGATTTGAGTTAAAATGTTGGCTTTGACACAATATATATTCAAAGATTTTCACACATTTTCATGATTTTTCAAAAATAGCCAAAGTGTAAAATAATGCTTTTTTAGCTCAAATCCAAAAATTACACAGATGCGTGCCAGGTCTTAATGGGTTAAAAAACCTTCCCTCATGCTATCATCAAAATGTATAATTCTCAGTGAAGCTATAGGTACTATGGAACATGCATAATAAAATGGATGTACTTGTCTTTTGCATATTTTGTATTTTGTTTGATCCATGGACTAGAATGCTGTGTGATACCTAGGGTACTGTAGATCCATGTGGTTTGTGCCCAGGTATCCATGGTTATATCGCTTGGAGATCTAATTGGTGTGTGTCAAGGTGCACACGGTGATTACTTGTACAGATCTACTTGTTGTCTCCAGGCATCCACGGTGATCACTTGGAGAGATCTACTTGGTGTGTGTCAAGGCATACAGGGTGATTGCTTGTAGATATCTACTTTTTTTTGTGACCAGGCAGCATCTCTCTTAAATCCCACTTTTTGAACTGTGCCTTACCGTCTAACGCAGTGGTTCCCAAACCTTTTTGCTCGAGACCCAAAAGAGACATTTTTATTTTGTCTCCCCGGGACTCCAAACTAATGAAAACAGCCAAACTACAAGGTCACAACACGTCACGATGCGACACGTTGTGAGCTTTTAGATTGGCTATTTTCAATACAAATATTTCTCTTATTTTCATTTATTTATGTATATATGGATGTATTCCTTTTTTTCTGAAAATGTTTCTTTTTATCTTTTGAAAGAAATCAAATAAAATTAGGAAACAGACTTTTTTTAAAAATAGGAACATTTACTCAACCCAGACTCACAACTTTACAAAAGTTTAAAGTGAAAATACATGCCGCAATGCGACGCGCTGTGAGCTTGTAGATCAGCTATTTTCACTTTGAGAAATGTGTTGCTTAATGTCCGCCTGCCTGCCTTTATTTTCCGCTTTCAGAGCTATAGAGTTATTAATTATATTAAAACCAATAATCAAATTATAAAGAGGAAATTAGCCTATGTAATAATGATAACAAGAAGATAGATTTATATAGTCCTCTTTACAACCAGCACGCTTTGAGGGCATAATAATAACGCTGATGTGTTCCGGGGGATGAAATTGAGTTTGACACCCGTGGAATAGAACATCACAGCTCCTGTAGGCGTCATATGGTTGTTTCATAATATTCCGGGCTTCGTGTCTCATGGCAGTTTAATATTGATGCATCATAAACCAAATTATCACTGGTAGGACCGTGAGCACTGCCGTGTATCCATAAAGGTATCAAATTAATTATAGTTAAAAAAAACATATCCAGCTTAAATTACGCGACTATGTCACAAGATAAACATATAACCAGCATTGAAGGCTATGTGTGGCAGCCGTCATTACTTAACCCATTAAGACCGGGAACACATCTGTGTGTCATTTTTAGATTTCTTTGGGCTATTCAAAAATAGCAGATCTACAAGCTCATAGCGCGGCACCGAGTGCCGTGCTATGAGCTTGTAGATCCGCTATTTTTGAAAAATCATGAAAATTGGTGGCAAAATCTTGGATTATATATTTTTAAAAGTGAACATTTGTAAAATATTTAGTTCCAGGAACCCCCAGAAGCAAAGATTTTAGTTACACAAAAAAAATCAAAAAATCAAACCTTTTTCACAACTTTTCACCATTTAGTGCCGCGCTATGAGCTTGTAGATCTGCTATTTTTGAATAGCCCAACGAAATCAAAAAATGACACACAGATGCGTTCCCGGTCTTAAAGAGTTAACCTAGGGTCTGTGTGTAGTTCATCACATACTGTTAAGTAATTACATTGTGAAGTCAGCCATACCCACTCTGTCCTGTGCAATGTGATGGACAACGCATTAAGGTTGTCTCCCAAAAAGCCTGAATAATTCATGAATTAACAGCAGATATCCATTAAATGCTTGTTACTCGTTACTTGACACTAATAAATGTGCATTATGATTGGGTCTGATCGGTCGAAACACTAGAAAAAGAGAGGGGATTGCGGGAGAGAAGGAGAGATAGAGAGAGAGGGATAGAGAGAGAGGGATAGCGAAAGAGGGATGAGGGGGACAGAGGGAGTGAGGGGGAGAGAGAGGGAGAGAGAGAGATAGATAGAGAGAGAGAGAGAGAGAGAGAGAGAGGAGGACAGAGGGAGGGAGGGACGGGGAGAGAGAGAGAGAGACTTGCAAGTGACATGCATCTAAGCGATGATGTAGGGCACTTGCTTGATAACATTACCATTCTAATTGCTTTTAGAAAATGATAATTATGTGGGGTGAATTAGACTGTATAGCCTACGCCGGCCAGTTGGCAAGGCACATAGCTCAAGCACAGGTCAAATTAATTAATTAATTATTTCTTCAAAAAAATATTTTGTGACCAAGCGTACAATCTAAATATTTAATGCTCCGAGCTGCATGGCGCAGCATAGCAAATACCCAAGAGTTAGACAGAGCCAGTTGGGTTTTCCTCTCTCACCGAGTGAGGGAGGGCCTCTGGAGATCATTTTTGCACAAACGTGGGAATGGATAGCAACCCCGCCTCAGAGGTGCATTATTTGAGCGTTGGGATTATCTTTGTTTACCGCTTTGTTGCTACCCTTAACCCATTAAAAGCGGGAAAGCATCAGTGTTATTTTAGATTTTTTAGGTTGGCTATTCAAAAATAGCAGATATACAAGCTCAGAGTGAGTCACTTCGTGCCACGCTATTTAGTTGTTGTTTTTTTAAGTGTTGAAAATGTTGAACATTTTGCTATTTTCTTTACACAAATATTCTCTTCTGGGGGTCCCTGGCATATCATGCATATCATTTTGGGGGTCCTTGGCCCGAAAACAGTTGAGTGAGATCTACTGATTCGAAAGCATTTGTAGAATCGGCCTCCAGGTCTTTAATGGGTATTAATCTCCCTTTATTTATCCGGAATATCCCGCCCTGTGCGGTAAGACAAATGTATTTATAATTTGGTTAATTTGTGTCGAAACCCAGTGTGTGTACACAGCGGAGCGATTTGCTCGAACGCCCTTCACTTTTTCCTCGGCGGCGGAAAAACAAATAGAACCGCTCCTCGCTCATCTGCCGCGTCTCCGTGCATACCAATGGCGTCGAATCTGCCAATCGATGGCATCTTTTAATTGAAAATTGATGGAGGCTTTTATACGCGGCCCCGATCTGCCGCACCTCTCACCCGCCGTTCCCTTTCGACGCAGCGTGACTGCTTATTAGTCACATGCTCTAGTTGTTTTTATTAGTCACATGCTCTAGTTGTTTTTATTTGTATTGGTATTTTTTTTCTTGTGTACGTGTTTGTTTAAAAGGTACAAACTGTGCCAAGCTCATTCCCGCGGCCTGAGAAACATTAACCCATTAAGACCGGGAACGCATCTGTGTCATTTTAAGATTTCTTTGGGCTATTAAAATAGCAGATCTACAAGCTCATAGCGCGGCACTCTGTGCCGCGGTATGAGCATTTTTGAGCAATTTTTTGGGGGAAAAAAGTGTGAAAATCTTTGCATACATTTTGAACTCAAATCTTTGCTTCTGGGGGGTCCCTGGAACAAAATATTTTCAGATGGGGGTCCACGGCCAAATACATATCATTTTGGGTGGTCCTTGACATGAAAAGGTTTAAGAACCACTGATATATAGCAACATAAGTAAAAAATAAAACATTAAAATTTTAGGATTTAGAAGACATTTTGTAGAATCCCCAGAAGCAATACGACTTGAGACACAAATGTTCGCTTTAAAAAATATATATATTGAAAGATTTTCACGAATTTTCAAAAATAGCAGATCTACAAGCTCATAGGAGCTTGTAGATCTGCTATTTTTTGAACAGCCAAAGAAATCTAAAAATGACATAGATTCTTCCCCGGTCTTAATGAGTTAATGCTAGGTGGAGCTGGGGCCTTAATGTCATTAGTCAAAGAACAAATGTTTAATCATCCCCTCGCCAGGCTATTGATTTGCCATTAGACGGCAACTATTTAAAGAAAACCTTGAATAGGATTCCTCGATTCTCCCGACGGCGTCTCTTAATCACCAAACGGACGACCTTGGACTTGTTTTAGTCGTATCGCTGCACCACATCACGTACTACAGAGATACCTCTCCTCTGCACTTCCACGAGACCATATATCATTGGACGATGCCCAGGAGCCACTCGTGATTGTCCTCCTGAGAGAGAGCGCATAAGGGATTCATGAGGGACCGTAAAAAAAAAAGGCATGGAGAGAGCAGTAGTGGAAGAAGTACTCAGATGTTCTTACTAAAAGCAGAAATACTACAATATAGAAATACTCTGTTACAAGTAAAATGCCAGTATTAAAAATGCACTTGAGTAAAAGTACAAGCATCAAAATATACTTTGAGTAAGTGAAAGTACTCAAATTGTATAATATATTTTTCAAATAATATATTTTTCAAATATTATATAATATATAATATTTGATATCAAATTGCTGATCTACAAGTTGACACCACGGCGCATTGCGATGCGTGAAGTAAAACGTACAACATTTGCCTCTGAGATGTAGTGGAGAAAAGTATTTAAAATTGGACATACTCAAGTAAAGTAAAAAAGATATCTCTTTGTTCTTAAGTGCAGTACTTGAGTACATGTACTTAGTTACTTAGAGAGAGGAAGATGCTACCAACAGCACAATGAAAACATGGCCCCCTGGACCGGAGTGCCTCTGGCACCGGGGCTACTTTTGTTTTATCCCTGAGAGCAAACCTGAGTGCCTTTAGTAAACACGGACGCAGGCAAGCATCTAATTGCGAGGGCGGATGACCCACCCTCCAGGTACCACGCCGTATATTTTTATCCCTCGACACGTTTTATGTCCAGATCAGCCAGAACGTTAACTCGTACGCCAGTAGTAAGAGTTATACAGTCGGAATTAATTTAAAAGGGAACGCTCCCCTAAAGGATTCACTGTGCGAGAGAACGGGTCAAAGTGTCTCCCTATTAAAAATCTAAACAACACAAACAAAATGAATAGTTATTGGCATTCTCATGTTCTTTACAAGTCTTGAAAATATTTTTTTTGAAAACATGTTTCTTTCCCCCCTGAGTATCCCTGCCAATCACAGGCTCAAGTCCAACCCCAACGGATGCATTGCGGCCACTTCGATTTCAATTGACACCGAGTGCAATAGGATGCGTTGTAGAGCCACATCAATGCAGCTCTCCAAACACACACATACACACACACACACGCACACACACACGCACACACACACACACGACGCACAGCAGCCACATACAGGGATGACAGATAGTCTCAAACCCGGGCCTCGCCGAGCAGATGTTTCATTTGTCCCACACTGTGATACATTGCATGCCAGGCGCAATTCCAGCCCCAGATTGCCCTCGCGATGAGCACTTTCTGCATGATTTGTGAAAGCAATATGAGGCACGGCAACACGCTCTCCACTCCGCCCGGGTCGGCGCGCTCGCCCCTGCATCATCTGCCTGAATGGCATCCATATGATCAGTGCACAACACAACATCCCCGTGACGTGAAAAGAGCAATGCACGACTGTAATAAAAGCACCATTGACAGGTGCCATACCGCCTTACACAGTTGCTGTTTCCATAATGATGTGGTACCGGTGTAATTTGGGGTCGAGTGCATGGAGACTGATTTGGCACATTTATAGCTCTTTTTTGGCTATAAGAATCAAATGAACCATGCCGTGCCATGACGTTCCCCCGGGGTTTCCAAACTGGGGGTCGGGACCCCCCAGGGGGATCCCCATGTTATTTTGGGGGGGTCCCCAGGTGATTATAGCTTAATGTGCAACATTGTTTTCTCACTCAACAGTAAACAAACCAACATACAGTGTAAGTGTATACAGAGTATCTGCACATTTCTAAAGTTACAATTTAATGACTTTTAAGACCTTTTTAATACCAAATTGTCAAATATTACGTAAGAAAGAGGCAAACATTGTGAACCTAGCCAAACTACAAGCTCACAACGCCTCGCAGTGCTATTTTCACAATATCTGTGGAACCGAGTCATACTAAATGTAATTCCTACAATTCCAAGTGCTTGTCAGGGTGGGGGTTCCCCAGTTCAAATATGCTTATTTTGGGAGGGGTCGTGGCCTTAAAAGTTAAGGAACCCTTGACGTACCCAACACATTTCACAGGTTCTGGATTTGTTTCCACACGCTACAGCTCGGTTTCAGATAATGTTCTAATTTGGGCCTTGCTCAGGAGTATAGGCACTAACCCTGAGTTGTGGGAGCCCAGAATTCATAATTTACACTTTCAATAGTTCGATGAAGATCTGCTAATATCAGATCAATCAGATCTGAGCTTGTAGATTTGATATTTTCGGTCGATTTGAAATAGGTTAATCAAATAATGTACTTTCTTCCTTTCCCAGAAATATAGTGCACTCAAAAGTGTAATACTTGTCTTTGAAATGGAGTGAAAGTCATGAGTGCATCCAAAAATACAAACTCTCAAGTAAATCATACACAAACAATGTCCTCAAGTACAGTACTCAAGTAAAATGTGCTTTGTCATTGTCCACCACGGATTGGGTTTCAGAGAGTGCCCTCCTCCAGATGGAAACACAGCCAGTTGCCCATTACCGCTGCACTTTTAACCCATTCAAACCGGGAACGCATCTGTGTCACCACTTTATCCATATTTTATACTTTGGCTATTAAAAAAATATATACAGTGTTAATTTTGTCGACTAAGACTAAGACTAAAAGACTAAAAGACTAAGGTTTTGATATTTAGTCGACTAAGACTAGACTAAGACTAAACAGTTTTCAGAAGACTAAAATAGGACTAAAACTAAATCACTAAGGCTAAATCAAAATTTGCAGTCAAAATTAACACTGCAGATAGTGCCGCGCTATGAGCTTGTATGTATGCTTGCATGTCTGCTATTTTTAGTAACTCAAATCTTCTATTTGTAACTCAAATCTTTGCTTCTTGGGGCGGTCCCTGGAACAAAATATTTTGAGATAGGGGTCCGTGACCAAATACATATCTAAAAATGTTGATATTTCCTAAATCCTAACAGTATGTTGCTATATCAGTGGTGCTCCAACTTTTCCATGTTGTGAATTAACACCCTACTTGATCATACTACAGCGTCACACAAAAGCATAAAAAAATGCAGATCAGCAAGCTTCTCGATCTGCTACTTTTGCCATTTTTGAATTTGTATCCTGAAATGTAACAGTATTGGACATATGAACGTATAGAATCTGCCTCAGGTCTTAATGTTTTAATGATCCTGTTCCACATGCGACTGTTTTTCCAACTTCCATTTGCGCTGCACTTCAGCTCCATGCTGAAAGATGAGTGGTTTGCCCACTCCTGAATAATCACAAAAATGTGCAAGTAAGATGGCTTTTATAATAGTCACAGGAGTGGACCATTTTTTTTAGGTGAGCAGTGCCTTATCACCGTTTTGCCCCAGTTTCCTAAAAAGTGTGACAAATGGAAACTAAAGACCTTTACTATTTTCTGATAGAATTTTTTATTTCATCCTTAGAATCTTGATATTGCACAGAGATAAGAACTAAAACATTTTAAGCCATTATTCACCTTTGAATGATGGTACCTCGCCGAGTACAGTGGGCTGGGAATTTTTTTTATAAAAAGAAAGAAAACTATAATTCCTTGAAAACTATGATTGAGTATGATGAGAGTTTTCAATCTACAGTCAGTCTTCCACATTCATTCTACTGTTCATAGACTGCTGTTTAAAGGAGAGTTCCGGCCATTTTAGGTTGTATGTTTGATGTGTCGCTAATCACTCACCAACATACAAAGGAATGTTGAATATTTCCAGATCTGCCCCTGTTGTCCATTCTGCAGACCCCTTGCAGCGGCATAATGGGAGAGTGTGTAAGAGTGAAAATCGCCTATTTTAACAAATGCAAAGTCATTTTCTTTCTCCTAGTACTCATCGTGGAGTCTCATGATACTCAAACATGCGCTGAATGTCCCGCATGAGCTACCGCTAATGCAGAAAGACATGACGCTGGTTGCTTGTTTCTCTCACAGAACCTGGCGTGTGCCAGATTTCATGCGGGACATTCAGCGCATGTTTGAGTATCATGAAACTCCACGATGAGTACTGGGAGAAAAAAAACTGACTTTGCATTTGTTAAAATAGGCGATTTTCACTCTTACACACTCTCCCATTATGCCGCTGCAAGGGGTCTGCAGAATGGACAACAGGGGCAGATCTGGAAATATTCAACGTTCCTTTGTATGTTGGTGAGTGATTAGCGACACATCAAACATACAACCTAAAATGACCGGAACTCTCCTTTAAGAGCATTTACTTCATCTTCATGCTTCATCTTCGAGCTCATCTTCATGCTTCCATTAGTGCATCTGCTGACCAAAGCAATGCATAAATATATTTCTTTCATAATATACAATAATGGCCAGAGACTTATATTTCGTACAGTCCTATGGTCCTTTTTTTTTAAATTTTATGTAAAAAAGTTTGCCAGGATTCAACCAGACATGCCCAAAATAGTGATGCCAGGTTGAAAGTGGTAAAGTCTTAGTTTTTTTTATAAATATTTAACCAATGAAAAAAGTATTAACTAAAGCTTGTGACAAAATAATAACTACACTGGAACATGCTTATTTTTTTTCCATTTCCAAAGCTATAAAAGGTTGCGAGCTTCCAAGGGGTATAGGGAGCGATTCATGTGTCATCATTAATCCTATTGCATGTTCATTTCGGCCAAAGAATGTTATAAAAGGCATGTGCACGGTGGACATCAGCGCGGCAGGATGAAAGAAACCCATTACAGGAGGCTGTTGTTTGAAAGCAAACTCCTTTTAGCTCAATTAAAGCATTCTTCAAAGGTCCTCCACGTACAGAGAGAAATTAAGAACAAGACTAAAAGCAATTTCTCGCCCGCCTTTCTGGAATAATCTCCCATCGTGCAGCTTTGAAATTTCTAATATATAAATATTTGAAGTTAGATAAAGTGACCCTTTTTTTTATTGAGTTTCTCCACGGGATACGTGTTGACGTCCATTACTGCGGGGAGACTTGTGAATAATTCTTGCCCTCTTGTACCTCCACCACGCTTTGAAGACGAGAACGACTCGTGCTCATGCTAAATGAAAGAGAACAAAAGGAGAAAAAAAAGAATGATCCGGGAGTTTGTCTTTGTTTTGTCAACGCATCAAAGGCGCATTCTCTTTCAAGAGGCATAATCAGGGCAAAACAAAGTGCTCAAAGTTTCCGTACAGAGTGCACAAATTTAAAACATAGTCAAACTTTCCGCAGACGCCTGTGTGAGGTGAGTCTAAACTAACCGCAAAGACGCTCGTATAAGTTAGAGATGAAGCCACGCGCGATAATTAGTTTATTTTTTTTCCTCCGTGAATTCGGCGAGTTCACACGACATCGCTCGCACCACAGTCTATATTATTTACGCGACAGCGAGTCGAACCTCTGTGGATTGACTTGCTGTCAAGAGGCACTGTCTTAGCTGCCACACCGGTTTAATATATGCGGATAATTAATCAGCCTTTCTCTCTCTTGATGTCAGTCTAACAACTTGCCTCTGACACAAAGGCAGCTCCCAATCGAGTCCATTAAAGTGTTTACCTCAACTCCGTTTTCACTGATGTTGACATTTCTTTGCATGAGAAATCTCAGAGCCCTGTTAAACTTTGTCATCGTGACCCTTTAGATCGGCGATTTTCGTTGCACGACACCCGCGCTCAACCAAGTTTAAACGAGGCATTATCACTCTGAATAATCTTTCCTCGGCAAGGGACTTTGTTTGGTGTCCCCATTGCAACATGCAAGCATTTGCAAGCAGATAAACACAAATACATGCACACATACGCATCACACTCCCCCGCAACATTTGCGCTTCTATTGCTGTCAATCATTTTAAATGAGGATGAAACTCTGAGACGCTTCAAAGACAGATTATGACCTCCAATTCTCAGGTCTTTTCACGATTTATAATTATCATCATTAGCACTAATACAAATCTGCCACACCTTTTTTTGCAAAGGTGGGAAACCCAACCGATGCCAGCTGTCATTTACAGTGGTAAAAAAAGGAAAACAGTGAAACAGGGATTTTGCAGGACATCCAAGGTTGTGTATTAAGGCAGTTCCGCCTGACTGAGAACCGACGACCCTCAATGATCTTTAGTCAGATTATAGAGTTCTGTTTTGGCTGGCTGTTGGGTTGGTGTTCTCGTGTGGATGACTGAGCACAGTTAGTTTGTTTTCCAGGAAGGTTATGGAAAGTTTGGTTTGTGTGTAATAATGCCTCAAATCGCTATTTTTGTAACAACTCGGATATGCCCAACGCAGAGGACATCCAGAGGTGAAAGTGACAGCTTTGAACCCTGGCAAACGAACTCTAATTCGATTAGCTCAGGCTTTAAATTTGACCCAGGGACCTGCCTGAATCTCTCTCTTTAAAGGAGAATACCGGACAAATTAAGTGTTGTCTTTGATGTCTCGTTACACACCGACCGACGTGAAAAGTGGCGTTCTTTTTTTCCATAGATTCCCGTGTCGTAATTTTTTAAACCCCCTCCGTTGTCAGAATGGGAGCGCGTGGGTTAGGGAGATTCGTCTATTATAACCGAGGCAAAGTTGTTTTTCTCTCTACTCCTAGTCATTGTGGAGTCTCATGATAGTCAAACATGCGTTGAAATTTCCTGCGAGGCCACCGTTAATGGCGAACGAGTTAACACTGGTTGCTTGTTTCCAGAATCTGGCAACACGAGTTGCCAGGTTCTGGAAAGAAACAAGCATCCAGTGTTAAAACACGGGAATCTATGGAAAAAAAGAACGCCACTTTTCACGTCGGTCGGTGAGTAACGAGACATCAGAGACAACACTTAATTTGTCCGGTATTCTCCTTTAACAACGGTCAAATTTAATGTATTATATAAATTCTGTACACACACAAAAAAAGAGCGCAAAGAGCTTATACAACTAGATTCTGTCCCGAAAAAGACTAACGCAATACTGGCCGCTTCCTAGCCCCTGGTCCAGAGCGTTAGTGAGATTATTTTTATTTACTCCACTGCGCCCTCTACAGATCTGGACAATTTGAACTTACCATTAACCAAATCTGTAGAGGGCACTGTGGAGTAAATAAAAATAATTTCCGTCTTGCGGACATTTTCTGCCCAAAAAGTGTATTTTACAGAGTAGCTGGGGTGCTGAGAGGCTTCCCACCTCCGAGAATAGACTTTCAACAACACAAAACAGTCTTTGTTTCAGTGAGTAGCGAAATGGTTTTGTTTATTTTCACTACTCTTGAGTCTTCCAGGGCGTTAGAGGGAACTCACTAACGCTCTGGACCAGGGTCCACCGTGGTGAAGTTAGTTTCAGCCTCAGGTTGAATATTCACCCAGTGGATATTACTCCAGTAAAGTAAAATACCTCAAAATTGTACTTAAGTACAGTACTTGAGTAAATGTACTTAGTAACTTTACACCACCACAGAGAGGAGCGAAACTGATGGGCGGGGATTAGGCTTGTAACCGGAGTACAATGCCTAGCTATGACCAATCGAAACCTCTCGGGTTAGCAACTCTCTACCAAACTCTCCGCCCACAGGACTCACAAACAGGCACACAGACTAGCAGAATAGGAGCCCACTTTACTATACAAATTTAACCATTTAATGACGTTAAAACGGATATCTGTTGGGATTGAAAGCTTGCTCGACATTCGAACTGTGTTAATATGGAAAAAAACGAAAATCAGCCAAAAAAAAAAAAAAGTTATTTTGCTTAGTTTCTACCGTTTCTCATCTCGCGAGTTGATGCCCGAAACACCAGGCCTGCTGACAAATGCCAGCATAAACATCAAGTGGTGTGGTATTCCTAAATCGGTTCTCCTTACGGCTACTGCTCCCGAACATTGCATTGTGGGTACCGGGGTAGCTGAATAGAGGCATGGTCACCAGGGAACCGGGGGATAATTGATCCAAATGATAACGAACCGTGTGGCTCCGAAAATCAGTCAAACTGTGACAGTGGACCAGCTGCTTGGCTGCTTCCTGATATAAAAAGAACTGTTTATTTTCACCAGAGCGAGTGTGACGGGAGAGAGAGAAGGGGTGAATGGGGGAGGCGGGCAGAGGTGACAAAGCATCTATTTGCTTTTTCCCAGCTGCCACAGCTCCTGAGCTACAGCGGGTATAGTTGATCAGATTACACTGTTCTTTTAAGACAAGTGGTTCTCAAACTTTTTCATGTCAAGGACTCCCAAATTAATACGTATTTGGCTGTGACACCCACACAAGATTTGTGTTGTTACTATTTTTCTAAAATATTTAAAATGTTTCACATTTCTTTTCAAGATTTGTTTTGAAAATAGCTGATCTACAAGCTCTCAGCGCGTTGTGATGTGACGCGTTGTGAGCTTGTAGATAGGCTATTTTCAAATAGCCAAATAGGGTTATAATGTTTTAAACTGATCTTACTTTAACACATTTTGCCGGGGACCCCATGGTACCCCCTTATGGACTCCCGGGGGTCCCCGACCCCACTTTGAGAACCACTGTTTTATTTTGTCTTTTTCTGCCTTTATTGAGCAGTCAGCAGAGGTTGTGGGGATCGGGATTCGAACACACAACACACAGTCTAGGTGCCCGGACCACAAGGACAGCGATCCGGGCCAAGAGAACCACTGTTTTAAGACAGTTTCAAGAAGCACACACAAACCAGTAAAAAAGGGAGGGAGGGAATCATGACCAAAGATTGCAAACTCCTGGAGACCAGGTGAGTTCTAATCACTGTTTGTGAATGATTCTGTCCCTAAGAGAATGAACAATACTCTGCTTAAGCTAAGTGATCAAATGTGATGTTATACTATAGGTGCCACAGTCCATTACTGCAAGAAAAACACATTCCACTAAGACAATATGCTTAAAAAGGAAGAAAAAAATAACAGAAGTAAGTATATAGGCAAACAAACATTTCCAAACTTTTTCAAAAGTAAGTGTAAAGTATGAATGGCATCAATTTATGAAAAAGACTTAACAAAACCATCCAATCTTGTATCTATCTATTATTTGTCTGTCGGCCTATCTGTCTATTCTGTCTTTCTTGTTGCCGGTGGCCTTCGCTGAGTCATTCTTATTTCAGTGGCAATGGTATTTACTTGAAGAAGGAGCAGGGTGTAATGGCTGCCCAATCTTCAGTGATGGGCTGCCAGGAGCTGTCAAACCTTGAATATATTCGGAACCGGGCAAAGTGACTGATTTAGACTACACAATACTCAAATTATTATTTCCCTTCAAATAGGGAGGAACATAAATAGTTGCCGACAGGCTCATAACAGTACAAACATCCAGCAAGAAAAGTCTTTATTTCAACAACTGCCAGCACACACACAGAGAAAAAATATTGGTTCTTCAGCGTTTCTTCAGCTGCTTTTTGGAGCGGTTGAGATGCTACATAGCCTCTGTAGCCTATAGTACTTTATTTTACACTTTGGCTATTCAAAAATAGCAGATATACAAACTCATAGCGCGGCACCGAGTGCAGCGCTATGAGCTTGTAGATCTGCTGTTTTTGAAAAATCGAGAAAATGTGTGCAAATCTTTGAATGTGTATTTTTTAAAGCGAACATTTGTAACTCTAAAGAGAAATGTGGTGCCTACCTGGGACTCAAATGTACGCAACCACGTTGTAAATTAATCACTTTACTGTAAGCCCTATTAGTATAATAATGAAAATAGCTACAATCTACTGCCTCACAATGTGTTGCGATGCAAACATGTTGTGAGCTTGTCGATCTGCTGTTTTCACTACTTTTGAATATGTTTGAAAATATGGGGACATTTATTTTATTGTATTTGTTCATCTCTCACTCAGCTAAGTTGAGACTCAGCTTCTACATATAGCACCATTTGACACAGCTATACAGCACCAAAAGATGATTGCCAAATAATCACTTTTTTTCCCACAAAATATAACCATTTTTGCATGTGCATGTTGCTGCTGTTGCATCCTTATCTAGGTCCTATGCTAATTAAGATTGTCTCTGTAATGATAATTGCAGATCATATCTCTTTGTGGGCAGTTCATTTATCAATCAGTAATAGTTGGCACCGTAACAGTGGCATAGCTATTTGGCCTTTCTAGATACAGTGCCTGTGAGTCTAAATTGAATTATAAAACAAAAACCTCTAATGTGTCTGGGGGAGATTTGTTTCAAATGTAAAGTGCATAAATAAAAAACACGATGATCCCACCCCAATCGAATCAATTAACAACAGCATTAATACAATCAATTGATGGGGGCCATTGGGGGGCTATGCAAATCATAATCATGACAGTATTCAGATCAGTCCCAACAGTATTCAGAAAAAACGTATGTTTCTATATCAGTGGTGCTCAAACTTTCATGTGAAGGACCCCCAAAGGACCGCCAAAATTATATGTATTTGGCTGCCGACCCCCATCTCAAAATATTTTGTTTCAGGGACCCCCCAGTAGCAAAGATTTGAGTTACAAATGCTCGCTTTAAAAATATATATTAAAAGATTTGCACACATTTTCAAAACATTTCAAAAATAGCAGCTCGTATGAGCTTGTATATCTGCTATTTTTGAATAGCCAAAAAAATATATCATGGCCCATAGCCCAGCAGTTCTACAGAATTATATCACTCTGTCTATTGTCGCTGGAGGGCAGAAAACTTGTATCTCCACTGGATCCTTTTTTTTTGTGTTTTCATTTCCTGAAAAGTAACGGTTTTGGACAGAGACGATAATATGACAGAATTTATGAAAGCGAGCAGGATAATGGGAGGTTGACGGCGTCTGGTGTGCGCATAGGTCAAGGGTGAACACGTCAACCCCATTGACCGGATATCAAACGCTAAAGAGTTTTCAATTACAGCAAAGGAGGGAGAGAGAGAGAGAGAGAGAGAGAGAGAGAGAGAGAGAGAGAGAGAGAGAGAGAGAGAGAGAGAGAGAGAGAGAGAGAGAGAGAGAGAGGGGGTGGGGTGCTCAAAAGATAGATTAATGAGTGTGCTGGTCCGGTAGTTAGAGAGATCGGTCTACATGCAAAAGCCTCACTTACCGTGATGATGGTCATTACGCCCTCGATCATTATATCATTTCCTTCCAATGAATTTATTGCCAACATAATGTAACTCCATACAGAATATCACTATATTCTCCCTGGGTAGGAATGTGAATTTACAGCGGGGATCATCTGGCCACTCGGAAATCTATGAATGTCATTAATTTGAAAATCACAAAAGTAATGAAACATGCAAAACATGAGAAACAGTCCGTTTCCCAATTCTCTCTCTTTCTCTCTGTCGATGGCAGTTTCTTCTAGTCACCTAAGACAGTGGTTCTCAAACGTTTTCAGGTCAAGTACCCCTAAATGAATGCGTATTTGGCCGCGGACCCCCATCGGAAAAGATTTTCAGATGTGGTGTTAAAAATGTAAAATATATTCAAACATAAAAAAATGTCAAGATTTTTTGAAAATAACTGATGGGCCCTGGGGGTCCCCGGACCCCACTTTGAGAACCCCTGCATTAGACCACAGACCACCATAACTCTGAGGTTGGTTCCTAACTATCCAACATTTATCCATGGGTACCCCCTGGAAGAGTGGACCCCTGGGGGTCCCCGGACCCCACTTTGAGAACCATGGACCTAAGACAAGAGTTCCCAGAATTTTTCATACCAAGGACTGCCAAATAGTCATAGCCTCTGGCCAAGGCCCCAATTTTCTAAATAACTTTAAAGAATAAAGACATGACTAGTGAAAATAACAAGCTCACAATGTGAACTTAACCCATTTAGACCTGAAGCCAATTCTACAAATGTCTTCTAAATCCCGACAGTATTCAGAAAAACGTATGTTTCTATATCAGTGGTGCTCAAACTTTTTCATGACAAGGACCGCCAAAATTATATGTATTTGGCTGCCGACCTCCATCTCAAAATATTTAGTTCCAGGGACCCCCAGAAGCAAAGAATTGAGTTACAAATGTTTGCTTTAAAAATATATATATTCAAAGATTTGCACACATTTTCACGCATATTCAAAAATAGCAGATCTACAAGCTATGAGCTTGTAGATCTGCTATTTTTGAATAGCCAAAGTGTAAAATAATGCTTTTTAGCTGTGAATGCTAGTGTCCAGCTTATACAGTTCAAGGACATTGACAGAGTGCTATGCTCAAATGCATCCCTCAGTCCCACCGCTCTGTGACAGATGTATGTCTTCAGATGGTAACTTTGCACATTTTTACCCCCTCTAGCACTGGGACCGCCACTTTGGTCTGCTCCACAAGACCATTTGGAAAAACACATTAAAACTCCCTGGAGGATGAACCCTAGCCATTTAAGCGACCCTATACGACCTTGCCTTTTAGTGTACCCTTAGGCCAGAATTTCATCTTTGCACACAAGATACAGTATCTCATGTTTTGGTGACCCCCATGGCCTGTCTTCTAGCGCATTCCTAATAGTGGGTTCTCACTATCTGCCTGTTATGAAGGAAAAGAGATGCCTTTTTTGTTTTTCTGTTCGGGAAAAAATAAGGGGGGGACGTGGCACATAGGTCAAAGGTGGACACATCCCTTAACACATCAACCCCCTTGGGTTAGTTTAAAATGCACCGATCCTTTAGAGACAGAGCTGCCAGAGACGAGGGACACTGAGGGACACTGAGTGTTTCCGTTTCTACTCCCCCCTCCGCTGACCTCTCTTGCTGGGCATGGGTGCTGGCTTGGGAGCACCCATGATGGGAGCAGTGGAGCTGACATTGGACCACCGGTCGCTTATTAAGACAATACAACTGCAATGAATAAACTCAATACGTTCACGTGTAAGTAATGTGTCCAAACATCTATGTGAATGAGAAACATCACTGTCTCCTCATTCATTTAATCCTCTGAGCAACAATATACATCAAGTACCATCGAAGACATAATTTAAAAGACATTATTAGGGCATTTGTTGTGCCACATTATCGCATACGGACCCCCAGATGGCTCGTTCTTCTCGTTCTTTTGTGCGTAAATGCTGGAGATTTCAAGAATGGGCCCCAAAAGCCAATGGAAAAGGTCACTGTAAATTACTAGCAAATATCACTCCTAGCTTTTGAATGCATTCCAATTTGTGACTAATGGCTTTTATTTATTTATTTTCATGCCTTGAATGTCATAAAATGAACGAATGGAAAAAATCATGGCAAATATACTAGAGTTTATACATCTCATTATTTGCCGAGGCATTCCCTTTATCCACATCTCTGTATATTGTGCTTGCGGTGAAACACTTCTGGCCCATAAAGCTCACACGATTCAACCTGTTTATCTGCATGGGGACTTCTGAGAATAGAGCTACCTTTTAATTCCATACAGTTGCCGGTATTTAACCCATTAAGACCGGGAACACATCTGTGTAATGTTTAGATGTCTTTGGGCTATTCAAAAATAGCAGATATACAAGCGCATAGCACGGCACCGAGTGCCGTGCTATGCGCTTTGCTTCTGGGGATTCTACAGATGTCAACAGTTTAACAAAAAAAAACATATGTTGCTGTAAGTGGTTCTCAAACCTTTTCATGTCAAGGACCACACAAAATGATATGTATTTGGCCGTGCATGGACCCCCATCTGAAAATATTTTGTTCCAGGGGCCCCCAGAAGTTGTAACATGAGTTAAAAATGTTCGCTTAAAAATATATATATATTCAAAGATTTGCGCAAATGTTCACGATTTTTCAAAAATAGCAGATATACAAGTTCATAGTGCGGCACTCAGTGCCGCACTATGAGCTTGCAGATCTGCTATTTTTGAATAGCCAAATAAATCTAAAAATGACACAGATTCTTGCACGGTGTAGATGGGTTAAGCATCAGTCACGCGTCCTACTAGGCAGTGCATCTAATTATACGTGTCACGAGTCCAATATCGCCTCGTATTTATTCACTTGGCCGGCGTTTTCGCCGAGTCCGCCCGGCAACGAGTAGTGCATAGGGGTCTGTTTAATGCCGTTTGCAGTCAACACGGTCAATACTTAAAACCAGCCATTTGTTTTCATCTTTTACAACCACCAAATAACAGTTCACAATAGCATACTTGAGAGCCCTGTTCATTTAAAAAGTGCCTCCTAGAGGACCCTACAATTATAATTTGACTTGCTAATGAGCGCCTTCTGAATGCTGACTAAGGTTGAGCCCTTTGCTGATTAGAAAGAACTGTATTATTATTTGTTTATCCAGACAGGCAGCCGTGTATAGTTTCCCCCCTCGGATAATGACGTGGGATCCATTTTGATGCCGCGGGGTTGTTATCTCATATTGCTCTTACTGAGGACTTTTATTTGAACAAAAGTTTGATTATATTCTCGTGTTTATTAAAGTTGTATTGAAGTTTCAGCATACGGCAGTGAAATAAACTAACTATTTTTGTGTGGCATGTTCATTTAGATCAGAGAGTGTCCAAATGGAACCATTTGGTCCATTTGCACACTCCCTGTGCTAAATTAACACTGAGGATTTAGCTTTTCAATGTTACTGTTGCAGTGCAGTTTACTTGTTTGGAAGTCAACTTTTTTGTAAACTTTTTTTTTCTGGGTCAGAAATTAACCAATGATGGATTATATCCGGTAAGTGTAAAATGGGCCTGGCGTAAAGATTTATGTGACACAGTGCACCTGTCTTCCGGTGACCACGCTGTGACCGCTGCCCTTTTCCCCTTACAATGGGTTCAAGAACACCAGAGAGGCAGCAACACACACCTGCGGATGCATGCAGACAGCCGAGCTCGGCTGCCAACGTTATCGATGTTCATGTGGGCTCCAGCAACAGAGTTCCACGTTCGCCCTTGGCTCGACTCGGCCTGAGCCGTCGGCCGCTGCACTCGCTATAGCGTCGCGTCTCTACACTGTAAGAATCCAGACCCTTTACGGGTTCATCGGGTTCCATTCGGACTCTCTTCAGAGTTACAGGTCCATCTCATTCCATTTGTACCCTCTTCTGAGGTACATAATCACTAAGGATTTCACGGTGTACACTGTACAATCCTCAGTGACAATGTGTGAGTGTAAAGATGGACCAACATTTTACACTCTGTCGTCTAGTTGGATTATTTTGAGGGTGTGTCAAAGTGTCAACCTACATGTAACGCTAACGCTCTGAAGTGAGTTATAAAAAACTACTAAATATGTAACTCTACTAAGATATATAGTATATTTTGAGGGGGCCAACTTATAACTCTAAAACAAATTGTGAAAATGCATTACAGGAACCAAGCCTAACCAAAATATATATTTTTTTAATATCTATATATATATATTTTTAATATATTTGAGTCACACATATTAAATACCGTACATTTTGCATTTTGCAGTGTAGGATAATGTTCTATGAGTGAATAGGGGGCACACACAGTATATTATTTTTACACCATGGGGCCTCTGTACCATACCATACCGCCGTCTCAAAATGTAAAGCAGCTCATATGGTGCAGATTGTTGTTCAGCCCGAGGCAATGTTACTCATTAAAACATACAGAACTACTGCATTCCTCTCATGGGGACACAGTAACAGGCTGGTGGGCACGGTGGGATCCCAAACCATAGTTTAGTAAACGCTGACACGGAGCAATTTTAATGAAATTTGCAAGGGTAGGCCTAGATATTAATTCCACTCACTATTATTCTATTCGCTAAGTAAGTACAGTAAGTGAACGACCGCGGTGTGTGTGTGTGTGTGTGTGTGTGTGTGTGTGTGTGTGTGTGTGTGTGTGTGTGTGTGTGTGACTTGCATACATATGTAAACTTTACATGCGAATCAAGGATATGATATAAAGTCATATGAAATCTTATATTGCCATATTTCTTCTTCTTTTTTTCATGAAATAATGCCCTATGTCATACTTGACAAATGACAGTGTTTCTCAAAGGTTGCAAAAATAGGTGCTGGGAAAGGAGCTCAGCACCTCGGTGCTCAAAAGTATTGGAAATTGGAAATACTCAAGTAAAATACCTCAAAATTATATTTAAGTAAATGTACTTAGTTGTTTTCCACCACTGCCCAACAGCAACGATATAGTACTGCATGATACTAAGGACACGCTTGTATCATCAACGTCCAAGTACTAGAGAGAGGAGTTCTCTGGCATTGGTCACGTCAGGGAGCTGTGGCTTCATGGCTTTTGATTAGTGCCAGGTATTAATTGGGACAACCTTAATCCCACCCTGTACGGCCAGGGTCTGTTTTTAGTCCATCCATCCTTCTTTCAGGTGCAATCTCCACAGGCACCTTAACACAATCATCACAGCGCTTCTTCTCCCTGCACACAGGAACCAGATAATCCCTCTTCTCGTGCGATTCTCCAGCTGTCACAGTGGCGATGGCAATTACTGCCCCGAGGGTGCCAGGCAGGTGGTCTTTGAGTTTAAAATCAGTCAGACTACAGGGGCCATTTATCCCAGTTTACATTACCTGACTATCTCAGAGCCAAAGCCTGAACAGACGGACAAAAGCAAAAAATATGTGTTCTTTTTTCTCTATAGCTATTTTTCAAATTAGCTGCTGTATATGTTTGACAAATGGGTACAAAGTCAGCACTCTTTAGTGTGGTTGATTTAGATTTTGTGGGTCCGTGAGCCTTTTTATCACAAACTTTCTAACATTCATTATTATTACTGCTTATTTTTCGTACCTCAGCAGGCGATATTCTAATATTAATTTTCCTGTCAGCCTTGGATGAACCATTTCCTATTATTGTGTATTGCGTGTTCGGTGCTCAACCTGTAGGCTAGGCCACAGTCGGAACACTCGAAAAGTGCACCGCTGACTGTCAGAATATTTATTGTAAATTAACCCTTTAAGACCGGGGAAGCAGCATCTGTGTCATTGTTTTATTTATTTGGGGCAGATCTACAAGCTCATAGCGCGGCACCGAGTGCTATGAGCTTGTAGATCAGCATTTTTTTTCGAAAGATCTTGAACATTTGTGCAAATCTTTGAATATATATATTTTTAAACCAAACATTTGTAACTCAAATCTTTGCTTCTGGGGGATTCAACAAATGTCTTCTGAATACTAACAGTTTCTTTTTTTGAAAAAAACATACATGTTGCTATAATATCAGTGATTCTCAAACTTTTTCATGTCAAGGACCCCCAAAATGATATGTATTTGGCCGCGGACCCCCATCTCAAAATATCTAGTTCCAGGGACCCCCATGGAGCAAATATTTGAATTACAAATGTTCACTTTAAAAAATATATATATTCAAAGATTTTCACAAATGTTCATGAGTTTTCAAAAATAGCAGATCTACAAGCTCATGAGCGCTATGAGCTTGTAGATCTGCAATTTTTGAATAGCCCAAAGAAATCTTAAAATGACACACAGGTGCGTTCCTGGTCTTAAAGGGTTAAAGAATGATTATCTTTCCGATGGCAGAACATTTGCTGCTGGATAGCAGGCTGAGACGAGTCTACTGTCTATTTCTGGCGAAACCTTTCAAAGTAATTGGGCATCAACCCGCATGCCATGCACCACGTCTAAAGGTCAGACAAACTCTCCCAGGAAATCTTTAACTACAAGCTTCCATCTTCGACCGCCAATATGATGCCAATATGACACACAATATGTGGAATGTGACTGAACTCTCCAATTTTTTCCCCAATTCTATTCCTGATTGCAGTGACCTTCTGCATGCATTGGGCGCATTGGGCTGTACAGTTTGGCATGTGTTCAAAAACTTGAAGGGAAGCTTCACTGATATAATTCCCTTGATGTAGAGGTTTGGGTTGAATATGTAAGTTTATTTTATACTACATTTAATAAATACCCTTTTTTTTTTAGGTTTTCAAATGTGTTTTGACACAGAATAAAATGATCATGATTCACCTGGATGGCTTGGTTTCAGACTTAAAATAGTCTAAATATAAATATTTCCGGAAATCTCTATGGGAAAGAATTATGGGTTTTCAATCTGTGGCACCACAAAATAGCCACCATTGCCATGCCCTATATGGCTGAGTCATGGTGACATGAGTGTGACGTTAAGAGGTCCGCCCGCCGGCCGGCCTCCATTAAGGCAATTTTAATATAGGATATATAATCTGTCATCTAGCCCCATTGACTTTCATTATAAAATGAAAGCCAAATGTTTCAATAAGTATGAAACAAAACAAAGCGTGTGGAGGTACTTGTTTGGCCTACTGGCAGTGTGCACAGGAAATTTGCAAAGCCACGCTGTAAAAATAGCCCATAGTCCTCTGTGTATTCTGGCCAATGATGCCAAATGTGTTGTTAAAATAAAATAACACATTATTCTTCTATTTAAAAAAAAAGCACTGTTACATAACATGATGGCTATACTTCCTCTGTGCTTTCAATCAGCTTTCAATCCATGAATCTCCTTCCTCTGGAGGGGACTTAATTGTGTCCTGACTCAACTCACAAGGTACTTCCTCTGAGGCTTTTACGAATCCTGACTACTTTGGGAGGTTTGGCAGACCCCGACCCAGACCCTGGCTCAAAACCTAACCATAAACCATCTCTCTTTTCTTTTCTTTTTTAAAGTTTTCTTTCTTCCTTTTTTGAAGCCATTTATTTTTTCTCCCCAAATTAGTCGTTATGCCAATTAACCTTCCCTACACAAATGTGTCACTGCTGCCCCCCACCGGCACCTCCATCCTACTCCTCCAGTCCTGCCTAACAACACCCGCTGACAGGCGGCACCCTAGCCTGTAGGAGTATGCGTGACAAGGATCACCCTCTTCTACCCAGCTTCCCTCCCCTTAACAACCGCGTTTGTATAGACGCACACGGCAACGCCAGATGTACAGTGGTGGAACCGCAAGACTCCGCGGTGGTGGACAACTACTTTACCCCTGCACCACCTCTGAGTGCTACATTTTCCATAACCATCTCTAACCTAAACCTAACCATTACCATTTGAATGGGGGAGCTTTGTTGGGAGTGGTACATTGTACAGCCTGCTGGGAGTAAGTGCTTCCTGAGAGGCTAAATTCAGGACAAGAAAGTCTGAGACGGCTGCTTCGATCAGAGCACTTGGGGGTCTAGCAGTGAAAATACTTGGTGTATTGAATCCCCAGTGGGAGTAATTTGTTATGTAAAAGCTTAACAACGTACTTTTCAACCAAAGGACAAGAGGGTCTTTGATGCAATTACTGCCTGGCACTGGCGGACAAGATAAAGCATGATAATTGCTCAATTTATCAATGCTCAATTGGCTCAAATTGAAGGGAGCTATTTAATGCTTTGTTCTTTTTTTTTGTGATTTAGAAGAAACTGTTCTTAGATATATTGAACTTCAATGATCAGACAAAAACTAGAAAAATGTGCTCCTCTGATCACATGTCTCTGCCAGACCAGGTAGCTTATTGAGGTCCAGCAAAGTATGGAATCCAGTCACAGATGGAATTGGGCATGGCTTGTTTGGGGAGTTGCATAATAATCCAAGGAATCCAACGGAAAAACTATGTTGATTATATGACCTATGGTTCAAGAGATATAGGCCACAACGGGAATCTGCCTGTTATAGCGCCACCATGAGGCATGTAGGGTGGCATTTCTTCCATGGCCTAGTGGGAATGTGCATGCAAAGTTTCACAGCAATTGTTCATGATTTGAGGTATTTTTTTCAAAACAGGCCACTCCTGCAAACTTTGGAAGCCTAATCTTATCAGGATGGAATGTGAAAAATCCGACGAATCCGTCTTGATCACATGTCTATCGATTTGCGTGATGTAATATAAAAATTATTATCTGTCTTATGGTGGTGCTTTAACAGTGCGATTTGAAAAACAATTGGGTTGAGATTCTTCCTTGGCCTACTGGGAGTGTGCGTGCAAAGTTTCCCGCCGATCAGTCCAGTGGTGCTTGTAGCATGTCGTACAAAATGAGCCTCCAGCAAACTTTGAAAGCCAATCATAGACAATCGGAATAGAATCAGAAAAATCTGACAAATACATCTTGATCACATGACTACAGCGATTAGGTGTACAGTACCAAGTTTGGGTGATGTTTGGACAAAATCGGTAGGAGTTGTAGCAAAAAAAAATGTTTTGCAAAGAAAACGCAAAACGGCGTCAATATTGTCAGGTGGCAATGGGCATGGCCTATTTGGTGAGTTACTTAATGATCCAAGGAATCCAAGGGAACAATATTTTGATTGTATGACCTACGGTTCAAGAGTTATAAGCCAAAACGTGAATCAGCCTGTTATAGCGCCACCATGAGGCCGATTAGAAACATTTAGGGTGACATTTCTTCCTTGGCCTAGTGGGAATATGCGTTTCACAACAATCGGACGCTGAGTTCATGATTTGAGGCATTTTGTTCAAAACAAGCCACTCGTGCAAACTTTGGAAGCCGATTTTTGCCAGTCAGGATGGAATATGAAAAAAAAAAAACGGGGAGATTCAACTCGATCACATAGCTATAGAGATAATGTGTACCAATTTGTGTGATGTTTGGACAAACTCTGTTGGAGTATAATGTGTTTTGCAAAAATCGGCCTCCTGGTGGCGCTGTAACAGGCCGATGTGTTATAATGGTATATTTGGGGCAGAGGTTTTTACTTAGCAAGAATATTTGCTCACAGATGGACACACACACAGACACAAACACTGACGGACAGGGGCGGAAACATAGTCTCGGCCCACGTCTTCGGCCTGGTGGAGACAACAAAAATGTGCCCAGCCAATCGGCATTCAGTGTATTTACTGTACCTTTCACCCAGACTCTAAAATCAATCACATTCTTGAATTTATCTTAGTCATGACTCATTTAGACCTGGTCATGAACCGGACTTGGACTTGACCCAAATGGTTAAAAAACTAAAAACTAAACAAGACAACCAAATGTGTGTTCACCTTTCACCCATACCGGAAATCAATCACGCACTTGAATAAGTATTAGTCACGACAATTAGACCTGGTCATGATCCAGGACTCAACCCAAATCTTTGTCTTTTTGCCTATCAGTCGTTGACGCAGCACCTTTTGACTAAAGCCATAGCCAAATGTTGTGTATAGGCCAATCAATTCTGCAAGAGCAGATCATTTCTGTGCCGTCAGTCCAGCCAGCCTCGTCTATTTCAATTCCCATTCCTTATCACGGCATTTTTTTGCCCATTATTCCTCGGCCGGGGACAATTTGACTCAGCACTGACTGCCCTGTGCTGCACAACTGCACTTTTGCCCTGGCTCGCACACACACACACACATTCACAAACCCCGAATCGCATCCATTCACCCTGACTCGACGTGCATTCACATTCACTCATGGGAGCGTCTGAATATAACGTATAGCCGTCCCATACAGTCCCCTGTGGTCGGGGCACACAGAGCGTTCCCACGTGAGCACACACGGGGCTAAATGATTGGAATGTTCCCCTCTAAATGGAATGCTTGGTAAACATCAGTCGTCCTGAACTTTCCCCGACGACGGGTCCTCTAAATACACGAGAATACATTGACACAGCATTCCGCTCCCATTAACCTCTCGTTTCTCAACATGCTCGTGGCAGGGGAAGGGCCTGCTTTGCATTTACAGGAAAGGGCTGAGTCCTAGGTAGATTGAGCATGATGAATGCTAATCGATGATACAGTGCGTTCCCCAGTCTGCATAATGAGCTCGTCTCTCAACTCTCACACCTCTGCAAATGGAGTTTGGCTCCTGCCCTTCGTCTACTGCATTCAAGTGCACACGTGTACGCGCCATTAAACCTGGACTTGAATAGCTGAACCAAAGTCGGCGGGCCGCGCTACGGCATTGAGTGCTTTTGTCATAAATTCCTAAATCATAAATCATAATCGTAAATCCCACCTTGAAATGCCCGGGGTGGATTTAAAGGATCAGACCCGTTTCAAAGTGCCGTTGTGCTGTCGTAACCAGCCCATCCCCCCCAACACACACACACACACACACACACACACAATACTCTAAACAATACTATTATTGAATCGGGATTACGATGAAGTTATTATCTGCTTAAGCCATCGACAATATAGTCCACAAATCATTTGATGCACATTTTAAGAGCTTAGTGTGATCAATATTACTACTATTTACTACTTTATTATAGGCTTAAATCATTACAAGCGCACGCGCACACACACACACACACACACACACACTTTATCTTTTTTAATAAATCAAATAATAACTGTTGCGTTTGTGTGCCATATATTTTTCCCCTGTGAGCCCTTGTGTTGTTCCTAGTACCAAGTTTAGGCCCGTGACAGTGTTGTTATGGCCTGATGACTGCGACTAAGCAGCTCTCTCTGTTGTGTACACTATGGCACATATAGTTACAGAGATAGAAACACATGAAACAAACACATTTTTGCTATGCGTTGCCGGGTGAACTGCCAGTGCCATGGACTCACTGCTGGAAGCTGTCTTTAGAGACGTCCATATCTTATTGTGGGCACACGCCCAAAAGGCTTTATCTCCAAACCATGCGCCAAGTTGAAGCTTTGATGCATAATATCGCAGGGTTACAACTGAATGGAGATGAAACCCTATGATTGCATGGCGTTATGATGTGGCGTGTGACATGATAAGTATTAGGTGAGCTTGGTATTAGGTGAGCTTGGGTGTGTGTGTGTGTGTGTGTGTATATATATATATATATATATATATATATATATATATATATATATATATATATAAAAAATAAAAATAAATAAAATCTTATGATATTTAGTCGACTAAAACTAGACAACAAATAAAACATTTCAGATGACTAAAATATAACTAAAACTAAATGGAATTGTATTCAAAAGACTATGACTAAAACTAAATCAAAATTTGCTGACAAAATCAACACTGACACACACATACGTACATGTAATTATGATATATTGTTTTTTTCCAACCACTTGTATGACAATGTGGTACATTATACATTCAAGGAGTAAGTGTGCAACATCAGAGGCTGAATTCAGGACAAGAATGCCCTTAAACTGAGAAGGCTTGTTGGACCAGAACACTTGAAGGTCCAGTAGTGAAAGTGCTTGGTGTATTGAATCCCCAGTGGGAGCAATTTGTTATGTATACAAGCTTAACAAAGTAGTTTTCAACAAAAGCACAAGAGGTTACAATAGGGTTGCATCTCCTATTTTTGTGAAAATTGTATTATTGTTTGACTCTGTTCATGTGCAACAGGGTAATAATGGGGGCAGTCAATAATAAATATATGAAAAAGGGCTTTTTATCTCCAAACCATGCACCAAGTTGAAGCTTTGATGCTCAATATAGCAGGGTTACAACTGAATAGAGATGAAACCCTATGATTGCGTGGCGGTTGTATGTGGCGTGTGACATGATCAAGTCTTAAGACAACTACAGACATGCACAGATCGTTGTCTAAATTGGAATCTGGAGGCTCTGACCAAGGGGGAAAAAAATCGTTTTGAAGCTTCACTATCATGCAATATCTTGTAAGAACACACATGCTTCCATGACAAAGATAAAGTGATCTATTGTATCCCTTTCAACAGTGTAAAAAAAAAAAACATGTCTCACTCTCAACAGAGTGTGCTGATCAGAATGGACATAGTGATGAAACAAGGTGAAATGTGAATAATGCCCTGCTGGGGTTATTATCCTGTCCGAGGTGACTCGTATGCAAATGAGGTGTTTGAACGTGTTTGAACAAAACCATAAGAGGCCAGCACTGAAACCTGGTCCTATTAACCAGTACGCCTAGTTCTCAAACTAGCACTTTTTCATGCCAATTAAGGACCCCCACATTGATATATATTTGGCCCCCCATCTAAAAAGGTTTTGTGCCAGGGACCCCCAGAAGAGAATATTTATGTTATATATATATATATTTTTTTTTAATCTAAATGATTAATACTCAAAAATGTTCAAAAATAGCAGATGTACACAATGTACAAATGTGATTTTTTTTAATAGCCAATGTTTAACATAGATAAAGGGGTTAAAATAATTGGGATGCTGTATTAACACATTTTGCTGGGGACCCCCTGGAACCCCCTCAAGACCCCTGGGGGTCCCCGGACCCCACTTTGAGAACCACTGCTATTAAACCATAGAAGCATCCTATTGTGGGAATGTCATAATAGGCGAACGTTAGGCAACAATGGATGAACATAAGGCAACAATTGATGAACATTAAGCATGTAGCAATAGCTGAAAAATAGCAGATCTACATGACAGTTGGGTGTAGACAGTAAAAAAAAAGCTCAGGTCCAGTTTATTAAGTCTAGACTCAAGAGGGTTTAAGTGGTTAACCATAAATGGATGGACATTTGGCGCAAAATGATGAACATTAGGTCGATCTGACATACAAAAATGTATTTAGGGGTTTAAGTGGTTAACCATAAATGGATGGACATTTGGTGCAAAATGATGAACATTAGGTCGATCTGACATACAATATTAGGTCGATCTGACATAGAGTGGCACAAAATGATGAACATTAGGTCGATCTGACATAGAACAAAGTATTTAGGGGTTTAAGTGGTTTAAGGCCTCCGTCACGTAATGGAAAGAATGACTCATTTCCTCCTATTAAAGGACGACTTCACCGATTTTCAACCTGTATCTTCATATAATTGGTCCTCACTAATACTCATGATAAAATTGCACCATTTTTTTCTACTCGGTCTGTGTCTCAGAGGAGGGCTGTGGACAGTTCAGTGTCCCGTCTACCAGTGACATCATCAATGGGGAATCCAAGCTAATAGAAACTGCAGGCTTTCTATTCCTGGAAAGTTGCAATGCAATAAGCCATTGTTCTCGTGTTAATAAAAATCTAAATAAAAAATGTGAAATCTTGTTAGAAAAAAAAGAATCATGCCTAACCATGATGTCACTGGTAGACGGGTTTCTGGACTGTCCACAGCCCTCCTATGAGACACAGACCAAGTAGAACAAAATGGTACCATTTTGTCATGAGTATTAGTGAGGACCAATTATATGAAGAATCGGTGAAGTCGTCCTTTAATGGTGGATGGTCCTTTCAGTACTGGACAGACAGCAGAATCAACATAATAACACATTATTCTTCCGGTGGTTTACAATATAAAACTGACAGGTGATAGAATGCATGCATGAGAGAGGGATTGGGCAGCTGGGTGGGTGACTGACTGACTGACTGACTGACTGAGTGAGTGAGTGAGTGAGTGAGTGAGTGAGTGAGTGAGTGAACATGTGACCATTGAAACAATACATGATTGAACTGAATAAACGTTGACAGAGAAAATGATGGCATTGCCTATACTAATTTATTCATTAATGAATAAATTAATGAATGGAGAGAACACACCTATACGTTACACGCGATATAGTGACCCTCTCGTATAACGTGACACCGCAGCTTTAGAAGGGCGCTTTATATTCAGGGCAGGGCAGCAGACAGCCTCGCTCCCTGCGTTGTGGCGGTGCAGCGGTGGGTATTCCCCACAGGCGCACCTCCCCACGGAATGACAAATTCACAAGAATAAGAGGAGAGGTTAGCTCTGGATCCGCACGACCACTTTTGGCAGACAGGGTCGCTTGGAACGTCACTCGGGGGGCATAGCAGGTTTTCCCCAGTTCTCTCCATAGTGGCGGGGGTAGTGTCGGGCAGCGTCGGGGTCTTTTGGAATGCACTCAAACAGCCAGGAGTGACTGATGGACCCCAGGGATGTTTACCCACTGCCCGCTAGAATGAATGCAGTTTCTGTCTTTTTTTTAAATATTTTTTAACCCATTAAATCCTGGAACACGAATGTGTCATTTGGCTATTCAAAAATAGCAGATCTACAAGCTCATAGCGTGGCACCTAGTGCGCGGCACTATGAGCTTGTAGATCTGCTATTTTTGAAAAATTGTGAACATTTTTGAAAATCTTTGTATATAAATGTTTTAAAAGGAACATTTGTCATTTGTCAAATGTTCATTTGTCAAATGTTCATTTGTCAAACATTTGACAAATGTCTTCTAAATCCAAACAGTTTTTTGAAAAAAAAAATATGTTTCTACATCAGTGGTCCTCAAACTTTTTCATGTCAAGGACCCCCAAAATGATATGCATTTGGCCGCGGACCCCCATCTCAAAATATTTTGTTCCAGGGACCCCCCAGAAGCAAAGATTTGAGTTAAAATGTTCGCTTTAGAAATATATATATCTAAAGATTTTGCACACATTTTCACGATTTTTCAAAAATAGCAGATCTACAAGCTATGAGCTTGTATATCTGCTATTCTTGAACAGCCAAATACATCTTAAAATGACACATGATGCGTTCCCGGTCTTAACGGGCTAAGACCTCTATAACCGCTCAAGGAAATCACGTGGGGAGTGTGAAGGTCCCAAAGCCTTAATGGGACACAGTGAGCTGGCGCCCTGCCTTATGTTCCACATCAGATGTCCTGGACAGCGTTTTACATCATTTACTTTCTTAAAGTGCCCCGATGGAGAGGATGTCGTCATAACATACGAGCAGCAGTCACAGTGCACAAGTTTGAATTTACCCACCAGAAAAGTTGGCAACATAAGCACATCTTCGTTGTCGGGCAGAATTCTTGTATCTCATTCTCTATAATTATTTTTTCAAAATTAGCTGAAGCTCATATTATATTACAACGCGTTGTGAGCTTGTAGATCTGCTATATCCGCTGACATTTCTTCTTTTTTTTTTATCCCACGATTTTGTAACCCATTTTTTCACCCAGTGCTTCCTTCAATGCATGAGGGGTTAGCAGGCCACTTCTTTTTTTTTTTTTACTTTAAATTTTTTTATCCCGCGATTTTTGTAACCCATTTTTTCACCCGGTGCCAATTTACTAAGTGATCCTGGGCACTACACCCGCCCGACACCAGCACTACACCAGTCCCCCACAGTAGGGAGGCCAGGGCCGAGCTCATGCTTCCTTCAGGCATGAGAGCCAACTGACCTTCTTGTCACCTGACAGGGGGGAGTTTCCCTGGTTGGACGTAGCGCGTGGAAGGAACACGTTATTCCAACCAGTTCCCTTCCCCTCCATCAGGCGCCCCGGCTGTCATGGGGGAGGCGGTATAGCGACCAGGATTACTACATGTTTTTGTGAGGGTATTAACTACCCTAGGAGACACGGGGAGAACATGCAAACTCCACACAGAGTAGGCCCTTTCGCCAACCCCACCTAGGGTATGGGTGCTGATGACGCGGAGGAGAAGACACGCCCCCAGCGCCCACAGCGTCCCCGGCGGGAATCGAACCCAGGACCTTCTAGCTGTGAGGCGACAGCGCTACCGACTGCGCCACCGTGCCCCTTAGCAGGCCACTTCTTATCACCTGACCGGGGGGGGGGGGGGGTTCCCTGGTTGGACGTAGCGTGTGGAATCCATCAGGCGCCCCGGCTAACCGGGGGGGGGGGGGGGGGGGGTGGAGTATAGAGGGGGGCAGTATAGAGACCAGGATTACTGCATGTTTTTGTGAGGGTACCTACGGGGAGAACATGAAAACTCCACACAGAAAGGGTATGGGACTATGGGCACTGATGACGCGGAGGAGAGAACACGCACCCAACGCCCACAGCGTCCCCAGCGGGAGTCGAACCCAGGACCTTCTAGGTCGACAGCGCTACCGACTGCGCCACCGTGCCCCCAACATGAAACATAGTTAAAGAGGTTAAGTGTGGCTGTAGGTTTTATATATATATATTTTATATATATTTAACCAATGAAAAGTATTGATAAGAGTTTGTGACTACATTGAATCCATTGGAACCATAGACTGTATATAAGAGATGGACAAAGCCAGACCGCTGGTTTCTACAAGCCGATTGTTCAGGAATTTGAAATCCGCCATCTCTAATATAAGCCCAAAAGCACAGGAACCGGAAAACAATCCCCAAAGAATGCTATTGGTTGGGTAGCTTGTCAATCAAGAGCGGGGGCGGGGAATGAATGCTATTGGTTGTGTAGCTTGTCAATCAAATCACCCCGCCACTCTTAGAGAATAGCCGACTTTATCGTCAATTTTAGAATAAATGGGACCATAATTTAGCAAAACGCATATCATGATGATTGAAAGGAGACTTTAAATTAGCGACTGGAAGCATATAGAATTTATGACCATTTTTTATTAAGGTAAGAAAATCTAGTCTAAAGTTTGTCAAAAACCCATCCGCTTGCGTTAAAATAAATTCTTTCTGACACCTGCAGGGGTAAAACAGCAACACTACAGGCCATTCATATGAACTGTCTCTTCCGTATTGGAGTCAATGTAAAAATCTCAAGCTGGCCCCTTGATTGCAACACAGTAATGGTTTTGGACATACAAGGTTTCCAACCAGACAGCGACAATACTGTATGTTCTTGAAAAGTTTGTCCTATTGATGGAATGAGCTTTTTGGAGCTTTGCCACAAAAGAACAAAACGAAACAGCTCAAACTGTCACCCACCGTTGGACTTTTTATGTAAACCCGGACAATAACCCCCAGAATGTGTAAACATGGCTGAGATTCAGTGAAGCACTATAAACGTGCACGTTATCTTGCACGACAAGATCTATTGTGCTCGCTAGAGCACAGCCTTTCAAAGTGGGGGCCGTGGGCCCAACTGGAAAGGATTTTTTAAATATACACGCACGCACGCGCGCGCACGCACGCACGCACGCACGCACGCACGCACGCACGCACACACACACACACACACACACACACACACACACACACACACACACACACACACTCTCTATGTGATGCGTTGAAAGTTTGTAGATTTGTTATTTTCACAGTTTTTGATTATGTCTGAAATGTTATTTTTTTTTGCATTCTGGGGTAAAATGTCTAAATTTCAGCTAAATGCAGATGACCTACAAAGCTATTCAACTCCAAAATCTTTATTTACTTAAGCAAGGTTATCCTTAGACACCTAAACATCACAATGCCAAAGCGCAAAGAACAGCAGGCTTGAAACTACAGATACAGTGACATTTTACAGAATGACTTATACTGAAAAAGAGGGGTACACATAGACAGAGAACTAACGAGACACAGGTGAACTCAGAGTACAATCAACACAGGATTGGACAGGACTAACCGAACACAGGTGAACAAGATAACCAATAATAAGAGTGGGATGAGACAACACAGCTAACAATCTACAAGGGCAGACGGGAAGGCACAAGAACACTACTACAAAAGATACAAAAGACTAACTGAACTCAGACACCTAGACACAGTACATACAAAACACAGAGCTACAGAACTATAAACAAGTAAACTTTAATCAGGCAAAACACCTAAACCAAACGGATCAGGTAAATAAATGTCCAAGTTGACGAACATGGTCAAAGTCCAAAGGTCGAGGAGCTGGCCGTGACAGATATTGAAAAGAAAACTTACTTTGTAATTTGTACATTTCAATACTGCTGTTTTTAAAAGTACTCCAGTGTATAACTTAAGTACGACAGAGCAACTTTCAGTAGTTGATTAATGTTTGACCAGGAGTATCTTATACTCGGACTCAAGTGCTGTGGTTGAGTATTTGTCCACCACTGACTGCCGGGGAGTGCGGCTTGGGAGTCAAATGGATTGCCTATTACTTTTATTAGAATATCAGGCTAGTGCATACTTCAGCAGCGGCTCTAAAGCATACCCATCAGCAATGATATTAAACTTTAAGCCCATAAGGCCATTCAGTGCCTCTGAACAAACTCATTTCTGGAACGTCGCCATGAAAGATCAGCATCTCAAGATCATTAGGAAAAAAATAACCACCACGGAGCAGCTCTCTGAGGAACAATGGCTTAGAACCTGCTTAATAAAAAACAAAATTGTGTGGGCATGCGTGTGTGCTCGTGCGTGTGTGCTCGTGTGTGTGTGTGTGTGTGTGTGTGTGTGTGTGTGTGTGTGTGTGTGTGTGTGTGTGTGTGCGCGTGTGTGGATTATCATTTAAGCCTAATATAGAAGTAATATTGCTGATCGAGCTAAGTTTATTGGATGCGTAACACACGGCTTCTTGACAATATTGTCGATGGCTTAAGCAGATAATAACTGAATGGAACCTGTAGTTCAATATAGGCCTAGTGGTATGGCATACTGGCATAGGGTGTGTGCCCACATGCACATGCGTAAGTCTGTATTCATGTGTGTGTCCATGCCAAGGTATGTAGGTCTACTGGGGATGGACTCATGAAACTAAATAATTCTACGGAAAGCCAAAGAGAAGAGTTGAATCAATAGCTTTTCTCCATGTGCTTTGCCATTGTGATAGGTGCTAGTGGTTGCACATGCCCTTGCCAACCCTAGGGAAAATCAGTCTAGACGAACGGTTTGTGCAGTGCTCCTAATGATAGAGAAAATAGTTGCAATTTCTTTCAGACGAAGTACATTTCCGGGGGGGAAAAAAAAGCATCTTTCCTCTACTCTTATGTAACCATCACAACGAAATCTTGAGGGATCGACTTGTATGCAGACCAATGGGGTCAGTGCCTGGAGGCGGTTTGAATATAATAATTCACACGCCAGTATGTGATTTTATTTGAAGAAATTAGCTATGTGTCTTGCTCTTGTGATGTTGTTTTCTTTCTATACCTCCGTTTCTCTGTCTCTCAGGGGTTAAGGAGAGTTCAACAAAAATATTCTGGGTGTCACTTGTCTTACAGAACGGCAAGAACTACAAAGGTGTGCCTAGTGGAGCCCAAATCTCCACCAGGCCGCATATAGGACAAGACTGAAGTCATAGTGACGGCATCAGCGTGGAACTCCATGAACTCTGAACGGATGAGGCGTTCTCTGATCTGTTCCCATAGCCTGGAGGGACGGTGGATCTTCGAGGTTATGGATTCACAAAGAATTCTCTGCATGGCCAAAGATCTGCATTTTTCTGCTGTTTCTGTCATGAGAGCCTTTTGTTTTCTTTCAAGAGATACTGTATGTGGGGAGTGACATTCCTTGGCAGAATGCACGAGAAATATGGCACTGATCGTTCTAGTAGTCAGTGAGACACAGAGGCGCGCGCGCACGCACGCACGCACGCACGCACGCACACACGCGCGCACGCACGCACGCACGCACGCACGCACGCACGCACGCACGCACGCACGCACACCAGTGGTGGGAAAAGTACTCAATTTCCACCAAGTAAAAGTCCGGTATTAAAAATGTACTTGAGTAAAAGTAGTAGTATTGGCCTCAAACATTATGCACACAACATCCTATTTCACATGTTTCAAAATGTATAAAAATCCTTTGAAAATAGCCAGTAGTGGTTCATCAACTAGTAATTACATTTTTCAAATAATTGTAGTGGAGTAAAAGTACAATATTTGCCTCTGAGATGTAGTAGAGTAGAAGTAAAAGTATTGGAAATTGGAAATACTCAAGTAATGTACAACACAAATACCTCAAAATTGTACTTAAGTACAGTACTTGAGTACAAGTACTTTGTTACTTTCCACCACTTACGCACACACACACACACAAGCATAATCTCTGGCCCCGGCCCTTGGCTTGGCGAAGACAACAACGGCAGAAAAAAATCAATCAATTGGGATTGTAACGGGTGGATTGGCCACACATCTCATGGTCAATCCAACATGCTCATTTGTGTGCCAGATGAATGCCTCGCAGTGAGCGGATCATGTATCTTCCATGAACACGAGGCTTCATGCCTTTTTAATGGTCAAACGCACAGGGCGGTTCAACTGACAGCTGATATTAACCCATTCAAACCGGGAACGCATCTGTGTAACCACTTAAACCATTATTTTATACTTTGGCTATTTAAAAAAATTGCGGATATTCAAGTTCATAGCGCGGCACTCGGTGCCGCGCTATGAACTTGTAGATCTGCTATTTTTGAAAAATCGTGAAAATGTCGGCAAATCTATGAACATATATTTTTTTAAAGGGAAAATGTTTCACTGAAA
Organism: Gymnoscopelus braueri; assembly: GCF_963280865.1. Lineage (NCBI taxonomy): Eukaryota > Metazoa > Chordata > Actinopteri > Myctophiformes > Myctophidae > Gymnoscopelus > Gymnoscopelus braueri. The sequence goes on from NC_137626.1 coordinate 16,992,294, forward strand.
TCGTTGCTTCAGGGGGTCACTGGAACAAAATATTTTGTGGTGGGGGTCCGCGGCCAAATACAAATTTTGGGACATGAACAAGATTGAGATTGAGAACCACTGACATACACATACTGTAGCAGCATAGGTTTTTCAGAAAACTGTTAGGATTTAGAGGACATTTTTTGAATCGGCTTCAGGTCTTAATGGGTTAAAGGCTTCTATCCACAAATGCATGTCAAAAGGGGGCCTACAGCCAACCCTATATACGACCACTTTGGTTAACACTGTTCACAATGGAGCTGATGTGCTTCATGTGTGCCTTTTGAATATGACGTACAGTATGTTGCAGTTTGATGTACGGTATAAATACTAGTGTCCATGGTTAACCCCCTTTGCAGGAACAGACTAATTGCACATCCCTGAAGAAACAAAATCACTGGAATCAGTATCTGGAAATTCTTATTTTCTTACCTTGTCGCGATCATTTCAAGAGTAAATAATTAAATGACTACCCCCCCCCCCCTTTCCTTAGTTTTAATTACTTTTCCTAACCTAAATGGTACAAGGTAAATAGGAAATTCATAAAATATTTTCAATATCCTGTACGCATCTGTGTTCCATGGCCTAAGGCTGTTTTTGTATGTGGAGTAGGACCCAAGTGCAGGCAGGCAAGGTCCAATTCAAAAGGTTTAATAACCAACAAAGATATCAAAAACAGCAGGGCCTGACAAAACATAAACAGGATGTCAAAATGATAAAATATAAACACTACACTCACACTGACACTAAAATTACAAACTAACAAAACACTCCACAAAACAAGCAGGCATATAGGCCTATAGACAGACACCTGAACTCAAAACACAATCAACACGGGGATAGGCTGGGGCAAACAGGACACAGGTGACAAGGGTTCATACTAATCAGGGTGGTTAGACTGTCAACAAGACATGTAACAGTTGGAAGGGAAAAAGGATCAGCACAGGAACATTACTACAAAACAAGACACACAAGAAACCCCTGGGGAAATAACTCAGACCTATAGACACAGAACATACAAAACACAGAGCTAAAGTAGGCTACAGACTTAACCAGTAAACGCAAATCAGGCAAACACAACTAAACACCTACACCAAACAGGGAAATAAATGTCCAAGTTGACGAACATATGGTCAAAAGGTCGAGTAGCGTGCCGTGACATACACATCCCCAAAAATATGAAGCACTGTTGAGGCGACTCATCGGACAGCAATTTTGGAGTAGGTGTGCAAGTGGTCATATAAGTGTGAGTTTGTTTTAACCCATTAAAGGGGAAATCCACCCATTTTCAATATTTAACTATGTCATTAATATAGCATAAAGGAGTTGTGTGGAAATAAGAAAAAATTAAAAAAAAAATTAACATTGCAAAAAAATGTAACATTGCAAAAAAATTAACATTGCAAATTACACTGTGATGACTCATCATGGTGTAATTTGCAATGTTAATTTTTTTGCAATGTTACATTTTTTTGCAATGTTAATTTTTTTTTTAATTTTTTCTTATTTCCACACAACTCCTTTATGCTATATTAATGACATAGTTAAATATTGAAAATGGGTGGATTTCCCCTTTAAGACCTGAAGCCGATTCTACAAATGTCTTCTTAGTTAACAGTTTAAAAAAAAAAACGTATACTATGTCAGTGATTGTCAAACTTTTTCATGTCAAGGACCCCATTATGTACGTATTTGGCCGCGGACCCCTAACTCAAAATATTGCGTTCCTGGGACGCTATGAGCTTGTATATCTGCTATTTTTGAATAGCCAAAGTATAACATAATGGTTTAAGTGGTTCCCGGTATTAATGGGTTAAAATCACGGTGTCCATTTATACAAATCGGACTCTGTGTGTGCGTTCACAGGGACTTTTTCTGTGCACATGGAAATATAGGGAAATAGAATAGGAAGAACTGCAGGGAGAGGAGGAAGTTGATGTCTTCTCCTAGCGGGTAAGTAGCACTGTAAGCTGTACTGTCATCTCACAAACAGAATATGGGATTTGGCTAAGAGGAGGACTGCCGCAAGACTGAAAAGGGAATACATACATAGTAGAGCAGGCACAATGTAGCTTGTGAGCACATTGGGGAGTTATCGCATTACCTTATATACTAGCTGTCCCTCCCCTCCGTCACTCCCACCCACTATCCCATCCACCCACCCACGAACACACACACACACACACACACACACACACACACACACACACGTTTGTATTACTATACTTGTGAGGACATCAACACTTTAGGACAGCCATTTAATGAATGCCATTTAAAAATATATATATTTTGCCATTTTTAACCGTAAACCTAAAGCCGAAAAACAGCAGATCTACAGAGCTTATAGATCAGTTATTTTTCGGTGCATGACACTGGCGCGCAACTAAGTATAAAATCATGTTTAACTCTAATTTCAATCCCTAAACCTAACATCTAAATGTCTATTCCTAACCTGAATGTTTTTTTAATTGTTAACGTATCTTAAAAAAAAAAAAAAACATTTAACTATAAAACAACCATTTGTCTGGTGAGGACCAGGAAAACGGTCCTCACAATGTATATTTCTTCAAATTCAACTGTACTTGGTCCTCACAAGATTAGTAACACAAACACACACACACACACACACACACACACACACACACACACACACACACACACACACACACACACACAGCACATGCGGCAACCGATTCCCGCTCATTTACCGCCATCTGGGCCCGATCCCCCGCCGGATTCCGACCACTTATGATGTTGTGTAATCGGCTGGTAATCTCACTCTCTGAGGAAGCCGCGGCGAGAAGAGCTCCACATCCACCGACCGCAGCGAGCCTCGTGCATTTCCTCGCCTCCCCCCCCTCCCCCGCATCGCGCACGCGACGGGATTGTGTTTGAGGGGCCGGAAGAAGCCTAGCGGGAGGCTCTCTTTTGAAAGGCCATTACGGCAGCCTACGAGCGAGCCGCCCTGGGCGCGTTCAAAGGAAAACACGCGCATCCACCCTGCCGCGCGGGATCTTGACCTTCTATTATAAGCACGAGGGTCTGCTCTTAGAGATACACACTTTGGTGGTTGGTTGGAAGAGGCACGGCGTGTGTGTGTGTGTGTGTGTGTGTGTGTGTGTGTGTGTGTGTGTGTGTGTGTGTGTGTGTGTGTGTGTGTGTGTGTGTGTGTGTGTGTGTGTGTGTGTGTGTGTGTTGTGTGTTTTGTGGAGTGAGGGTTGGGGGGGGGGGGGGGAGTAGGCCTTATCTTCACGGCTGAACAGGAACTAGACGAATGAGGAAATAAAGGGAACATCTTTCAAAAAACACCTTCCTCTGCCAGAACTCAGACGGAGATAAGGATAGAAACGTTCATTGGCCTCCATTGAGGTATACAGTAAAAATGTGCCACAAAAGAACCCACAACACCCCACCACCACCACCTCCACCTCCACGACCACCACCACCATCATTTCGTCGCTGTCGGGGGGGAAATCTTGTATTTCCAAAACCGTTCCTTTTTTTTATTATATTAAAAAATTGCCTTTTTTCATTACTTTTGTGTGACGCTCTTGTATGATGAAGTAGGGCATTAATTTACAAGGAGAAAAAAAAACAGTTGAAATAGGGAGATACAAGGTTTCTGCCCCTCATGGACCCCCAGGGGTCATTGAGGGGCTTCCAAGGGGGTTGCTAACTAAAAGACGATAGTTAGGAACCAAATGCTCTAAGAAATTAAACAAAAGAAAAGAAAAAGAAAAGTGTCAAATTATCGATTACCGAGTTATGGGGGTCCTTGGCCTATTGGCTAAGGTCCTGGGAATTTACGTGTTTACCTGTGTTAACAGATTTGACCAACGGCCGTGCGGTCTGACTTGCCAACTTCTCCTGAGGTTCTCTACGCTCGTTAACATGCTCCCACACACACGCCGAGTCTTGTAAAAGCAAGCATGTTAACTGTGTATCTGCATGTTCGTTTGAAGATAACGAGGTCACGACACACGTTACTGCACGAGGGCGTTTGGATTTAACTCAAGTCGATGGAATGTGTACCGATTGACCGCAGTTGCTAGTTCGATAAATACACTGTTTTCCACTGTTGGGTTTGGATGCACTAACACCCTTGTTTTGGGGGGTTTTTTTACTGAAAAAAAGCTCTCGGATTTCCAGGCGTCTTCATGAATTATTTCCTGTTTGTATCCTTATTGTATCAGGAGGAAAGGACTCCGTGTTTCCGTGATTTTCTTTTGTTTTCTCTGTGAACACCACATGCCAGCACAATGTTTGGCCCCTGCCCCAAAAACATATCAATATTTCAGGCTATTTTGACTTCCTTCAACCTTGGCTGAATACATTGTGAGAGTCTCAGGCTATACACCCCCACAATACTAAATAACGTCTCGGCTGATTACTTGGTCCAGTTTATTATGATGTCTTATCTAATAAATTGCAGGCCTGTGTGTTACTTTAACCCATTAAGACCGGGAACGCATACTGTGTCATTTTAAGATTTCTTTCGAGTGCCGCGCTATGAGCTTGTAGATCTGCTATTTTTGAAAAATCGTGAAAATTTTAGCAAATCTTTGAATATATATATATTTTTAAAGCAAGCATTTTTTACTCAAATCTTTGCTTCTGGGGGGATTCTACAAATGTCTTCTAAATCCTAGTTTAAAAAATAAAATAAAAATGTTGCTATAATCAGTGGTTTCTCATGTCTTTTTCATGTCAAGGACCCCCAAAATTATATGAATTTTGGCCGTGGACACCCATCTCAAAATATTTTGTTCCAGGGACCCCCCCAGAAGTTGTAACAGAGTTAAAAATGTGCGCTACAGAAACAAAAAATATTTAAAGATTTGCACACATTTTCACGATTTTTCAAAAAAATAGCAGGTCTACAAGCTCATAGTGCGGCACTCGGTGCCGCGCTATGAGCTTGTAGATCTGCTATTTTTTTAATAGCCCAAAGAAATCTAAAAATGAGACACAGATGCGTTCCCGGTCTTAATGGGTTAAAAAGCACAGCCCTGCAGAGTCCACGGAGGCGTCTAGTCTGGCCTCAGATGTGGTTTCACTTGAATTCTCGGTCTAAATCAATAACGTCATCAGCGGAAAGCAGTTAGATGCTTTCTACTTGGGCAGGAGCCCGCAGGAGAACTCAGGGGTCACGCCACTGTTTTCCACCTCAGTAACCTGGATGGCTAAAGCCCACTCACTGTGCTTTGTAGATCTCAGCTTTTCAGCCTCTATTGTTGTACTTTAAATCAGAGCGGAGCAGATGCTGGGGGGGGAAGAAAATTGTCGTAATAGAAATGGTACACTGTTCATGTCGGAAGACAAACATTTCATTTTAGAAGCATTTCAGTCTCATCTGTTGGATTGTCTACTCTGCTAGAAGTAAAAGTCCTGCAATCAAAATTTGACAGGAGTAAAAGCACAAAGGTATCAGTAAAATATACGTACAGTACCAAATGTAAAAACTGTCATTGTGCAAAATGGCCCATTTCACATAATATACATTATTGTGTTCATCATTTGAAAGTGATGTGAAGCTGGTAAAGGCCGGGATGATTTTATTTTATAATTCAACCTTTATTTAACCAGGCAAGGCAAGATTAAGAATACATTATTATTTACAAGTGAAAGGCAAGGCCTCTTGAGGGAGAGGTGAAAGGGGACAAAATAAATCAAAATAAATCAACAATGAATCATGATTAAAAATTACTTTATGTTCTGCTGGGTAGATTAACCTACGATAATACATAATCATGGATCAAGGTATGTGTTGTATTAATAATGCAACAAAACTAATAACTAAAGCTGTCAAATAATTGTAGTGGAGATTAAAAAAAACTAATTTGGAAAGACTCAAGTAAAGAAGCCCCATGGTTCTTTTCCACCAACGATCAGTAGCCCTACATGTTGTAATCTTTGGAACCCTAAATGTCGAGTGGTCATCCCTGATGACCTTGCACACAGTGGTGTAAAGTAACTAAGTAACTTTACTCAAGTACTGTACTTTTTTAGGTGTTTTTCTACTTCACTGGAGTATTTCCAATTTTCAATACTTTTACTTCTACTCCACTACATCTCAGAGGCAAATATTATACAGTACTTATTATACTCCACTACAATTATTTGAAAACTTTAGTTACTAGTTAATTTGTAGATTTTTAGATTATTATTACAAAACATACATTAACCACTTCAGCCCTGTATACATTTCGGCCATTTGAAAATAGCAGATCTACAAGCTCACAGATGCGTCTAGATGCCAGAAGAGAAGATTTATATAAAAAACTATTATCAAAATTGTTAAAATTATCCAAACATTTCCGATATTTAAAAAAAAAACTAGCAGATGTACAAGCTCGCAGCACAGCTTGGAGCTTGTAATATCTGCTTTTTTTGAATATCCAACATTATTTGAAATTGGATTTAGTTTCAAGCTGCTTACTTGCTTTACAGGTTTAGATTATTACTGTATTACACAACACATTGGCCACATTAAACAATTAAGCCCTATTTTAAAGTAGATCTGCTATTTTCAAAAACATCTGACTTTTTTTTAAACATTTTAGTATGTTTTATTTGGTACTGTAAGTATATTATGATGCAAATGGTTTTGTGCTTTTACTCAAGTAATGGTCAGTATCATGGTCAGTATCATCATGTCAGTATCGTTTCAGTCAGTATCATAGTCAGTATCATGGTCAGTATCATGGTCAGTATCATCATGACAGTATCATCATGTCAGTATCATAGTCAGTATCATGGTCAGTATCATGGTCAGTATCATGGTCAGTATCATCATGACAGTATCATCATGTCAGTATCATCATGTCAGTATCATGGTCAGTATCATGTCAGTATCATGGTCAGTATCATGGTCAGTATCATCATGTCAGTATCGTTTCAGTCAGTATCATAGTCAGTATCATGGTCAGTATCATGGTTAGTATCATCATGTCAGTATCGTTTCAGTCAGTATCATAGTCATTATCATGGTCAGTATCATGTCAGTATCATGTCAGTATCATGGTCAGTATCATGGTCAGTATCATGGTCAGTATCATGGTCAGTATCATGTCAGTATCATGTCAGTATCAGGTCAGTATCATAGTCAGTATCATAGTCAGTATCATGGTCAGTATCATAGTCAGTATCATGTCAGTAGCAGGTCAGTATCAGGTCAGTATCAGGTCAGTATCAGGTCAGTATCATAGTCAGTATCATAGTCAGTATCATGTCAGTATCAGGTCAGTATCAGGTCAGTATCATAGTCAGTATCATAGTCAGTATCATGGTCAGTATCAGGTCAGTATCATGGTCAGTATCAGGTCAGTATCATGTCAGTATCATGACAGTATCACAGTATCATGGTCAGTATCATGGTCAGTATCATGGTCAGTATCATGTCAGTATCATGTCAGTATCGTGTAGGACTTTTACTTGTAAGATAGTGTTTCTGCATTGTGGTTACAACTTTACTTTTACTTACAGTAAGTAAAACATCTCCACCACAGCTAGTTTCCCAGTCAATTACAAGGGCAAACACATCATTATTACTAACCCGCCATTTAGTCCAAATCCATTTTAGCGAGCGTTGTTCCCGCAGATACAACCGCAGCGACTGTTGTAGGGATTCGCTAACAAAGCATCCTTATTCTCTTTCTTATATACTGGCCGATGTGGTCACTAATTACCCACGGTTCTAGAGTGCGTTAGCCCTGAACTCTGCAACTGAACTATGACAAGAAAGTCTGTTTTCTCACTGCCGGCGTCTGCCTCACGGAGATGAAGCACAAGTCAGAGCGCTGGGTTCAGCTTCCGCTGACTAGCACTGTTAACAGATGCTTTTAATTGCCATTTTCTCAACTTTTGTCATCTTGAGTAAAAGTTTGGGGAACTTTTGGCAAGAAAGAAAGATATATTAGTATCTGTATTGCATCGGCTGAAGCCGAAACAGATTTTGCACATTTGCAAATAAACGTTATTATGTCTATACCTGAACCTCCTCCCTGTGTCTAAAAAAACTGTTCAGAATGTGGCCGCAAATTATTTTCTCCAATCAACACCAGTCTACACTTCCACCACATACTAGATGAAAAGGTTGCACTAGTAAGTGACTAGAATCCTTTTTCCATCTGTTACCTTAAAACCACTGATGTTGTCTGCTTGGGTTGTCCCTATTTTGGAGCTTGTCATTAGATAGAACATTGTAAAAGAAAACAAAACAAAGTACGCTTGGTTTTAAAAAGCGGAAACAGACGATCTACAAGCTCACAACGTGTCGTGATGCGACGCATTGTAGATAGGCTATTTTCGCTGTAGTATATACACAAAGGTCTTAACCTATTTTGACCGAGAACCCCTATACGTAACTATACCTTTCAATCTGGAAACCCCTTTTGGGGTTGTTGTTGCTATGTACAGTATACTGTAGCAACATACATTTTTGGTAATTTTCGAATAAATATTTGACGTTTTTCAGAAAACTTAGGTCAGGATTTAGAAGGCGTTTTTAAAATCGGCCTCAGGTCTAAATGGGTTAACCCATTAAGACCTGAAGCCGATTCTACAAATGTCTTCTACACGTTTCTATATCAGTGGTGCTCAAACCTTTTCATGTCAAGGACCCCCAAAATGATATGTATTTGGCTGCGGACCCCCATCTCAAAATATGTTGTTCCAGGGACCCCCCAGAAGCAAAGATTTGAGTTAAAAATGTTCGCTTCAAAAGAATATAAATATATTAATTTGCATACATTTTCTCGATTTTTCAAAAATAGCAGATCTACAAGCTCGTAGAGCGGCACTCGGTGCTGCGCTATGAGCTTGTAGATCTGCTATTATTGAATAGCCAAAGTGTAAAATAATGTTTTTTTGCTCAAATCTAAAAATAACACGGATGCGTCCCAGGTCTTAATGGGTTAATGGAACGCTTCCTAAATCCGTAGTGGATGGATGACGGATGCTACGGCCATAATAATGTCTTATATTTTATGTGCCTACTATTTCAGCTCTGACAGGGCAAGCACCACAGTTAGTCTAAACTTTGTTAGGTCTCTTGTACTGAACGGTACAGCGGCAAGATCCAGCTTGGAGAAGATAGAGGTCATCAACTTCACGACATCACATTTACCATGATGAAATAGAATGTTTGGCAGAGATGCTGTGGTTAGAACATTGGTTCTCAAAATGAGGTCCGGGGACCCCCCCAGGGGGTCATTGGGGGGGTTCCAGAGGGTCCACAGCAACATTTTGTTAATACAGCATCACAATCATTTTAACCACTTTATCCATATGTGTAAAAGTACAATATTTGCGTCTGATATATAGTGAAGCAGAAGTATTAAAGAGGTGGTGCCATGGTTTTGCACTTTTTCTGTTTTTCATGTGTCTATGAGGTTGATAGAACTTCATTAAGTCCCCTGGTGGTGTTTTTATGGTGTTTTATGTCTTCTCTGACTATTTTGAGTTTCTACCTGGAGGCTGAAACCTTGAGGGTCAAACGTGCCAATAGAAAAACAGCCCTTTAGTGACACAGTAAAAATATACCCTCCCCCTCATTATCATAACACAACAGGTGTGGCCATGAGGAGGAGGAGGGACTAGGACAGGTGCTAAGGTGGTGGAGGAGGTGCTAAGGTGAGAACCAGGTATACTTAATGACCTGGAGGCGTGTCCACATAAAAACAATTTTAACAATGTCTGTACACTTTTCTGAAAAAAATCTTCCTCCTAGTATAACCATAATACCTGATGATTATGTTTTTAGGGGGGGGGGGGATCACTGAAAATCACGTCACCCTGTCTTTAAGTAAAGTAAGTACAGTGTACTTCAGTAAATACCGGTAGTTACTTTCCATCGCTGGAAACTAGAAAGCCTAAAGTAAACCCTCCTCAAGCCTGTGCTTGTACATGGGCAAATGATGGGCTCAGCTGGCTCACCTAATTATCTTCTATATCGAGTGCGAGGCTGTGGACAAGAGGCTATTTGACGGACTTTCAAACTGTGTCAACATACCTGAGTCCCTCTCAGTCACTCTCGACCACATACAGAGTGGTACATGGACATCCTTTGCTTAAACATTGCTAACCAATTACCACAGACAGCCTTATTTAACCCTTTCAGACCGAGAACGCATCTGCGTGTCATTTTAAGATGTCTTTGGGCTATTCAAAAATCCTGAAAATGTGTGCAAATCTTTTTTTTTCTGTAGCGCACATTTTTTAACTCTGTTACAACTTCTGGGGGCTCCCTGGAACAAAAAAATCTAAAGAAAACTAGGATTTAGAAGACATTTGTAGAATCCCCCAGAAGCAAAGCTTTGAGTTAATTTTTTTTTGAACATTTTAGTTAAAAATGTTTGCTTTAAAAATATATATTCAAAGATTTGCTAAAATGTTCACGATTTTTCAAAAAATAGCAGATCTACAAGCTTGTAGCGCGGCACTCGCTTCTATATCTGTTATTTTTGAATTGCCAAAGAAAAAGACAGATTCTTTCCCGGTCTTAATGGATTAAAAGTCCATTTCATCTTTTTAAACCCGACGAAGGAAAAAGTGTTGATTGGCGTACTTATCGTGAAGAGGCACACATATTTAAAACGAAGGGGGTCTAATCAGCCACTATTGAGTAACTGTCGTCCGTGAGCCTTTCGCAGTTGATTGCAAATTACATCTCAGGCTAGTAGACTATCTCGTCGTTGCTACAGTCGCATTAGTCTGTCAGTCGTCCACTTGGTTTTTGACATAATAGCCTAACTAGGGCGCCATTGTCTCTTCATGAGCAGTGTCTGAGTGGAGAGTGGAAATTGTGACAGGTGAACATCAATTGGAAATAATTGGCATGTCATTCTAATTCGAATAAGACATAATTCGTAACATTACTTAGAATGTAGATGTGCTATCCTGCTATCTTCAATCCTCTACTTTGGAAGGAAAAAGTATTGGTCAAATATCGAGACCGCAGCATGGAGTCAGTGTTGCCAGATTCTGTGAGAGAAACAAGCAACCAGGTCCTAGGAAAACCAGCCCAAAAGAAGCGACCATGGGCCACATGAGTACTTTAACATGCACATCAGCTATTTGAAAATAGCAGATCTACAAGCTCACAACGCGTCGCAGCTTGTAGATCGGCCATTTTCAAATAAAATCTTGCGGGGAAATTATAATAAGCAGATCTGGCAACCTTGCATGGATTGTGCACTGGCAGTAGGAAAAAGTTCCACTTCGCCTCCTGGGTGTGCATTGCCGAGGTGCCCTTGAGCGGTGCCGTGTCATTATTCCGACGGCCCATTATCCCCGACGTCCCGTTGTTCCGACTGGCCCCATTATAGCTAACCCTATCCCCTAACCCTTATGACCTCACACTAGCCTAATGGTCGGAATAATGGGATGTCGGAAATTTTGAGCGGACACCCCCTTGAGCAAGGCACCGCCGACCCTTAACCCATTAAGACCGGGAACGCATCTGTGTGTCATTTGGTGGTGTGTTTTTGGTGGTCCTACTGATATTATAGCAACATACAGCAGTGTTTCGGAAAACTGTTAGGATTTATAAGACATTTGTAGAATCCCCAGAAGCAAAGATTTTAGATGTTTGCTTTAAAATATATATACTCAAAGATTTGAACAAATGTTCACGATTTTTCAAGACAAATGCAGATCTACAAGCTCATAGCGCAGCACTCGGTGCCGCGCTATGAGCTTGTATATTATCTGCTATTTTTGAATAGCCCAAAAAAATCATAAAATGACACAGATGCGTTCCCGGTCTTAATGGGTTAAACAAAATCGAATCATGTGGATCTCTGCATCCACATGGGAACGGAATGGCTCCTGGATCTAGGACTAAACGTGGCCAGCCTGTGATGACAGTCATCTGCAGGATGACAGGATCTCATTTCAGAGAGCCTGCATTTGGCACTTTAGTGGAACATCAGTGGATTGTCCAAGCATTGTCACGGACAAAGGGGGGAGTTTTAGCCAAGTGTGAAGTGGTGCCGGGTGTGAATTGGTCTCTTTTCACACTAGGCAAATCAGGCACACAAATGGGCCTGATTTCCCTGTAAACGAATAGAAGGGAAAAAAAGTAGAAAAAAGAAAGGAAGGAAAACACAAACCTACTTACAGATGATGTCACTGGTAGGGGGTTTCTGAACTGTCCACAGCCCTCCTCTGAGACACAGACTGTGTAGACAAAAATGTTATCATATTATACTGTGCATTAGTGAGGAACAATTATATGAAGATAAGTTGAAAATGGGTGAAGTGGTCCTTTAACCCATTAAAACCGGGAAAGCATCTGGGTTAAGTACAGTACTCAATGTACTTTGTTGTCAGTGGTGTAAAGTAACTGAGTACATCTACTCAAGTACTGTACTTAAGCACAATTATGAGGTACTTTTACTTTACTGGAGTAGCCTATTTCCAATTGTCTATACTTCTACTTCACTTTACTCCACTACAATTATTTGAAAACTTTAGTTACTAGTTACTTTTCAGATATAAATTATAACATTACAAAACATCCCTTAAACACTTCAGACCTATTTTATACATAGGCTATTTGAAAATAGCAGATCTGCTTGTAGATCAGCTTGTAGATCTTCAAACATTTGAGTACTTTTACTTTTACAGAGTACTTCTACATTGCAGTATTGATACTTTAACTTAACTCTCTCAGTGCCAATAAAATAAAAAAAATATTGCGAACTTTGCCAGATTATTATTATTTTTTTTCAAAGAAAAAAAAAAGTGCTTAGGAAGCGAGATACAGCCTTTTTCAGTTATAGGTTAAACAAAGAGTGGATGGAGCTGCAAATCTTCAGATGATGATATCTTGGGTTCTGAACACTTTTTTCCACACTTTTTTTTTTAAACTCGGGATTTCTCGTTCTGGCACTGAGGGTATAACCATAAAACTCGGGATAACTCGGGGTCTGGCACTGAGAGAGTTAAGTAAAACATTTGAGTACTTTTTCCACCACTGTTTGTTGTCTACCACTGCCTTAGGCCTTCATCAGGACAAACAACATCTCTGTACCAACACGTACAGTACATCCTCTCACATTATTGCTGATGTCTGTGGCTCATGAAAGGGCTTGTGATAGCCAGGCCGTGGATCAATACTCTGACGGACTTGTTCATGGGCGGACTGTGAGAATTAAACGGAGGATACACACTCCTCAGTGTCAGGATCAATACGCTGCCCTTACCAGCTAATCACATGTCTACGACGGGTAATCACACCCGCAATGATTTCATCACATGCACACGTGTGGTATTCACCTTGTAAAAAATATATTTATACTAAGTGAATATCACTCATCCAAGATACACACACGCATGCACGCACGCACACACACGCCCCCACACACACACACACACACAGAATATATCATGTGGTCATTTTTGAGTGGAAACCTTCTGCGTCCAAAACCGTTACCGTTACTTAAGAAAAAGGATCCATCGTGGTTAATATTTAGTCATAAGCCCATGTTAATACTTGTCGTTGGTTAAATATTCAAACAAATCCACAGATACACTTAACCACTTTAAACCTGGCATCACTATTGTGTGCATGTCATGATTGGTGAACGCATTTTGTAGTCTAGGATACAGTAGGTGGCCAGTGACTTTGACCAGTTTCACTTTCAAAAACCTTTGCATCGTGCATGTCACACAAACAGAATGCGATGCGTTTTGTTGATATAACACGTTTTTTCATATAGTGTCCTATCCACAAATCCACCATTTAGGCCTAACTTCCACAATCCACATTATCAAAACCATTGGTGTTTTGTGCCGCATTCTGTTTGTGTGACATGCATGATGCAAAGGTTTTGAAAGTGAAACTGGTCAAAGTCACTGGCCACCTACTGTCGGCTATTTTAGCTACTTTTGCAAAACACTGCCATACAACAAAGTATAAAATATGGCATTAATGTATGAAAAAAGAAAAAAACAAGCATAAAAAGATGAAATATGTAGATACAAGTTTTCTTCCAGACAGTGACGATATACGCATTTGGTAGGTTTAATTTATGGCCTTGTTTTGTGTTGTTGCGAGGCAAATTATAAGTCCTATACAATCCCTTTAACAAAGGACAAGTGTATCACGCTGCATACATATGGAGCATTATTTGCCCGTCCCGTGTAATCTGGCTTCATGAAAATAGTCCAGGGGAAATGACAGCATCCCCTTATTATGCTGCGCCGCATCTATAGGACCGAGAATGAGACTATGCGCGTTCTAATCACTGATACTACTAAATAATACATTAATTGCATCAACAGTGGCGACGGCAGAACTATAAGCTCCTTACTGCACGAGAGCTTCTCGCATTGTCTCTTGTTTTGCTATAGCCCCATTATATAGAAAGTGGAGATCAATGCAGCAGCCTGGTGGTTATGTGGATGCACATGGGAGTTGGCTGTGAGGGCATGCTGTGTATATACAACATGTGTGTGTGCGCGCATGCATGCTCATCTATCTGTGTGATCTGTGCAGACAACAGTGTACTCTACTGCAGGGACCCATGGGCATTGGGGTCTGTTTGGACGTTTACAGCTAACATGCTAACACTTCAGCACATGTCAACGTTAGATGTTTATTCTCCATGCCCACTAAAAAAAATCAATGATATCCGACAGATGCATGTTCTGTATCTTGGATCTTGTTTTTTTTCCCCCCACGTGACATAGTACAGATACGGATGGGTTAACCGCAAAGTCTCAAACAAGGTCTGACGTGCAAGAATGTTCGTAAAACTTGCAGTATGTACTGCCGTTGAATATTAATGTATTTACAACTTCACACGCCAACTACTCTCTCCCATTTCTGTTCCCATAATTTCACATACTTAAAGAAATAGTTCACCCAAAAAAATCACTTATTTTCTATCAATTACACAACATATGAAGCCTTGAATTCATGGACATTTTTTAGTTTTTGACTCTTTCCTAAGCCAATAATTTGATGACCGGCTGTGTTTCCGGTAGGAGACTCAAAGAGTCTCCCTTGAGTCTCCTACTGGAAACACAGAATGCCTCAAAAACAAAAAAATGTCCATGAATTCTAGGCTTCATGGGTTATGTAATTGATAGAAAATAAGTTTTTTTGGGGGTGACCTACTCCTTTAATGAGTTTACGGTCAACCACACCGTCTTTGAACTCTCAACATATTGGAAGCTTTAAATTGATTTGAAACGTCTGTCAAAACCAAACCTGCATCTGTTCTAAACTAAACTATCATAAAAAAATGTTTTTATGTTTCTTCTTTCTTTCGGTCTACCTTGACAAATGGTAAGATGATGAGGACTTTTTCCTCTTTGCTGTGATGTGTCGTTTAGCAACGAGGAAAGACATTTTTGAGAGTTCCGAGCGAGCGCCGGATGAACCTATAGAAGCGTACATTTCAAGCACAGTTGCTATGTTCTCGTTTTCTTGCGAGACGCCTACATACATCAGAATGATCCATCTCCAGAGTCATTAACCCATTTAGACCGGGAAAGAATCTGTGTCATTTTTAGATTTCTTTGGGCTATTAAAAAAATAGCAGATCTACAAGCTCATAGCGCGGCACCGAGTGCCGTGCTACAAGCTTGTAGATCTGCTATTTTTAAAAAAAATAACCGTGAAAATGTGTGCAAATCTTTGAATACATATATTTTAACATTTTTTTTACTCAAATCTTTGCTTTCTGGGGGGGTTCCTGGAACAACATATTTTGAGATGGCCAAATACATATCATTTTGGGGGTCCTTGACATGAAAGCGTTTGAGAACCACTGATATTATAGCAAAATACTTTTTTTCAGAAAACTGTTTGGATTTAGAAGACATTTGTATTATCCCCAGAAGCAAAGATTTGAGTTGAAATGTTTGCTTAAAAAAAGTATATATATTTATTCAAGGATTTGCACAAATTTTCCATGATTTTTCAAAAATAGCAGATCTACAAGCTCATAGCGCGGCACTCGGTGCCGCGCTATGAGCTTGTAGATCTGCTATTTTTGAATAGCCAAAGAAATCTAAAAATTACACAGATTCCATCCCCGGTCTTAATGGGTTAACAAAATCACTTTAGCTCGCTTTCTGACAAGCCTCAGTGATTGCCGCTAATGAACTTAGCACATTGCAGATAAATCAAAGCAGATGGGGGGGGAAAAAAAGGGGGGCCCGGTTTGTGCACAAGCTCAGAGAACAGGCAAATAATTCAGGATACATATTCTTTTGATGGCCCTTCCGAAGATCAGAGACACGTACCAGGCCCACGGGACAACGCTGCGGGATAGATCTCCCACAAGAAGAGAAATGAAGGCAAGGCAAGACAAGAAGACACGTTTATCTATATAGCATATTTCGGCAGAAAAACCTGAAGATGATTAAGACAAAGAAACACATTATAATATACATTTGCATACAATAAAAACGAGTTGTTAGAGAGTTAAACGAGAAAAAAAGAAAGAAAAAGCTGACATAACAGATAAAATATGAGAATAATGTTACAGTGGAGGGCAAAAAGATATCAATTAAAATCCTCAATAAAAGGCAGCGGCACACATACATTTCTTCAGCTATAAGAACTGAGAATAAAAACATTAAAAAAGAAGACCTAGATGCACTCAGTAGAGCACAAATATCCACCAGGAGACATAAGACAGTAGGGAGTCGCTAATAGGAGTTTAAGGCGGTAGGGAGTCACTAATAAGGGAGCACAAGGCTGTAGGGAGTGAGTAATAGGGAGCATAAGGCAGTAGGTAGTCACTAATAAGGGATCATAAGGCAGTAGGGAGTCACTAATAAGGGAGCATAAGACAGTAGGTAGTCACTAATAAGGGAGCATAAAGTAGTACAGAGTCACTAATAAGGGAGCATAAGACAGTAGGGAGTCACTAATAAGGGAGCATAAGGCAGTAGGGAGTCACTAATAAAGGAGCATAAGGCCGTAGGGAGTTAGTAATAGGGAGCATAAGGCAGTAGGGAGTCAGTAATAGGGAGCATAAGACAGTAGGGAGTCAGTAATAGGGACCATAAGGCAGTAGGGAATCAATCTGTAATAAGGGAGCAATATAAACTCATCGAAGGCATCGCTTACTTCAAACTGGGTGTGATTTTTAACAACTACTACTATGCTGCTAAAATGTCTGAGGAGCCAAAAGAAAATATAGTTTTACTCTAATGTACCTCTACACACGATGCAACAATCAAGACCACCTTGAACCTTGAACATTTGAACCTTGAAACTGTCCATAGCCTGCTGCGAATGGCCACTTTCAGTCCATAGTCTGGCAAGATTTGTATCTCATAGTCTGAAGGGACCATTTCTCTGTGATCATAAATTCAAAAATGTTATTGACGGATTTGAGAAATATCAGAGAATCGAGGTCCTTGGCCTGCTGCCCGCATGCACAAGAGAGATGATTTGCGACACACCCACACACAGACACACGCACACGCACACACACACACACACACACACACACACACACACACACACACACACACAGGGAGAGAGGGGTGAACGCAAGATCACCAGTCAATTTATATTTCTATACTCTTCCGTGCATGACACACATACAGTACTGTATGTAAATTGTACAACTGAAGATGTCTTGGCTGCAATTTCCATACGGCATTCAGTATTCATCGATTATCACATCGTTCATTGTTGCTGAGTCATCGATGACGTAACGCTGCAGTTTAAAAAGCGCCACCAAGACACATTACTCCGCTATTTTTCACCTAATTTACATGCGTCGGCGAACTGACAACAGCTATCCCACAGTTCCTGAACTGTGGGATAGCTGTTAGGACAGGTATGCAAGTTTAACCCATTAAGACCTGAAGCCGATTCTAATAATGTTTTCTAAATCCTTTTTTTTTACGTAAAAAATATAAAATATATAAAACATATAAAAAATATAAAAATATAAAAATATAAAAATATAAAAATATAAAAATATAAAAATATAAAAATATCTAAAATATCTACAAAATGAAAATATATATATTCAAAGATTTGCACACATTTTCACGATTTTTCAAAAATAGCAGATCTACAAGCTCACTCGGTGCCGTGCTATGAGCTTGTATATCTGCTATTTTTGAATAGCCAAAGAAATAAAAAAAAGACACACAGATGCGTTCCCGGTCTAAAAGGGTTAATAAACTCTCACCGCAAATGCCCTCTGCGTAAATTGCGCAAGCCTTTTTACATAAGTCGAACAGGTCAGGAAACGTCTTCCGTTTTGATTTATTTCATCCCGGGAAAACCTGCCGTGTCATTGTCAAAAGATTTTCAGAAATAAATAAGATAATAAATAAGGGAACATTTTTCTTTTAAAAAACAAATTGTGAAGATAGCAGATCTACAACACGGCGTATTGTAATCACCTTTCTTCTTTTTTTACAGGGTTTAAATGGTTGATTCAAAATGTATTTTTTGTCACTTTGGGTCCCAGGGGGAGACACAATAATTTTTGGGGTCTTGAACTGATAAGGTTTGGGAACTCCTTTGAGTGTTATACTGTACGTGCTGTACGTGCAATGTGTATGTGTTGTGGGTGGGTTGAGGAGAGGGGGTCATCTTTGCCAATAAATGCTCAAACTCTCAAAAGGATCTTTGATTTATGACCTCATGTAAATTTAATTCTGTGTTTCCATTCCTCGTCTGCATCAATATTTCAGGACCCCTCCCTCCGCTGGATGTATAAAACATGCATTAGCTCAAATATTTGTCCGTGTTCCATGATTTGTTGAGCGTTTATGGGTTCTGGTCCCTCTATTTGTCTACGGGCGAGGCTCATTCAAATGCAGATTCGTCTTCATTTAGGGCATTTAATGGATCCTCTAAAACCAAACTGTGCAAATCATTATATTCCCAGATGGGGGAGATTATAGCAGCACTAGCAGCGGGGCTCCATGGATGACGATGTCAGTTAGTCTGTTGGCCTGTCAGTTTGTTGGTCTGTCTGTCCGTCCTTCCAATTGGTACCAAACAAGAAAACTGTCAGCTAAATTAGCACTGAATGTGCGGCGTACATTCATGCTCCCCAGAGGACGAGTACTATTCATTTTGGTGACCCTTTGGTGGCCTTTGCTCTAGTGCCACTCTTAGGCAGACATTTCCACTTGCGCACGAATATATAAAAAATAACTTTGGTCCCAAATAAGTTAACTACTGAAAACCAGTGGTGGAAAAAGTACTCAAATGTTTTACTTAAGTAAAAGTATCAATACTGCCATGTAGAAGTACTCTGTTACAAGTAGTCCAAATTTTATTTTTTTAAGTCCGGAATTAAAAATGTACTTGAGTAAAACTACAAAAGTATTGGTATCAATATGTACTTAAAGTACCAAAAGTAAAAGTACTAAATGTTTGAAAATAGCAAAGCGACGCATTGTGAGCTTGTAGATCGGCTATTTTCAAATAGCCTATGTACAAAATAGGGCTAAAGTGGTTAATGTATGTTTTATAATATCATAATTTATACCTACAAAGTTTTCAAATAATTGTAGTGGAGTAAAAGTACAATATTTGCCTCTGAGATGTAGTGGAGTAGAAGTAAAAGTATTGACAATTGGAAATACTCTGTTGTGTATTATGGACCCCAAGTTGCTTATATTAATCTAAACAATATAGAAATATTGAAGTTACTTTACTGGAGCCCACTTTTGCATACAGACAGGAGAAGACAATTTGTTGTTTATTCAGAGGCTGTTGGCCCTAGCCTGGATGAAGCGGAGAGGCTGGCTGCTAGGTGTGAAGTACGATTTACATCTTTGTTAACCTGAAAGACACAGGGTCTGGGTCATTGTCTCCACTCCCTTCCTTCAGGCACTTGCAAATCAAATCAACAGATGTTCCCTGATCTTCGTCTAGGTGGAAGGATTCTCACTGACCCCCACCCACATGAACCTCCTCTTATTCTATTGTGAAATACTGTGTGTGTTATACTCAGTGTGCTGTGCCCAGTCCGAGCCGAAGGGCTGTAGGACAGGGGCTCCCTGCCCCTGGAAGCTTTTCTATGCTGTTGTACTTGAATGCTGAATAAACCGGAGAATGATTTTTCACAAACGTGAAGTGCCGCCCCTAGTACCAACAGGAAGCATCGTGCTGCTGCACGCTGAAGGGAGAACACCATTGAGAACACACACAGCGCCACAGATTTGTTGTGTCCTGAGTACTCCAGTCAACTTGATTCCTCAGCTGAAAGTAAAGTTCCCACTGCAGTCAAGTTTGGGATGCTGGTGCTAGATTATCTAGGGTTACAAAATGCATATTTTTCCTTCCTTTCTTTTTTAGGGGAGCGGTAAGACTTTCCTTTGAGCTCTATTAAACTCCAGATTATTGTATCAGAGCAAATGAACAGGCTGCCTTTGTGCAATTAGAGAAGACAAGAGCAGAAGGAGCAATAAAGAGATGTAAAGGGCAGGTTCACAGTGTTACATGAGTCTTCGCAAACCTAATTGGAGCCCCCGATTCTCTAGAATTTCAATATGGTATTCCCATTTGGCCTGTCCTCAGGTTTCCGTTTAACGGACAAAACTGGCCAAAACGGATTACCATAAAGTCAATTATGTCCCGGTTTAGGAAAACCAAAGCTTAAGCGCTGATCCAGAATCGCATAAACCATGATGAACTGTACTCATCATTGACCCTGCCTGAGCCTTCAAATTGACATCTGACATCTCTCTCGCTCTCTATGACTTTTTTTTACCAACTTCCAACAAAGACCAACTTATTTTACAATGGTTATAGAGTTTAACCCACTGAGGCCTGAGGTTCCGATTCTGCAAAATGTCTTCTAAATCCCAACAGTTTTCTGAAAAAACGTATGTTACTATATCAGTGGTTCTCAAACTTTTTCATGTCAAGGACCCCCAAACGTAGATGTATTTGGCCACTGACCCGCATCTCAAAATATGTTGTTCCAGGGACCCCCAGAAGAAAAGATTTGAATTAAAAATGTTTGCTTTAAAACAATATATTGAAAGATCGGGAAAGGATCTGGTTGGAATAACGTGTTCCTTCCACGTGCTACGTCTAACCTGTCGGGTGATAAGAAGCGGCCTGCTTGCTCCTCATGCATTGAAGGAAGCATGAGCTTCAGCTTGGGCTCTCCCTAGGCTGGCAGAGGGAGAGTAGCGCCCAGGATTACATAGGCAATTGGCACTGGGTGAAGAAATCAGGTTTACAAAAATCGTGGGATAAAAAATGTTTTTAAAGAAAGAAAGATCTGCACACATTTTCACGATTTTTCAAAAATAGCAGATCTACAAGCTCGTAGCGCGGCACTCGGTGCCGCGCTATGAGCTTTTATATCTGCTATTTTTGAATAGCCAAAAGTGTAAAATATGTCTTTTTAGCTCAAATCTAAAAATGACACAGATGCGTTCCAGGTCTTAATGGATTAAACAGCAAAGATAAAAATCTGTCACGTATCGGCTAAGAGATGAGTGACCCTTTCCACCTTGCCGAAAAAATATATATAAAAAATTGTGCCTTGCGGGTTTGCCCCACAGTGAAGGATTCCGCCATGCAGCCACTTGCATTTCAAACAGGTTCTGTCCGGCACACAAAGCCACAGCCCCCCGAAATACTACGCCTAATGAGACACAAAGGACTTTAACACAGCTAGTGAGAATACATCAGGCATGTAAAGTAGATTCTTTGAAGCTCTTTCACTTCTTTCTGCCTCCGCGCTCCAAACGCCCAAACGTCCCCCCCGCACTCCCCAGCCACCTTCCCTATAGCAAGGCCGCATATACTGCAATATGTTGATCAGGAGGAAGGATGATAAAGAAGTACCATTGATGCCGTCGATGATGACATTTTCCCCCGCTTTTATTATGTGGATGATCCCAATGTGTTGTATAAAGAATGACCTTTGTTACTTTTTTTTGGTCGTAAAAGCTGTAAAAATGTTTCCCTCATTGCTATTTATTATACTGTAATCCAGATGGATTTCGGTGCATTATGAATGCACCGGCGCTTTTGCATTTTATAACACTATCCTAGAGAAGAAGTTATTCTCCAGGAAATTATGAGCTTTGGAATGAAAACTAAATAAAATCCCCCTCCTGCAGATAACTTAGAAGTTACCTTGAAACTTGGGGGAGGTCAAATTCAAGCAAAGTACATCGCCCACTAAGAATTCTACCTTGAAACTTGGGGGTCAACTTCAAGCAGAGTATATCGCCAACTTAGAATCTCGTTTTCACCCAGAGGAACGGCTTTCATCTTAAAAAAATAATCTCCAACTACACATACTCGTGTCATCTTTGAATGAAGGTTGTAAGTGTTCAAATCCACATTGAATACAGTGACGTGGAGCATCACTGAACTTGTACAACTTCATACAGCCATGATGTCAAATGAAAGACTGATTTACACGTAGTTGCGTGCCAGTGTTGCGCACCAAAAATTGCAGATCTTCAAGCTCCCAGCGCGTCATATCGTGACGTGCTGTGAGCTTGTAGATCTGCCATCTTTGGTGCACGACACGGCACACAACCACACATAACTCAGCCAATACTCTCCTGGTTTTTATCAAATTGAAATATCTTATGATAATGCAGTTCATCGCTCTACCCTGGGCCTTTGTGCCAACTTTTTTATGCAAATCGTGTGACATCTTTTTGAAGCCAAAATTGCCCCCCACGGACATTTTTCTTTTTGACACCTACATTTAGATTTCAATTTTTTTTGCGCCTGCGGGGCCCTTCATTTCATCAGCATCCCAAAGGGATACTTCAAACTCACAGAGTTCCAGTTAACCCATTAAGACCTGGAACGCATATCTGTGTGTCATTTTAAGATTCCATTGGGCTATTCAAAAATAGCAGATATATACAAGCTCATAGCGTGGCACCGAGTGCTGCGGTATGAGCTTGTAGATCTGCTATTTGTTTAATATTTTTAATCGTGAAAATGTGTGCAAGTCTTTTTTAACTCAAATCTTTGCTTCTGGGGGATTCTACAAAATGTCTAAATCCAAAAAACTTATGTTTCTATATCAGTGGTTCTTTTTTTTTTCCATGTCAAGGACCCCCAAAATGATATGTATTCGGCTGCGGACCCCAATCTAAAATCTTTTGTACCAGGGATCCCCCAGAAGCCAAGATTCGAGTTAAAAATGTTCGCTCTAAAAATATATATATTCAATGATTTGCAAAAATTCAAGATTAAAAAAAAATAGCAGATCTACAAACTCATAGCGCGGCACTCGGTGCCGCGCTATGAGCTTGTACATCTGCTATTTTTGAATAGCCCAATGGAATCTAAAATGGCACAGATGCTTCCCCGGATTGAATGGGTTAAAAAGTGCAAAACTCCTTCTTGGCAAATGCTGCCCAAGATGTGTGGATAATTATTGTCCCACAGGTGACATACAACGCTTGGCTTCATCCCATTGAAGTGACGGTTAATTCTGACCTGGTGCCTCATCTGCCGGTGGATGATCAGACGGCGAATCTTCCCTCAGATGTGGTTGCCTCCCTGAACTGGGAAAAGGGAGAAGAACCGTTTACTACTAGAGGCAGACCAATGCCAAGTTATTTGGGTTCGATGCTGATCCCCTTTTGGAGAGCTATTTTGTGAAACAAAAAGGTGCAAAATCCTGGAAGTTTCTAAGCAAACAAAAAAATAAAAATAAACACAAATAGCTTTTGATTGATTGATCGATTGATCGATTGATTCATTCATTCATTCATTCATTCATTTAATACTTTAACAAATTGCAAACCATACAGCAAGTACAAGTATGCAAGCAATGATGGGGCGTGTTTCCATTGTGGTCCTACTCTATGTAAAGATACACCATTCTTCAATATTATGCAAATAAATTAACTTTAATCATATGGTACATTGTACAAACAAAGAAGTAAACATAAAATACACAAAACTGAACTATTTTATTTAAACACTATGTAACTTTCTTCTTCTACTCTACTCTTCACCTACAAAGCTCTCCATTCCCTATAGCCCCACGGTACCTGTCAGACCTCCTCCAGGATTTACACCCCAGTGTGCAACCTGAGGTCTTCTGACTTGGGGTTCCTCACCATCCCTCACACCAATAAGCGGACCCTCGGCGATAGAGCTTTCAGTGTGGCAGCCCCTGCCCTCTGGAATTCTCTCCCCATGGAGATTCGCCAGAAGCCAACATTGGACTCTTTCAAGTCCGCACTGAAGACTTTTGGCAAATAGTTTGTTTAGTTTTTGTTAATGTAAAGCGTCCTTGGGTTTCTGAAAGATCGCTATAAGAATTCAAGTTATTATTATTATTATTATTATTATTATTACCCTTATTATTAGTATTACTGTTGTTGTTGTTGTTGTTGTTGTTGTTGTTGTTGTTGTTGTTGTCATTATTATTATTATTATTATTATTATTATTATTATTATTATTATTATTATTATTATTATTATTATTATCCCGGAACGTGGTGTCCTGCTTTAGTTGCAAAATTCAATTTGTGTCAGATCCTGTGTCTAGGTGAGACATGACCTTTGACACGATCTAAATGTCTCATTAGAAGAGCAGGGAGAGAAAACTATTAACATACTCTACCACTGACACTAAAATGACAAACTGACAAACACTCCACAAAACAAGCAGGCATATATAGACAGAAACGTTCAACACAGGGATAGGCTGGGGCAAACAGGACACAGGTGACTAATAATCAGTGGTAAATGTACTGTAAAAGCAAACAAGGTTAGACAGGAAGCACAGGAACATTACTACGAATTAAGATACATGAGAAAGACCTCGAAAGAGAACTACAAAACACAAAGCTACAGAACTAAACAACGTAAATCAGGCAAACAAAACGAAACACCTAAACCAAACAGGAAAATAAATTCTTGTTGACGAACACGGTTAAAGTCCAACACATCAGCTACATAACTGCCGATATCGATGCAAAGAAAAAAAGGGGGGGGGGAAGAAAAGTCAAATAATGGCAGATAGTGTTGCCCTAGTGTGTACCTGAACACTCCAGACACATTAGCAGAACATTCCGTTCTTTAAATGTCTTTATTTGTATCAATATTAAGGGTAATTTCTTGGGAGTCAACTCACAAATAAAATTATAGCTGCAAACAGACTGGTACATTTAATGAGGATAAACTACTGTATTGTCCTGAACTTTGCTCCCAATTCTGATAGTTGAAGAGAACTTGAGCCCCCACACACCACACAATTTTTCTGCCTGGTTTTTAGGTTAATTAATATCTGTGTGTGTGTGCGCGCGTGTGCGTGTGTGTGTGTGTGTGTGTGTGTGTGTGTGTGTGTGTGCGCGTGCGTGCGTGCACCCATTCTCCTAGGCTGATGGAAATGTGCTGCTGAGGCATTCATTTGCCAGTGCATGGAGGCAGAGAGAGAGACACACACACACAGACAGACAGACAGACAGACAGACAGACAGAGAGATTGGATGGCTGAGGGAGACGGAAAGAGAAAGAGAGATAATGAAGAGAGAAGAATTAAGACCTGGAATCCAGAAGGTACAACAAAGTGCACCATTATTCATGCAGCACAGTACATTGACCCAGTTATTGCAAAGACTTTGGAGGAGCCCCGTGATTAGGTTATTTGCCGTCATAATCCCTCTCTTTTCCAGACAGATAATAAGCGTAGTGCATTGCATGGTTGATTTGGGAGGATTATCTACCTTTCAAAAAAGGAAGGGTCCTCAAATCTTATCGCCTGAAACAACAAAAACCCCCTCATGTCCCATCACCCTCCTCCCCGAGTCCCCAAACAGGCTACACGCCACCCCTCTTTTTCTCAAATCTGCTCACACGCTGAAGGCTCACATTTTCGGCTCATGCTGTCTGCTGACAATATGTTTAGTGCAAGTCAGCCTATACAGTAAGCGTGTGAAACTATTCACGGAATGATGTACTGAGAGACCCGTTACATTATATCGCTTTCAATGCTCATACTGCCTGCCATGCTATCACCACAACATCAGGGTTTATTTGGCGGCAGTGGCTCAGGGGTAGAGTGGCCGGGTAGAGTGAACTGGAAACCGCAAGGTTCCCAGTTTGATCCCGGGCTGGGGAGCTCCCCCAGAGTTAGTGTCGAAGTGTCCTTGAGCAAGACGCTGAACCCCTAATTGCTCCCGATGAGCAGGTTGGTGCCTTGCATGGTTTCCTCCGCCATCGGTGTATGAATGTGTGTGTGAATGGGTGAATGTAATGCACAATCTATGTAAAGCGCTTTGGATAAAAGCGCTATATAAATGCACCATTTACCATTGCGCCAAATAATGAATATTGTCGACTGGGCTCAACCGCGCGCGCATGTGTGTGCGTGCGTGCGCGTGGGTGTGTGTGTGCGTGTGTGTTTACAAGGAAGAAAATCAAACATTAGGCCTATGTTGAACGAATACTGACATCCAAAACCAGTACCACTGGAGTACTTATGCCCGTTTCTAATTATTGCATAACAAAAGTCCTGTTTTCCTTCACCGTTACAGACAAACCAGCAAAACTCTGGATGGTGTATAATTGGTTCCCAAGCCCTGCTGCACCTCAAAAGGCTCGCCATCATTAACCGCCCTAGCAAAAGGAACGAGCATAGGAACAGTGAGCGAGAATTTCTCGACAATTATCTGTCCCCAGTGAGCTGGGGGCCGCCTGCGAGAAGAACTGAGAGAGGCATGCATGGAGGAGAGGAGAGAGAGGCATATCAAAGGCACCATGTTGCTTTTTTTCGTCATGCAAATGTGCCGTCATTTTTGCGAGCGAAGAAGGAGGTTCTCAGAGAGAGA
Source organism: Gymnoscopelus braueri (assembly GCF_963280865.1). Classification (NCBI taxonomy): domain Eukaryota; kingdom Metazoa; phylum Chordata; class Actinopteri; order Myctophiformes; family Myctophidae; genus Gymnoscopelus; species Gymnoscopelus braueri. The sequence continues at coordinate 17,019,096 of NC_137626.1, forward strand.
CAGAGGGATCGCTCGGAGGGAGAGAGACAGCGAGAGGAAGACACAGAGAGAGAGAGAGAGAGAGAGAGAGAGAGAGAGAGAGAGAGAGAGAGAGAAAACCGTGCATCAATGTGTTGTCTCGAGGAAGAAAATGATTTCCTTTCATGCTACAACAAAACTGTGTTTGTTTATATTTGCAGATAAAAAATGATTTCTGGTGTGAAACTCCGGGAAGCAAACAAGAGGCCTAGTGGTGTTTTTTGCATGCCTGCTAGACTAGACGCTGTGGCTCGGTACGGCGGCTCAGCGGAAAAAAGAATGGCACGAAAGTTTAGCGATAATGGAATTTGTGCTAAGCCTCTATTGTGTGCAAAGCAGGAGTTTGTCATTTCTTAGCATTGTTCCGGCTGGTTCAAACAAAGCACGGCAATCCTCTTAACGCATGTTCCATTGTCCCGTTTACATGACAAGGCTTCAAATTCCATTGTTTAAGGTACAACTTTAATTTGAATAGGCCTTTTGTGTAAAAATGGGAGAGGTGTTTCATCGAAGTGACTACTTAAAATGTCAATCCCATGGGGAGGATTTTGCATAACATACTTCACAAATGTTTTTGACACTAAGATGTATTTGCAATGACAATGCACAAGAGGCTGTGGCACATTTAAATCACTATTACAGGTGTTTTGTGTCATGCCTTAAATGGTCATGGTATGATGTCATATATCATGGCATCCTGGGTGTATGGGCACGGTTAAAGACATGTTGCTAACTAAAACCTAGCATACCAATGGGTTGTTGTGATATTTCAATGGAGAGCTTCAATCTGCTCCAATAGGGAGTTCCAACTCGACCATATTATAATATTATTATATAATACTGCTGTTCATGTGCATTATCGATACCTCGTGAATGAAGAGGTATTGGCTCCTGAACCAGAGTCAACTTCAATCCGGGTATAATGCAACAACTATTGTGTTTGAGCATTAGTTTAGATTTAGAATATAGTTCAGCTTATGGGTTTAATTTGGGTAAGTTCAGGGTAAAGGCCTGGGAGGATGATTAGCCAGTGGTTATGCAATGAGATTGCATGACCTCAAGCTACTGGATTCAGCGCTTGTAGAATTTGGGTTTGGGACGGTAAGCTACTATCATTAGTCATAACCCCAAAAGAAAGAAAAAAGATATGGCCCCAATCAGTCTCAGTCAATTCAATAAATAGGCCTATATATGTGTTATGCCTCTCATAAAGCTTGGCCTTTTTGCCTTTTGCTTTTTCATTTTATTTTTTATGCTTTGTTTTATTATCATTTACGCTATCTTATTGTATGAGAAGGTGCTACTGTGTAAATAAAGTTAGATCATTATTATAAAACCTGAAACCAGGTCATACTGTATCTCAATGTATCAAAGAAAATATTTACTGGTACCGAAGGCCAAGGGTCATCTTACAAATGAAGAGGTGTCAATCTTTCTGCCATCTAGAGCAGTGATTTAGCTGTCTTTTTTTTCCTCCACAGACCGCTTCAAAAGGCCCTTTGTGAAGTGCTTGAAAATGGCATGAAGCGCTCTCATGACAATCTCACCAACGGCGCCCCGGCGATGAGAACAGCCCTTTGTGTCAAGCCCGGACAATGGGAGACTATAGGATTTTAGATTTCACAATTAGAGGTTATTTGGAGAGTCGAGGGGGGATTTCTTTCAATGTGGCCCTGCCACACTCTGCAGGATGTCACAGTGTTCAGAGCAGCTGTCATACTGTGAGTGAAAACCATTACTTTAGTGTTCAGGATCTCCTTAGCCATGGCAGAGTGGGCAATGTATACGGCAGCAGAAAAAAGAAAATTCCCTATAAGCCCTAAGAGGATTCTCTCTTTTTTTTTTTTTTGCTCTCTCCAAAAGTGTGGATGAGGGACATGCAGGACGAGCAACGAGATGTCTAAACACCAGTGAAAGCGAGTCAGCACCTCTGACACTTTTAGAGGATTGATGCTTTTCAAGCTGTATCCCAGTGGTGGAAGAAGTGCTCAGATTTTGTGCTTAGCAGCAGTAGCAACGCTACAAAATAAGGGGGGGGAAAAACTCACATCTAAAAATAAATTGACAAACTTGAAAAAAATAGCAGATCTACAAGCTCACAACGTTGGGAGTTTGTAGATCAGATATTTTTGAACAGACAAAGTATACAAATAGAGCTTAATTGGTTGAAGTATGTTTTGTAATAATGATCTAAATCTACAAAGTAACTAACTATTATTTCAAATAACTGTTGCGGAGAAAAAGTAAAATTTTACCTCTAAGATGTAGTGAACCAGAAGTATAAAGTATGGAGAAATGTTAATACTTAATTACTTTCCACCACTGAGGGGACGCTGTGGGCGCTGGCGGCGTGTTCTCTCTTCTGCGTCATCAGTGCCCATACCCTATGTGGGGTTGGCGAAAGGGCCTTTCTGTGTGGAGTTTGCATGTTCTCCCCGTGTCTCCTAGGGTAGTTAATACCCTCACAAAAAACATGCAGTAATCCTCTATACTGCCTCCCTTGTCAGTCGGGGCGCCTGATGGAGGGGAAAGGAACTGGTTGGAATAACGTGTTCCTTCCACACGCTACGTCCAACCAGGGAACCTCCCCCCTGTCAGGCGATAAGAAGCGGCTTGCTAGCTCTCATGCATTGAAGGAGGCATGAGCTCGGCTCTAGGCTCTCCCTAGGCTGGCAGAAGGAGTGTAGCGCCCAGGATTACTTAGACAATTGGCACTGGGTGTAAAAATGGGTTACAAAATCGTGGGATAAAAAAAAAATACTTAATTACTTTCCACCACTGGTCGTAACCCCTCGCTGCAACATGCTCAGCTTGCCACAGGGAATCTCGCTGCACGGGCGGAACTTGAGCGCCACGAGCCCATCCATCCATTCGTCCGTCAACCTATCTTTCTCTCCATCTGTCTATGGACATTGATCTATCTCTCCCACTCGTTCATGCAACGCCCCTCCATCCAGATCTGTAGGGTTTGGTGCTGCTATCTCTCGCTCTCTATTTGTACTTTCATCCGCGATATCTTTGCCACTTCCCGTCTCATCCATCCCTCTGACTCGCCATCTCTAATGCCCCCCCCCCCCCCTTCCTGCACATCCCCTACTGCAGCTAAAGATATTTTATAATATATGCCTTTACCACTTAACCACTTAAACCCTAAACTTGGTTGACTGGAGTCCCTCAGTGCTCTATACTAATACTTTTCTGTTTTCACTCTACATTAACATCGCAGAAAATATGTACAAGCTGACAAATCGTGAGCTTGTAGATCTGCTACGCGTAAAATGGAATAATGGAGCAAAAGTACAATATTTGCCTCTGAGATGTAGTGGAGTAGAATAAAAAGTATTTAAATTTGGAAATACTCAAGTAAAGTAAAAGTAACTCAAAATTGTACTTAAGTAGGCTACAGTATTTGAGTACATGTCCACTATACACCTCCTCTGGATGCATCATCCATCCATCCAATCCGAAAGACACAGATTTCCAGCAAGATGTCCACACTTTAACCCCACCCACCGCTTGATGAAGTGAGAAACACACGGCCGCCCACTCATCCTGAAATTAATTAGCAGAAACATACCTGTTGAGCGTATTATAATTAACGGCTGGCTACCCGTGCTGCCCAGAGGCTGCTTCTGGCGTGCGACGAGAGAGGAGGACATACTTCAGCCATGAAGCAGGTTGAGGATGACTCCGTCATGCAGTAGCAGCCTCTGAGGATGAATAGACGTGTTGAAATGAAAAATATGTTTTTCACACTTTTAGAGCATAGTGAGAACATATCGAATAGTTGCCAAAAATATTTTAAAAATACATTCTTAGTTTATTGTTTCATGAAAAGTCCCTCACATTTTATTTTGAATTACTTCCTGTAAACATAGATCATACATGGGCAACTGGCGGCCCGGGGGCCACACATGCGGCCCCCACCGTCACTTAAAGGGGTAGTTCACCCCCCAAATAACTTTTTTTCTATTGATTACTCACCCCATGGAGCCTTGAATTCATGGATATTTTTTTGTTTTTGTCGCATTCCTTCCTTTATTATTTGATTATAATAAATTTAGCCCCATTGATTCCGGTAGGAGACACAAATGCATTTGTGTCTCCTACCGGAATCAATGGGGACACATTTATTATAATCAAATTATTGGCTTAGGAATGTGACAAAAATTAAAAAATATCTATGAATTCAAGGCTCCAGATGGTCAGTAATCAATAGAAAAAAAGTTATTTTGGGGGTGAACTACCCCTTTAATGTGGCCCGCAGGTTAATATCGGAATAGTGATATATTATTGATTTCAGCTGTTTACAATTCCAAACGTGCAAACATGACCCGCTTTAATTACTTCAGTCTATATTAGTAGCTTAATACTAGTATTAAAATCTTTTGTCTTTTTTATGTCCAATGTAGTTGTATTTAAGTTCATAAAGTTAACATAAGTATAACTAAATGCAGTTGAAATTAAATAATGTTACTTTTCAGGATTCCAATTCAAAAATAGCAAAACAAAATCAGTATTCCAATACCAAAATAGCAAAAATAGCCGATCTACAAGCTCAAAACGTGTCATAGCGCGATGCGTTTTGAGCTTGTAGATCGGCTATTTTTTACTGCTTTTGTGTGACATGGCCAGGTACGGCATTCATTTACAAAAAAAGTTAAAATACAGAGATAAGAGGTGTCTGCCCGACAGTATGTGCAATGTGGCCCTCTGGAGTGACTGTGGAAATATAGTGGCCCTCTCCATCATCAAAGTTGCCCACCCCTGACATGTAGATAGACCTTCATGAATGTAAATTAATCTTGATTTTATTCACCTGTTTGATTCCCATAGCTCAGGTTCCTCCTCTCACACGTTCTTTATCCAACTCAAGATGATGTTCAGACGGTGCATTACTCGTTTTAAACTCAAACAATACATTAAAATAATATGTATCTTAAAACATTGGAGGTGAGAACTAAGCAACGTAGTAACATTAACATGCTCCACACTGCCCCTTTCTTTCTCCCTCAAGCTGCGTGAGATGCAGGGCATTGCAGGCTACAAACATAGCATTCTCTGGCTAAAGACTTCCCATAGCCCAAGGGGATGGGACCTTCTGACTGGTTCAGAAACCAGTGGTGGAAAAAGTACTCAAATGTTTTACTTAAGTAAAAGTATCAATACTGCAATGTAGAAAAACTCTGTTACAAGTAAAAGTCAGGAATTCAAAATGCACTTTAAAAGTACAACAGTATTGTTATCAAAATGTACTTAGAGTACCAAAAGTGAAAGTACTAAAATGTCTGAAAATAGACGATCTACAACCTCACAACGTTGTGAGCTTGTAGATCGGCTATTTTCAAATAGCCTAGGTATAAAATAGGGCTAAAGCGGTTAATGTATGATTTATAATGTAATCATTTAAATAATTCAAATATTCAAATTCAAATAATTGTAGTGGAATAAAAGTACAATATTTGCCTCTGAGATGTAGTGGAGTAGAAGTAAAAGTATTGGAAATTGGAAATACTCAAGTAAAGTACAAATACCTCAAACTTGTACTTAAGTACAGTACTTGACAGTACATGTACTAGTTACTTTCCACCACTGTCAGAAACATACAGGCTACGGTTTCAGACTGAAATCTCAAACTAAAATGACCGAAAGGCTGATTTATAATGTGTCATACGATGGTGACGCGCGTCGAAAATAGCCGATCTACAGTAGGCTATAATCTCGGAACGCAGTGCGGATGTGGTGCGTTGTGTGCTTATATAAATCGGCTATTTTTGGTGTGGGGCACCATGGTACGACATAAATTAGGCATTACCCCCATGTAACCTGCTGTGACCCTTGGCATGGGTAACCGAGTTTCGCTAAGATAGTCGCACAATTATTACCAATCGAATGACTGTCAATGACATCAGCAAAACATTTCCCTGAGTACACAGAGGCTCTTTAAGTCGGTTATCATCTGTGAGCCTTGAATTAAATGAGAGTGCTCTGACTCGCGGTATAAATACATGCCACAATCACCATTCTCTTCAGTGCGCCAATTACAGCTCGTGATGAATGTACCCTAAGATCATATTAACGTATATCACCTCTCGTTATTGGCTCCTTGATGTGTTTATACCTGGCTCCACACTTCAGCTGTGCTCAAAGTGTGCATCCAAGGCATGCGCAGACTTGCACAGATGCAGTGACACACGTACACACACACGCACTAGGGGTGTGCCGATATATCGTCCCGCGATATATCGCGATACGTTTTCGTGACGATATGTATCGTTTTGGAGAAAAACAAATATCGTAAAAAAATAATATATATATATATATATATTTTTTTTTACAATCATAATAATCAGGCATGCAAACAGCCCGGAGGTGAAAAGGGTGACAACATGTTTTTTTTTTTCGGGTCACACTATTGCCCTATTTGGATTCAAAACGGCTATTGTAGCTGAAAAGCTACAAGTTTGCATGTCTGAATAATGTAAAACAGAAATATTTGTTTGCATTTGCTTCCCCCCCCCCATATATTTTCATAATAAAAAAGTGCCATATATCGTATTTGTATCGATTTTGTGAGCCCAATATCGTATCGTTTCATGAAATTAGTGTATCGGCACACCCCTAGCGCTCACACACACACACGCACGCACGCACACACACGCACACGCACACACACACACACACACACGCACACACACACACACACACACGCGTCCAGTTAAAAGTGGTAGTCCACTCATAGAGCATAACCTGTTGAATTATAGTAACCCATAATCAAACTGAATGTAACATGGCATCTTAAAAAAATCACATCAGACAATGTGTGTGTGTGTGTGTGTGTGTGTGTGTGTGTGTGTGTGTGTGTGTGTGTGTGTGTGTGTGTGTGTGTGTGTGTGTGCGTGCGTGCGTGCGTGCGTGCGTGCGTGCGTGCGTGCGTGCGTGCGTGCGTGCGTGCGTGCGTGCGTGCTTGCGTGCGTGCGTGCGTGCGTGCGCGCATGTGTGCCTGTGTCAGGCGCGTGCGCGCGCTTGTGAGTGTGTGTGCTTGCGCGCACACGTTTGCATGTGTGTGTGTGTGCGCGCGCGTGTGCACGTGTACGCGTGTGCGCACGTGCTTGTGAGTGTGTGTGTGTGTGTGCGCGTGCGTGTGTGTGTGCACGCGCGTGTGCGTTTGCGCATACACGCCATATTCACTTTGGAAGAAGCTGACGTGTCCAGCTGGGGTCTTGGCCAGGTGAGTCATTCTCCCCTATGAAAAAGGATGAAAATGGCACAATATGATGTGGCTTATAGTGCTGCACTGGTGTGTATTGAGGTGTCTAGCTGTGACACTTACAGCCTGTGACACTTACACACGGCCACTACAGAGCCGCGTGACCTGCGGCAGCGGGGACAATGCAGGCTTTGTCACATCGGCTGAAGGGTCGTGTATGGCAACGGTTTGTGACATCGGGCTAGAGCTCCGAGCAGCCCCATATAAGATGTTTCAGGGTGTTTAAACACTGTAGCAGATAGGTGTTGTATCTAATGTAATGTTTTTAAAGACTTTAGCTTGTGTCAGAATTGGCCACGTATAGTATAATAATAATAATAATAATAATAATAATAAACTTTATTTGTATAGCACCTTTCATGACATGAAATGCAGCTCAAAGTGCTTTACAGAGCAAGAATACAATTACAGTTAGAACCAATTTAACAATAAAGCAAACAAAGATAAAATAAAATAAAATAAAAGCAAGCAAAAGCAAAGGCATAAAACAACATTAAAATAGGGAATACAGTGAGGAATTAAAAATCAACCAAAGAATCAGCTAAAAGCAAGAGTGAAGTAATAGGTCTTGAGCTGTGCTTTAAAGCTATCGACAGAGGCTGCCTGTCTTGGTGTAATGGGAGTTTATTCCACACTGTCGGTCCGTAAAAGCAGAATGCTGCTTCACTGTATTTTTTATATGTCATTGTAGGCACCTCGAGCAGGTCAGCACTTGAAGACCTGAGGGCCCGGTTTGGAACATATCTCTCTAGGCAGTCAGAGAGGTAGGTAGGTGCCAGACCATTTAGAGCTTTATAAACTATTAAAAGAATTTTAAAATCAATCCTAAAAACAACCGGGAGCCAGTGTAGTGAAGCAAGAACTGGAGTGATATGTTCTCTCATCCTGGTTTTAGTTAAAATTCTGGCTGCCGCATTTTGAACAAGTTGTAATCTGTCAGTTGTTTTCTTTGGCAGGCCAGAGTAGAGTGCGTTGCAGTAATCAAGCCGAGAGAAAACAAAAGCGTGGATCAGCGTCTTTGCATCGTCTAACGACAGATAGTCTCTAATTCGCGCAATATTTCTAAGATGAAAGAAAGCAATCTTGGTGACATGATTAATGTGTGTATTGAAATTCAATTCAGAATCGATAATCACCCCCAGGTTCTTTACTGTGGTGTTACTTTCTACAGCCAGGTTACCAAGTCTACTTGTTATTGATTCTCTCTGCTCACTGGAGCCAATTATGAGAACTTCTGTTTTATCCTCATTTAGCTTAAGAAAGTTCTCACTCATCCAGCATTTTATACTGGACAGACAGGTCAACAGTATGGGCTGTTGCACGGTGGTAGATCGTATCATCCTCTTTGAAAGATGCAAAAGATACACAGTACCCTCTGGCAACCCACGCTGGGCAAGACCTGGGCTGTTGGTTGTCTAGGAAGTGACAACCGGAAACGGTTGAAATTGACGGAAGTACCGCCGAAGGAAATGACATTGATGCTTTACAAATCTGTTAAAATTTCTCCGTGAATGAAACAAGTGTTGTGATTGGTCAAAAAATATTGTTTCCGGGGGAAACGTGTTCGACGGAAATCCTACCCACTCAGGACTTCCTAGACACTCGCTGCCTTAGGTCGTGACCAGGCTCTTCTTTTCGCAGATGATTGAGGCTGGGACCGAGGCTACTGGGAACCTGTACATATAGTCCAGTGGTTCTCAACCAGTGGTCCGGGGACCACCAGTGGTCCTTGAGGGGGATCCAGGTGGTCCCCAGCTAAATGATGGAGAGTTGGTAACCAAATGGACCCTTATAGATATTTAACTCTTGAGAGTGTAAAATGAAACCCTTTTTCATTTCATTTTACGCTCTCAAGAGTTACATTATTGTTAAACATCTGCATTACTTAATTTACAAGAAAGTCTACACAATTAGAGAATGTAGAATAATTGTGATTTTGATCAACATTTGCCTGTTATCTCTCCTAATGGTACCGCATCAATACAGCATGGAATTGTGGACAACATCTTATCCAACGATAACAAAATATTCGAAGTCTTCGGTCTGAGAGTCTAAATCTCATCAAATGGTGAATCCGTGGCTCAAATGCCGAATAAATAATGGACCTCGGTATGAAAAGGGTTGAAAACCACTGTTCTGGAGGAGTCAGGACTCCCACACAATATCGGGTAGGAACTGGCCTCTGCGATGAAATGTTGCTAATCAATACAGGGGCTGTGGTGGGCGAGGGCCAATACGGGCTCCAGGTCACGTATGGGGGGCGGCAGTAGCTCAAGAGGTGGAGTGGGCGTTTTGGGAATCAGCAGGTTCCCAGGTTCAATCCCCGGCTCCCCCCGTGTTACTGTCGAAGTGTCCTTGAGCAAGACACTTAACCACCCCTAAATGCTCCCGATGAGCAGGTTGGTGCCTTGCATGGTTTCCTCCGCTGTTGGTGTGTGAATGCATGGGTGCACATTGTAAAGGCAGCATTTAGGCATGACTTGGAGCAGGGCAGTCCTCAGGGAGTCAGCGTGATATAATAACCACCACGCTGTACGAATGTTCCCTCTCAGTCCGAGAACCTGCCCTGTGTTAACCACTTAAAACCCCAGATGGGTAACCAGAGTCCCTCAGGGCTCGATACTAGTATCTTTTATGTCATTGTGGGGGAAAGCTGTCGCTGAAAATAGCCGATCGACAAGCTCACAATGCGACGCGTCGCATTGTGAGCTTGTCGATCTGCTATTTTCAGTGAAAGCTTTGCCCACAATACGGATGCTGGGGTTTGAGGGGATAACAAAAGAACCTTCCTGCGGGCTTATTTAAAAGATTAGCAAGTTACTACAGCCACACCATGACTATCATTAGATGACGACGGTCAAGAAAAAGCTCCAAACGATGGAACATAAGAAAGAGAAGAAAATTACTGCAAAAGTGGAGGTGTGTTTTTTTTAATTATTCTTTTTATGTAGGCTATGTATTTTTGGGCGGTGTAGCCGCCCCTATAAGTGGGGTTGGGACACCTCACTAGCTGTACTGTGATTGGCTCATTAGTACACCCCTAGCTGTACTGTGATTGGCTGACTCTATTGGCTGACTCTATTCAGCACTGTGATTGGCTAGCGAGACACATGATGACATTAATAACCTATAAATAGGATTATGCACTTCGAAAAAAATGAATTTCGAAGTGAGCTTCCATCACTATGATGACCGTTGTGATGACCACACCGCCCACTTCACACTGGGTGTGATTTTTAATACTTTTCATTGGTTCAATATTTGTTTAATCAACACATTGCCACATAGACGTAAAGGGTGATCAATAGCACTGATTTATGGAAAAAATTGAGTTATCTGGTTTCTGCCCGACACCAACGAGAGATAGAGATATATATATGTGTGTGTATGTGTGTGTGTGTATATATATATATATATATATATATATATATATATATATATATATATATATATATTTTTTTATCTGTTTAAAGAATCTCTGTCCGGGAGCATAGCTCGGGGAGCGATAGTCCAAACGGTCCCAGGTTTGGGGTGTGAGATTCAGATGACCCCTTGATTGAATGTGCCAAACAGCAATTGGGAGGAGCTTTACGGATCCCGAGAATCGAAAAAAGGTCCGGAGAAGGAGGCACAGGATTTTCTGAATCCTGAGGTCTGAGGCGAAGGCCTCGGTTCTAGGCTTCTCTTCTAGACTCCTTAATAATAATAATAAACGTTATTTGCAAGCACCTTTCATGACATGAAATGCAGCTCAAAGTGCTTTACAGAGCAAGAATACAAATACAGAAAAAGTACAACTAATTTAACAATGAAGCAAAAAAGAAAAGCAAAAGGATAAAACAACATCTTATCTTTTATCTTTTAGCTCTCTTATCTTATACTACTATAATATATATATATATATATATATATATATATATATATATATATATATATATATATATATATATATATATATATATATATATACATATATTATTACTACTACTACTATAATTGACAAAAGCTCCGAAGTTAGTCCGGGATTCGCAAGCACAGGATCACTCCACATGCCTCCTAGACCTGTCATAGACTATTGATCAGAGCTCTGGCTATTATTTAGGCATCTTACCCCACCTCGATCAGTGATCAGACTCTCGGGTTGATTGATTTTCTGATTTGCCTATCAGACCCTCAGCCTGATCTGACAGGTTGCCATAGCAACCAGATACAGGAAGTTTGACCTCAAGAAGGGCTTTCTATTTGACAGCAGGTGGGTCGTGAGGTTGGGACTAGAGGTTTCTAGTTGAAATAAAAGCAAAAAAGGCAGTGAGTGAATCAGGCAAAACAGTGAGCACATGAATAACAACACAGAGCCAGGGATAAGTGATAGGCAGGGCTTCGTGAGACGTTCGTGCCAGGCGTTGCGTGGAGAACGGGGGTTTATTATTGGCTAAGCTAAGCTTACTGTTGGCTATCGACTGTTGGCTATCTGTAACTCTCTTTATTAGAAGCAGATCTACAAGCTCATAGCGCGGCACAGAGCTTGTATATCTGCAATTTTTGAATAGCCAAGGTATAAAATTTGGATAAAGTGGTTAAAATGATTGTGACGCTTTATTAACTAATTTTGCTGGGGACCCCCTGGTACCCCCCCAAGGATCCCACTTTGAGAACCAATGGAATAGAATAGAAACAAACTATTTTTTTTTTCAAATGACATAATACCCTCTTTTGTAACCTGACATTTAAACATAACGTTTGTACAACATAGTCAATGACAGATAATAATAATAATAATAATAATAATAATAATAATAAGTGTAATAATAATAATAATAATAATAATAATAATAATAATAATAATGAAGAATTAGACAAAAGGAAAACACGTTATTGCTATGATGTGTAGCAGGCATTTAATGATTAGTCGTAGTTTTTTGTGCACATTTTTGTAATTATTTGTATGCAGGCCTATGGGCTAAAAAACACTAAATTAATAATATATCATTATGTGTGTGTGTGTGTGTGTGTGTGTGTGTGTGTTTGTGTGTTGAGGAGGGGTAGCAGATATATACAGAAAAATGTAATCAATAGTAAACGCATTCATTCAATTTCGGTATTCTAGACCAGGGGTTCCCTACCTTTTTAACTTGAGACCCAAAAAATAAATGTGATGTCTCCCCAGGACCCAAACTAGTGATCTAGCTATTTTAATTTCTTCTTATTTTATATTGTCTTATAGAATGTTTCGACTTTTTTTGTATGAAGTTCTTTTGAAAAATATTAGATTTTTTTTTGTATTTCTGAAAATGTTAAATTTTTTATTTGTTTAATATTAACACATTTAGGAAACTGAAAAAAACGACCCATAAAAATGTGTTTGCGACCCACAGATGGGTGCCTATCAAGGGAAACACTGTACTAGACAAGTACTAGACAGAGTACTAGACAGAGTACTAGACAGAGTAAATAATGCAATCCGCCAAAGACAACATGGTTGTCTTTGGCGGATTGCATTATTTTCTCCGTTGCCGTCATGGCTGCCAGTTCCCACCTGATGTCGTGTGGGAGTTCTGACTGCTCCAGACCATACTGAATAACTGCTAGCTTACATAACATCTTCAAACCAGGATTCAAGTCTAGCATGTACAGGACACTGGGTTTGTCTCTGTATCCTCTAAAGAGGATGATACGATCGCCCACCATGCAACAGGACATACAAGCCATCTGAAATGGGCGTTTCCCCTTGGGCTCAACCTTCTTCCAGTAGAAGGTCTCTGGACTAAATTTCCACAGATCGTTTAATCTCTGCTTCAAATGACTGTTGTATCCACCAAATATGTACAGCTCTCCATTGTAGGTAAAGGCTGAGTGACCCCGGCGTCCTTCTGGAAGAAGCTGTGCAGAAGGCGTGCTCAGCCAGCAGTTGGTCACTGTGTCAAACACTCTGATGTTGTTGTCCTGGTCCGGATCGCCCCCAAATACAAACATCTTTGTCCCAATGATGGTGGCAGAGTGACGTGATGAAACAGGTGGTGGAGTGCCTGTGGTGTTAATTAAAGACCAGACCATTGTGGTGGTGTCCAACTTGTACATGTCATTAGCGTCTCCAGTCAGCTGGTTGCATCCTCCATAGATATACATGACCTTCCCCAAGACACAGGCTGAGTGGTTACTCCTCCCCTCTGGAACTGTCCCAGAAACACTGGGCCTTAACCATCTGTGGGTGTCGACATCAAATGCATAAAGCATGTTGGAGTCGTCCCCCTGGACATATATGAAGTCAGCATGCTCCTCTATCTGAAAATTTACTTTCCCCCCCCAGATGTAGACGATATCTTCTATGAGCACAGCTGTGTGGAGCACACAGTCGGAGGGAACCTCAGGTGGATGTTCTCCTCTTCCAGTTGTCACAGGAGGCAACTGAATCCATCTCAAAGATACTGTATTGAAGACATTCACTGCAATCTGGTCCCTGTCTTTCAAGTTGAAGTTACAGTACCCTCCAAATGAGTACAGATTGTGTTCCACTGCTACAGCAGCATCGTAGGATCTCTTTGTTCCTCTGTTCAGATCCAAGGTCCAGTGGCACATTTTGGACAACAACAACAAAGTGGTTGAAAGTGAAGTCTTCAAGTCTCTGTAAAACAATGCAGTGATGTTCCACACGCTAACACTTATATTGGATTGGTACAGCCACAGAAACACAACTCCTTATTTGGGCAAAAGTATAAGCATAATTAATGACATCAGTGTGGAACTACATATTTGGGCAAATCATCATAATTAATTACATGAATGAATGCATTTTTAACACAATTAGGCAACAAAGTAATATAATAAAAAAGGAAACACTTAGATTGTTGCCTCTCCATGACATTCATTTTTATTTACTATTTTGTGTCACTGTATCAAACACTCACACTTTTGTATAGCACCTGACGAAGCTCACGGCGAAACGCGTCGTGCTAATAAAATACTATAATGCAGTAAGTAGTAAGTTGTCCATCTGTTCCCTGGAGTGTGCAGTCCCTTCCTTGAAGGTCTATTCCCTTTTTTACAATATATATATATATATATATATATATATATATATATATATTATATATATATGTACTGTATATACTGTATATATCTCTTTAGTGATATTTAATAAACAACAAAAGACATAGATATACCCTTAACAAAACAAACAAAAAAGATAGGGAGGGGGGGGGTCGTCCAGTTCCACAGTTCATCAACACCATCAGTATTTCAATGCAATAAAAAAAGAACATACATTACATACAACTACATTAGTACACCCCTAGCTGTACTGTGATTGGCTGACTCTATTGGCTGACTCTATTCAGCACTGTGATTGGCGAGACACATGATGACATTAACTCATTGGCCGCCATTATCGCATTAACGCGATCTAATAAATAGCGCGCTTGGCCGCCAGGATCGCATTAATGCGATCTAACGTCTTTATTGATCTTTATGCTCTGATCACGCTATTCTGTTATGAATCAGGCTAAGTTTCGGGTTCCACTTACTTCAACCACCACTGCATCCGGTTCCATGACTTGGGTTCCGTTTTCGGTTTTACATTTTCCCCCCCAGTCATTTTCGACCATAATAGGGAAACAAACGGTTTTTCACACGCTATGAAAAGCGATCGGAGACCTCCCCTCCTATAATCTATGGTCTGGGTGACGAACAGTCATCCCCGTTGTGTATCACAAAGTAATTTTCGCCGATAACAGAATCTGAGACATTTCACTTCCGGTTCATGTGTTTCACTGTGTGAGTGGGTCTGGGAGGGGGCGAGTGTGATCGAGAGGCGATCAAGCTTGGTATGTGCTGCTCTCTGGTGGTGGAACGATCAAAACGATTCAAGTGTCAAGGTAGACTTTCTAGATGTGAATTAAATAACAAAATAACGAAACAAAAAAACACGAAAATCGCTGGCAAGGGCTGCTATGAACGAGGTTTTAACTCTGGCAGTCAATGAGTTAATAACCTATACATAGGATTATGCAATTCAAAAAACATTTTTTTTTTAAAGTGAGCTTCCATCACTATGATGACCACTGTGATGACCACACCGCCCACTTCACACTGGGTGTGATTTTTTTTTAAGTGAGCTTCCATCACTGTGATGACCACACCGCCCACTTCACACTGGGTGTGATTTTTTCATATATACATACTATATATATATAGCATGTGGTCCTATAAAGCCCTTTGAGAATGACAGAGGGTAAGGGCTATAATGCATTTAATATGACATAAGGGCAGAGGTATTTTGAATTCACTGCACTCGTCCTCTTGTTTCTGCTGCCGCTTTCTCTCTGTCTCTGCAGGCCCGGACTGGGCCTGTAATTCAGGCCGGGAGTCATACACCCTTCCAGGCCGTCCTATACCCAAATACTAGGCTACATGAACACGAAACGCGCCTGCTGTCCACACTCACACACATGCCCTGCAGCACTGACAGTGCTTTCAGACCATAACAATAGTCAATATAGGCTCTATGCACAGCAGACATATTGGAACGAAATTGGGCCCATTCCTTACTTCCTTAACAGGTGTTACCAATGATACTAATGAAGGCTCTGTTCCATTTAGTGTAGCAAGGACCCCCATAACTCTGAGAGCGTACAAATGGAACCAAATGGACCGTTACGGGTCCATTTGGTTCCATTTGTACACTCTCAGAGTTACACACCCGTAAGGGGCCATTTGGAACCCCCTCAAGGAACCATGAGGGTCCCTGGACCACACTTTGAGACCCACTGGTGTAGCAGAGTGTTTCCAGTGAGCCAACATGTACAACATCAGCACCCTGACTCTGTTTGACCAGAATGGAACAGAGCCTTCATTAGTGTCATTGATAACACCTGTGAAGGAAGTACGGAAGGGGCCCAATTTCTTTACAATATGGCTGCTGTGCATGGAGCCTATTGTGTCTGAGATGTTTCTTGTCAAAACAAAACATATACCACACACTGTAGGCCTACAGTAACACTCACTTCTACTGTACAGTATGTCACAGGAGCAATCCATATGAATTCAACCGTTACAGCATTATTCCTTTCCACATTGGCTTAATTAATCAGCAAAAATCATTATTCACTGACAGTCACACTATAAGTTCTATATCCAGTCCAGTGCTTTTCTATTCCCTACATACATGGGCAACTGGCAGCCCGGGGGCCACATGCGGCCCCCACCTTCACGTAATGCGGCCCGCAGGTTAATATTCAGAATACTAATATATTATTGATTTCAGCTGTTACAATTCCAAACATGCAAACATGAATTACTTCAGTCTATATTTGTGGCTTAATGACTAGTATTACATTTCTATTGTCTTTTTTATGTCCAATGTATTTATTTGTATTGAAGTTCATAAAGTTAACTCATTCAGTGCCAGGCTTATTTCAAGCTTGTTGATCCCTGTGCCAGGATTAGGCTATTATTTTACCTTTTCAATTGGTCACAGAGTGTTTGTCTTCAGTGTGATTGATCCCCTGATGGTTGCTAATCACTGAGGTGATTCAGGTGTGGTTTCACAAAATGTCAATGAGGTCATTGTGACCTCGTTGACATTTGTTGTCTGATGTTTGAAAGTGGCATGTCTCACTCAGAAATACAGTGTTTACAATGGTATGAAAAATGTGATTTTTTTTCTCCGTTTATTCTTTAACATTGGATGGTGCATTAACTTTTTGAAAATCGTTTTCTCCTAGTTCCTTTGAGATTAAAAAGAAAAAAGAAAAAAAAGGTGTATAGGTGACGTCAAAAGACGTCATTGGCATTGATGGCACACTGAAGTGTAGAAAAAAGTGTGGCGGACCGTCCAGTGAGGTCAGAGGTCATAAAAGCACATATCCTATGTCTGACAGCGCTGCCTGGAGGCTGCAATAAACAAAACAAAAAAAACAGACAGACAGGACAGGCAGGCCAATCAGACGGCAGCACCTGACAACTTCCCCCCCCCTCTCTCTCTCTCTCTCTCTCTCTCTCTCTCTCTCTCTCTCTCTCTCTCTCTCTCTCTCTCTCTCTCTCTCTCTCTCTCTCTCTCTCTCTCTCTCTCTCTCCCTCCCACCTCTATATAAACGTATTTCACTGTGAAGAATTTTTAAGGTGTGACAATATAGTCTCTGATTTTGATTTTAACACACCGACTTGGATTGGCCCTCTTGAGGGCATTCCTTGTAACGTTAGCAGTGAATTCCACACTGAGAGAAAGGAGGGCATACTTCGATCAGAAAGCAGTTTGAGGAAGCTAACAGGAGGGGAGGGGGCGGGGCCACATCGCCTTACCATGATGCCCACCTGCTGTGAAGCTAATACCCCAAAGGTTTTCCTCCCACTGGGATCGCACAATGATGGGTCACAGAATTACTTTAAGATAATCACACAAATTATAATTACGAATCAAATGATTTGTCGACGACAACAAAAACATGACCACTGAGTGGAGCGAGGCTCTTTAACCCATTAAAGGCCCGGGAACGCAAGTGTCATTTTCAGATTGATTTGGCTATTCAAAAATAGCAGATATACAAGCCCATAGCGCGGCACCGCTTGTAGATCTGCTATTTTTAAAACGATCTTGAAATTCTTTGGTAATCTTGGAATGTATATTTTTTAAAGCGAACATTTGTAAAATATTTTGTTCCGAGAACCTCCATCAGCAAAAATTTGAGCTACAAATGTTCGCTTTAAAAAATATATATTCAAAGATTTTTCAAAAATGTCACGTTTAAAAAAAAATAGCAGATCTACAAGCTCATAGCGCGGCACTCGGTGCCGCGCTATGAGCTTGTAGATCTGCTATTTTTGAATAGCCAAAGAAATCTAAAAATGACAGAGATGCCGTCCCGGATTGAATGGGTTAAGACAGTTATCATCCGTGACCCTTGAATTAAATGAGAGGATTATACCGAGGCCATTCTGAGAGCATGGCGAGCTACGCTGTGTGTGCTCTCTGACGCGCGGTATAAATATACATGCCACCATCACCCTTCTCTTCAGTCCGCCAATTACGGCTCGTGATGAATGTGACCTAAGATCATATTAACGTATCTCACCTCTCATTATTGGCTCCCTGATGTGTTTACCTGGCTCTCGCACTTCAACTGTGCTCACAGTATGTGCATCCCTGCAGGCCCTGCGCACGCACGCACGCACGCACGCACGCACGCACGCACACACGCACACACGCACACACACACACACACACACACACACACACACTTTTCACTCTCCACTACCAAACACATTCTTCTGGTGTGTGGCGCCTGGTTAACCCATTAACACCCGATGCCGATTCTACATTACATTACATTACAGTCATTTAGCAGACGCTTTTATCCAAAGCGACTTACAACAAGTGCATTCAACATAGGTAGGCAAGAAAACTACTAATCACCACCAATCTTAAGTGCATTCTCTTCTAAAACAAGCAACTAAGAGTATACCTAGCGCTAAGGTAAAAGTGCAATATATCAGCTACCTACTTTCATAAACAGATGAGACAAATAGGAAAATCAAATGAGCAAGAGCTAAAACATATAAGTGTATCGAATAAACAAGATCCAATAAGACAAGAGCTCGTACAAATAATTGACAGGTAGGCAAGGCTAAGAGGTAGGGTCAGGGTAGTGTTTCCTGAAGAGGTGGGTTTTCAGGAAACATTCTACAAATGCCTTCTAAATCAGTAGTTCTCGCGCAGAAAAAAGAATCTAAAATGTTCAAAAATAGCAGATGTACAAGCTCACAGCGCGGCCCGAAGTGACGCACTGTGAGCTTGTATATCTGCTATTTTTGAATAGCCAAGGTTAATTCAAAAATATCGAATGCTTTCCCGGTTGTAATGGGTTAAATACTGTGACACTGATGGGGAATGATTAAAACACAGCGATGTACGCCCCCCCCCCCCCCCCCCCACATCCCCCCAACACCACCATCCGGGGCGCCCCCCCCCCCCCCTCCACGTCTCATCTCATCTATGCTCCAGCAGTCACATATTCTTTGAAGGAGAGATTTAATTGGATCTCTTCAGAAGGTGCTGTCGGATTAACCATGCAGAAAAACAGAGCTTGGCTGGTCATGCTTCTATCCGGGGCTCGCTCAGATTGCTTCCGACAAGACACTGATCCCAATAATCCCACTGCGACACGATAAAGCGGGGCACAAGATATTGGATCAAAAGCATATATGCATTTTTTTGACTTTTTGCTTTGATGGCTCCGCGATGGCAAGATAAGTTTTCGCTGCAGTGGCGGTTGCTGGTACAAGTGTGTCGCCTTTGACATGAAACCGCATGACATCGGAATGAATGCCTGTGGTTTCCCCGCACACTGCCACACTTGCACGTTTCAAGAGAATATTCAATTATCTGAGAACTGAGAAAAATAAGCATAATTCGCTTTGCAAGCTAGCAGCAGGCAGCTACGGTTAGTAGCTTGCCCGTCCCTCAATCTGTGGTTCAGCCTTCTGGCTTTCTAGGTAGTTGTGAGTGTGACCTGCATCCCATTTAATATTGCTTAAAAGAGAGATGGCTGAATCTTATGAGAGTGAGCTGGAGTTTTTTTTTCAACCATAATCAAAGGTTATAGTGACTGAATATCACTATAAAATAATGTCAGCTGATACATGATATGTTTGGATTGAATTCATATCCATACATTTGTGGAAGCAGACACTGAGCACCTTTTCAGCATAAGTGAATAAGTGAGTGTAATTTTTGTTTTCAACCAACAAATTCTCTAAATAAACATACAGTATTTGCCCTACTGTACCCGGTGTAATAATACTGAGCTACCAAAAAGTTGTATAAATAATACAAATCCATCCAAAGTCTTTGAATACATACAGTATGAGTCAAACGTGCTGGCAGAATTGCAAATGACATCCGAAAATTCACCTCTCCCACTTTAACAACATCCTTTAACTGTTCTAAAAGTGTTGCTTTTTTAAAACAAAATATGGTAACTTAAAAACCATATAGACATATCCTATTTGAAACATTTTTTGTTTTAAATAATAGTTTTAATTTCAATACAACATTAATTCCTACAAAGTAGTCCCCAAATGTGGGGACTACGGCCTGCACATTTGCTATGCAAATGCTTCCTGAACAGTGAATCATATAAACACGCCTTCGGCACAGTAATACTGTTACAGGCTGTCACAGGTGTGTGCTTAAAGAGTATTTTACAGCTTTGAACGCAGCTCATCCAATCACAATCAAGGACCTGAGTGTGTGTGTCTCACAATTATTGCCTTACTTCGTCATACTAAAGTGTCACATCACAAAAGTACCAAACATATCCAATCTAAAAGCTCATAACGCATTGCGATGCAACACATTGTGACTGTGCGCTTGTAGAGATCTATGTTTTGCTACTTTTGAAAAATGTATGTCTGTGGGTTTGATAAATATTCAACAAATGAAAAGTATTAACAAGATCTTGTGACAAAATAACAACTGCATTGGATCCATTGGAACACAGGCTCTTTTAGTCCATTTCCTAAATATAACAGATTTTGTCACTTGTTTTACAATTTAAGTAATCCGGATCCACTTACAGTAAGAAAGGTAAAAACATACATCAAACGCATAGATACAGTGTAGTGCCTCAGTAATATAGGATCATAGGTAAACCTAGAAACTGTGGAAGACGCATGAATAGGATACTGTATGGATAGTCAATCTGACAATATGATTGTTAAAGGTGAAACTGAAACTGAATCCCCCCCGCAGGATTAATAAAGGTCTACCTTACTGACACAAATCATGTGAACGCTTGAGGTGAGAACGGCAAGGGGAAGAAGGCAGGAAGGGAGACAACAACACAAAGCATCCAATCTCTGCACGACTCCACTCAGCCACCCCCCCCCACACACACACGCACACACGCGCGCACACACACGCACACACACGCACACACACACACACACACACGCACGCACGCACGCACGCACGCACGCACGCACGCACGCACGCACGCACGCACGCACGCACGCACGCACACACACACACACACACACACACACACACACACACACACACACACACACACACACACACACACACACACACACACACACACACACACACACACACACACACACACACACACACACACACACACACACACACACACACACACCCACACTCTAAAGACACAGACAGACAATGATTGATGCCTCCACATAGCTTCACATGCTATCGAGATAGCGTGTCAGTCAGTAGTACATACTAGAGAGGGCTGCGGCGCACACAACGGGAGTGTGCACTGCACTCCACATGCACTCTCACAATACTGCAGAGTAAACAGCAAGGCGCAGTGTTTTCTTCTCTACAGCGGAGTTGCTGAGTTGGTGTCTATCAATCTAACCGGAGAAGTGACACTTCTGAAAATGATGGACTGCTCTCTGGCTGCGGCAGCGCCTTGCGAGCCGTCTCCAGCTTGAAAGGAGGAGCAAGGAACTGGGTCAGAAAGAACAGGGGCACGACACAACATAGCTTTAACGTTCTCCGATGTTTTTGTTGGCAGTCGCTCGACCAGGTGCAAGGCCTCTTGAGGGACTAGTCAGTGCGGTGAGCTAGAGCCACCACAGAGGAGGAATTCTTGCAGAAACGGCAATAACACCCTGACATACCTAGGAGACTATTTGTAGGTGCACCGGAAATGCGGTGATGGGCTTGAGATGTGGGCAACAGGCCGCACCTGATGCGGTGCCAACCTCTTTGTACTTATGACAATGTTTCTCAACCCGTGGTCCGGGGACCACCAGTGGTCCTTGAGGGGGTTCCAGGGGGTCCCCAGCCAAATGAATAGTTAATAGTTATAGGAATCAAATTGACACCTTATGTGTCTGTAACTGAGAGTGTACAAATGGCACCAAATGGACCTGTTAGGGTCCATTTATACACTCTCCGAGTTAAATGAACACTAATGATGATTATACAGTGTACATTGGGACCCCCAAGAAATCAAAATGGTTGAGTCCCTGGCATATCTTTTCAAATGGGGGTCCGTGGGCTAATATGTGTCTATTTGGGGGTCCTTGACGCAAAATATGTTGAAAACCACTGACTTAGCCTATTAGGTAACAGCCACAGCAGTTGAGCAAAACCAATTGAAATGTACCAAATGGAAAAAAAATCTGTGGCACATTTGCAATTTGAACCTATTCAGAATGGTTATGTAAGATCCATCTGCATTCCTCTGAGGTGATAATAGCGCGTAAACCATCTGCAGACTCTCACTGTGCAACATCTATGTGATGGTATTATCAAAACCGGATGCCTTTTATACCAATTATAAAGCAATTCAAAAGGGAACCGGTGACCCAATATATCCTGTACGTCTGACAAATGCAATACAGATCCAAGTACAGCAGAGTACTGCATATCATATTATGCACTGAATATCAGCCTTTCTAATTTCAAGAACCCCCATTTTGATATAGGCCTCTGACACCAATTGTGTATGATTTTAACCTGTGGGACCCCAATCTGAGAACATAATTTGTTGTTACAGTAGGTATTTTATGGTCTATTATTTGGTCCAGAATTCCGTTATTGTCTATGTACTGTAGGTATACAGATAACAGTGAAAACTCTCAATGTAGTCGTTCTTGTACATTCTCTAGTTGTATTTATTTGTGCATAATAATAATAATGGTGATTAACTATCAATCATTCAGCTGGGGACCCCCTGGAAAACCCCTCAAGGGACCCCTGGGGTCCACAGACACCACATTGAGAACCCCTGCTGCATCTATGGCATGCCATTTTCTAAGGGCCTTTCAACTGAAGTATTTTGGATCATCATTTGTCTGGATTTATTTGTTGATTGGATTCATTGCACCGCCGAGACATCAGCGAGAGGGTTCATTTCACACGTTTGATTCTGTTAATTAACTTTTTTAAATGATAAGATAAAAACACCACCTGCCATGGTACGTCGCGGACGCGCCAGTGCATAAATTGCCCATGGATCTTTTACTTAAATGAAAATACTGGTCCTACTACTCATCCGCCTTAAAAAAGTTTCACGTGAAATTATGTGGGCAATTTATTTTATTTTATTTATAGATTTATTCATTATTATTATTATTATTTTTGCTTGGAATTATCCAGGCTCTGTGGGTGCTCTGCTGCCACGGGCACGGTTGTTTTTCCAATTAAGTTCCTCATATAAGGGCTGGACAGAAAGACCCGAACGTCTGCAGAGGCCAGGGTTTCTGGCCCTTAAGGGCTTGTTATGGAACTCAAACTCATCCCTGTGAGCTGTCTCTGTACAGGTTCGACCTTTCCATCCCAGAGAGCTTCCTTTTTTTTTTTGCAGAAGAGGTGGGATGAGGGGAAGGGGGGAGGGGGGGCTAAGCATGTGCACGGTGGGGATGGGGGGGGGGGCTGGGTATATCCCTATTTATTTTCTCCCACCACTGCATTTATGTTGACAGTTAATTTAACTCTTTAAGACCGGGATCGCATCTGTGTGTCATTTTTTGATTTCGTTGGGCTATTCAAAAATAGCGAATATATAAGCACCACGCTATGAGCTTGTAGATCTGCTATTTTTGAAAAATCATGAAAAGTTTTTTTTTTTCTTTTTTTTGGCGGACATTGTAACTCAAATCTTTGCTTCCGGGGGTTCCTGGAACAAAATATTTTACAAATGTTCGCTTTAGAAAATATATAATCCAAGATTTTGCCACAAATTTTCACGATTTTTCAAAAATAGCAGATCTACAAGCTCATAGCAGCTTGTAGATCTGCTATTTTTGAATAGCCAAAGACATCTAAAAATGACACACAGATGCGTTCCGGGTCTTAATGGGTTAAGCGGATCAAGGTGTCCAGTCGGCTTGTCTAAGGCACAGCCTTAGTATGACAAATAGCCGCGCGGTAAACTATAAAGTCTATCTCTTCAGCCTCCGCTGACCACTCTCTGTCTGCGAAGATTAACCTTTCCAGCTTTGGTGACACGGTTTCGATTATTTCCATAGTCGGAGCCCCGCCCCGAGCACCGCACGAACAGAGAGTCCAGCCGAGAAATCACGGCTTCCTGACAAACATAGCCAATTCAATTTATCTAAAAGAAAAGAGAGAGGGAGAGACACACAGAGAGAGAGAGAGAGAGAGAGAGAGAGAGAGAGAGAGAGAGAGAGAGAGAGAGAGAGAGAGAGAGAGAGAGAGAGAGAGAGAGAGAGAGAGAGGGGGGGAGGGAGAGAGGGAGACAGAGACAGATAGACAAACTCAGGAGCTCAAAGGGAAGAGACAAGAGGAAGCACGGAGAGAGGTTCTAAGTACTGCCAGGTCCATCATGTGTCAATCAATCATGACCCCGGCTGGATCCGACAACTGCAGTGTTCCTCTTCCCTCCGTCCGCGGGCGAAGAAAAGTAACTTGACCAGACGTGTCCTAAAATGCTGTTTGATGCATCCATCCACAACACATGCTGGGCACTGAGCCGTGCACGTACGCACACCAGTCTGTGTGTGTCTTAAAAGAAGTAAAAGGGTGAAATATTTAAGGGCACAGATGTTGCAACAAATCAAAGAGAGATTACATTGTACAATATTTATTTTCTTTGTGTGTGTGCGTGCGCGTGCGTGTGTGTGCGTGCGTGCGTGCGTGCGTGCGCACACACACACACACACACACACACACACACACACACACACACACACACACACACACACACACACACACACACACACACACACACACACACACACACACACACACACACACACACACGTGTATACAGTATGGTGCTAAACTTGCTAGCTTAAAGGAGGAGTTCACCCAAAGAATTACTTATATTCTATCAATTGCACACTCTGAAGCCTTGAATCCATGGATTCTTTTTAGTTTTTGTCGCATTCCTAAGATAATAATTTGATTCCCGTCTCCTACCGGCTAATGTATCCGGTAGGAGACACAAAGTAGAGTATTTGTGTCTCCTACCGGAAATACACACGGTCATCACATTATTGACTTAGAAATGCCACAAAAACAAAAATAAATCGATGAAATCAAGGCTTCATGGGGTGTGTAATTGATAGAAAAATAAGTAATTTTTTGGGTGAACTTCTCCTTTAATGTGTTCAATTTGATGGGTTTATTCTAATACATAACTTACTGCTGACAGCTAAAACTGGAAGAAAAAAAAACACACACACAAGAAAGAAAAAAAAAACACACACACCACAGCAAGGGTGAGGCAACCTTGAAACTTAACAATCCCACACAAAACCGAGCAGCCTTTCCAATCACCAGCGCTCAGCCTGCTTGCCCTTGTTATTTTATGGGAAAAGGAAAGTGCTTGTTTGTTTCTTTGGCCTTCCCAGAGAGCTCCAAAATATCAGGCTGGCATAATCAGTTTTGCAGTAGTACAGTCCAGCACCGGGGTAATTAGGAGGACTGTAATGGGGGCCTAGTTTGCGTTGCTTTGATGGCTGCTTGCTGGGCTGTACTGGGACCGGCCGCTGACTCTGCAAACCATTGCCAGTATGCCGTATTATGTCTTTATAATGGGGAAACCCAGGCAAAAATAAGAGATGATTATTACGAAAAGAAAAACACAAGGTTTGCGGTTGGGGCACTCAGTTGTACACTTAAATGTTGTGCCATTATGCAATGCAATTATTTGCAAGGTACCACACCTCATTATATCACCATGTAAGCGGCGGCTAGTTATCCATTTAGCGCCGATACTTTGAGAAAGCCTTGTAAATCCTTGTTAAGATCATGTTCCAAATGTCAGCTTCTCACAGGTTTAGAAAAACAATTACTTGGAGTTGATTCAGTGTGTTGTCTGCATTCTGCCTTGTGTAAAAAACAGTGTTTGGTCGCAACTTGGCACTATTATAACATTTTGTGCACACGTGAGACAAGACAAGGTCCAATTTTCCTGTACGGTAAATGGAAAGTCAGTGACACAACATTTCCTTGGAATTTGTCGTATGCTGCTATTCCGCTGTACTACGTCAGCCGTTTATGAAGACAGGAGGGTTGTTTAAGGATAAAGCATTCAATTCCATTCAGATTAAATTGACGTATTGTCATTGCTGGAGCAATAAAATTGCGATTTGCAACTGCAGAGTCAATGCACACACACAAAAAGGAAAGCATTGGCAAGATTATCCACAAGAATAATTTGGAAGAAAGATTCCACCTACAATATACTGAAGCAAAGAAACTCAGTGCAAATGTAAAATATATTCAGATACAGCATCATAACAATGCCTACTAAAAAGTAAACAACAGTGGGTTGCCATGAAATGAATGTACCTTTTATTAAGTCGCAAAGTCTGTGATAAGGCATCTCACACTGGTCAGGCAAGCCTTAGAAGGGGATTATGGGCAAGCTAATAGTGGGAATGAGTCATGTTACCCGTGGCCATGGTTAGTATAGAGTATGATTACCATAAGTCAGTCTGCAAAGTATTATACATTAGCCCATTAAGACCGGGAACGCATCTGTGTAACCACTTTAACCATTATCTTATACTTTGGCTATTAAAAAACAGCAGATCTACAAGCTCATAGCGCGGCACCGAGTGCCGCACTATGAGCATGTAGATCTATTTTTGAAAAATCGTGAAAATCTTTGAAAATATAATGTTAAAGCGAAAAAATTTAACTCAAATCTTTGCTTCTGGGGGTCCCTGGAACAAGATATTTTGAGTTGGGGGTCCACGGCCAAATACATTTCATTTTGGGGGTCCTTGACATGCAAAAACTTTGAGAACCACTGATTATAGCAACATAACGTTTTTTCCAAAAACTGTTTCAAATTTTCACGATTTTTCTAAAATAGCAGATCTACAAGCTCATAGCGCGGCACTCGGTGCCGCACTATGAGCTTGTATATCTGCTATTTTTGAATAGCCAAAGCAATCTAAAAATGACAGATGTGTTCCCGGTCTTAATGGGTTAAGTAAGTATGCACATACGAGATGAGATGACTAATAAAATAAGAGCATCAGCCAAAGGCCCCTATTAGAGGCCAGTGCATTTACTATTACCCACACACATCACGCAATACCATTTCACACACACCCCAAATACATTCACGTAGTGTTGCTTGGAGTGGAGTTGGAGGTATGGGGATGTATTGTGGATGACTTAGAGGTCAGGCCAGGGTGTGTGGAGAGGGAATAGTCTTCAGGTGTACACTTTTTAAAACCCGGGTGAGCTTATTTGTGCTACAGGCCATGCTGTGAAAAATATGACCAACATTTATTTTCCACCTCACAAAAAAAGGGCTCTGACCAGGGTTAACAGATCTGCTTATTATAATTTCCCCGCAAGATTGTATTTGAAAATAGCCGATCTACAAGCTCACATCGCGACGCGTTGTGAGCTTGTAGATCTGCTATTTTCGAATAGCTGATGTATATGTTAAAGTGCTCATGTGGCCCATAGTCACTTCTTATGGGCTGGTTTCCCTAGACCTGGTTGCTTGTTTCTCTCACAGAATCTGGCAACACTGGCTCTGACGTATGTCGGCTGTGAAAGACGGCTCCATTTGTTGTTTTGTTTTTTAAAAAACATGTGCGGAATAATCAAACCATAATCATAATCAGGGGGCCTATACTTCTATTTTCCCTCTAAAACAAATATCTTCGCCCACAAATCGCCGATCTACATGAGCGTATGGTAATGAGATGTGGTATGAGCTTGTAGATCAGCTATCTTCGCCGAACGTTCACCTATGACATGCCCAGAATGAGGATGCTCATATTGTAAAAAAAAATATATATATATATATAGATAAAAATGGCTCCAAATAATACAATCAAAGAAATAATTGAAATGTAATGTTGCACATCTGCTTTTTTTTCAAACGATAACTTTAATGGCATGACTGGACCTAATGACTGGATAATAATACCAAAACGGGCTCTTCCGCTTATTTGTTCTCTGAACGCTGGAATGTCCGCTGCCCTGAGCTCAAGGGCATTCACATTTAATTTGACAGTGCAGTATTTGCAGCGTCCTCATGTGACTGTAACTATATTATGTGGATTAACAAACCTGCGAAAAAGGGGGAAAATGTTTTAAAGACAAACTAAAGTAAGTAAAATACCCTCTACTTGGTCCATGGAGGCTGCAGGACATCTGTTGCCCGGGTGTACAACAACGTCTCTCGTCTCGCGTCCTTCCAAGTGTCCTATTCAGGCGTCCGCTTGCTCATCAGCCTCTATTCACCACGTCTGGTGTTTTGAAACGCGGGGCACCATTAGAACCCATTTTTCCTCGTGATTAGTCACCTGGACGTGGAATAATACACAAGCAATGCATTGGCAAGACACATACACAGCAGACGAGGCATTTTTTAAACGGGGCCGCCATCTCTTGTATGAAGTCACGGCCAAATCTGCTCAAGCAGACTACAGCGTACTCAGAACAGAAATGCACTCTTTGTCATATCACCATGGTAACAAAAGCACTCAAATGTCAACCCCTTGGCTGTGAAAACAAAACAAAAAAGAAACCTCAAATTGGAACAGAATGGGGACTTGACAACCGTTTGGAACTTGGGAGTCTTATTTATTATTGCTTTGCGTTGTACTGCCAAATTGAACATTAACACGTTTAACCCATGGTGTCCCACTTTTGGGCATGTCATTATGCTGTATAGGTAAACATTTTCACTGTACGACACCGGCATATGACAAAGTATGATAAAACATCATCAGAGAACCGGGATTACAAAAGTAAACGTAGGGCTTAAGAGTTTAATTAAGGCGGCAACTGAACTTTAACAGTGTACATACCGTGACAATATCACTCAAAAAAACTAAAAGGTCATAGTATACCCACAATACATGGATCAACATGATGCCGTTCATATTAAATTGGGTGATGATATGTGAGCTACTACATATTTGAAATGCGTCTGCACACACACACGCACGCACACACTATACACACACACAAGAACATATTACCCCTGGACTGGTTCAACTGCACTGGTTACCAGTAAAATATAGAATTGATTTTAAAGCATTGCTCTTTGTTTTTAAAGCTCTCAATGGCCCAGCCCCTCCTTACATTTCTGATCTGGTAAAGAAGCCTCCTGCCACTAGGTTACTTAGATCTTCCACTCAGAAACTCCTTTCAGTTCCCCCAACAAACCTCATTACCAAAGGTGACCGGGCTTTCTCCGTGGCCGCACCTACAGTGGTTACCTGTTGACCTACGCACCTCAGTCTCTGAAAGGTACCCACCATAACCCACCATAACCTTAGGTTGTGAAAGGTTGGGGGTGTGGCTATGCCTTGGGGGTGTGTTTTAAGTTTTCATTGTTGTAATACAGTAGGTGGACAGTAGGTGGCAGAAGAGAGCAGAGAACGAAACCTCTGAAAACCCACAGTGTCCAATAGGCGGCCGTTTGAAGATCGCGCATGAATGAACAGGTAACCACTGTATACTCTGGAATAATCTCCCTTTTCACATCAAAATAAGCCCCACCTTTGAGATTTTTAAATCCAAACTGAAGACCCATCTTTTCACTCTTGCTTTTAACATAGCTTGAGGTCATTGTCTGTTGATTGTTTGTCACTGCTTTGTTTTGTTTTTGTTCTGATATTACTGCTACTGCTTTTATATGCCTTTACTTTTCTTTGTAAATAGACTTAAGGTCTATTTGTTCTTGCTATTTGCTTGGAAAGCACTTTGGGTCAGCTGCTGTTGTTTTTAAATGTGCTATATAAATAAAATTGACTTGACTTGACTTGACTTGACTTGACACACACACACGCACACACACACATTCCCACCTTATCGGTATGCAACTTGAACGGCACTGAGTCGACAGGGTGGCTATCGCACCGCTCCCACTCGGTCTGGGCGCTCTTTGGGTGCGGGCACTCTCTTGGTGGGGGCAGTAATTCAGCATGGCACTCACTCTGTGGCGGGCAGTCTCTCGGCATGTGCACTCTCTTAGCACGGGCAGTCTCTCGGCGCAGGCACTCGCTCAGTGCGGGCACTATAAAGCAACCCCGGCTAATACAGGATGGATCTCAGACTGATGATTATGAAAGTTTATTCCAAGAACCACCGTAGGAACTGTAAGGTGGGAAAGCACAGAAAAAACAGTACAAACATTACCAATATGATCATTAACCATACTGAAATAAAGCTGAATGCTCTATAAGAAATGCAAAGTGACACAGATGAATCAATAAACATTTGACATGTATGTCGTGTGTTACACTCAGCATGAATTTGTTTTTAAAACCAAAATGACAATCTCTCTTTAGAGTGCAAAACATATGAAATAGCTAAATATCAATGATCTTAATCACAAAGAAAATAGCTTTTATCTTATTAAACCAACAACAGTGAAATGTAGGTTATTATTTGTATACTGTAATGTATCAAATTAGCAAACATGAAATGTACCTTTTAGTCCATGCACTATTACTATGAATTACCGATCTAAAGCCAAGTAAATTTTATTTAATTATTCACATTACTGAGGCTTCTCAAAGGGTCTAAGAATAGATTAGCAAAATGGCAATCAAAGTGACTATCAACTTGGTGACCAAATCCAACAATGGACAGAAAGTAACAAGAGATGCAAACAACACAATGCAGCAATAATAAACTATAGCTTGTGCCCTTAGCCAGGTGCTTAAACAAAATAAACCTTTTGGTTGGAACATGGACATGCTCCTATGTTGTTGTATTCATTCATTCTGACGTGCTAAAAGTACACAGTGCAGTGGTCTACATCCTTCCGTTTCAGGCGTTTCAAAATAAAAGCCTTTACCATAACAGACCAATAAAAACAAACTCAAATACAATTATTTCAAGCAAAACAATGTCAAGGTGTCAGTTGAGGCATCAACAATAAAACCTTACATAACCAATATAAACAATTAAAGGACCCAAATAAAGTTATAATATATCAAACTTGGCAAAAGTCCAAAATGTATTTGAAAGTCCATAGGCTTGTGTTGTTTAGGGTGACAAATAGCGCCGTCTTCTGGCCAGGAGGTGCATCTGGTGGGCCTTTCTTATAGAAAATAACCCTCAATTTTGAAGACACTTTAGGCACTCTCTCTGTGTGGGCATTCACTCAGCTATTGCCTCGCACGGACACACCACACGGGATCGAGCCCATGTCTGCGGGCTCAAGACCATTTTAGCCTGCCTTGTTTGTAATGTTATTGGATGACTCCTAACACGAGGACACTCCGCTCATTAAGTATGCATAAGTCTTCCCCTGTCATCCTAGGATGATTATTTTTTTTAAGGCACAGATGGTTGGGATGATCAACAGGAAGTTCTATGAGTACGCCAGCCCAGTATATTCACGCACGTTTGGCATTATGTAGAGAAGGTTTGGCTAAATCCCGCATACATGCAAACAATGAAATGACGGTTTGGGTTTCTTTCTTTCTTTCTTCTGTAACGTCCTGGCTGTGTCTATAAACTTAAACTTGGCAGTGGCACAACACACAACCCATAATGGTGTAGCAAACTTTTGCTTATCTAGTTGAAAGAGAGACACTTGGTTGAAATCTCTCTCTCTCTCTCTCTCTCTCTCTCTCTCTCTCTCTCTCTCTCTCTCTCTCTCTCTCTCTCTCTCTCATGAAAAGATGAAACAGGACTCAACATTAGCGGCAATAATTGTTATTTGTGTTTCAGCGTGATAATTATTATTATCAGTGTTTACTAATATTGAACAGAGACTCATTGCTAGCAGAGATGGTAACAGTAATGTTGTAGGAAGTGGTCTGAGCTTTGCTATGAGGGAACACCCACTGTCTCAGACTTATGTCCTATAAACAGTCTACTTCTACCTTATAATGTGAGCTATGCTATTTGCTAACTTTGCTGATCTGGGTATCTCTGTTTAATACTCACTGGCCATGGGATACTTTTACTTCTACTCCACTACATCTCAGAGGCAAATATTGTACTTTTACTCCACTGCAATTATTTGAAAACTTTTGTTACTTTGCAGATATACATTATTACATTATAAAACATGCATTAACCACTTTAGCCCTATTTTATACCTAGGCTATTTGAAAATAGCCGATCTGCAAGCTCACAACGTGTCGCATCGCGACGCGTTGTGAGCTTGTAGATCTGCTATTTTCAAACATTTTTGTATGCCATTTGATGCCAATACTTATATGTACTTTTACTCAAGTACATTTTGAATTCCGGACTTTTTACTTGTAACAGAGTATTTCTATATTGCAGTATTGATACTTTTACTTGAGTAAAACATTTGAGTGCTTTTCCCACCACTGCTTTACACTGACATTGGCCTCTTAGGGACGTGTCAGCCATTGTCCATATTCACAATGTGGCCATTTTGCTCTTAATTACTTGACATATAGGGTTAGAGCGAGTGCATTGCTTCTGTACTCCCCGTGACAGTATACCAGCTGGATATCTGCTCACTTACTCAAGATAAATCGCCACCGACAACACCAGCGTTTCCAGCCCGGACCGCATGGAA
This sequence comes from Gymnoscopelus braueri, assembly GCF_963280865.1. Lineage (NCBI taxonomy): Eukaryota > Metazoa > Chordata > Actinopteri > Myctophiformes > Myctophidae > Gymnoscopelus > Gymnoscopelus braueri. Next base: position 17,051,877 of record NC_137626.1, read on the forward strand.
TCTCAGCATGATCCCATGATCACCCAATGCCAATTGCGAGGGCATATCACAGCGAATACCAGGCATTGATATCAGTGCCAAAGCTCCTCCTTCCGTGTCCTTGTCATCAACTGTCTGCATGATTGCAACTCCAGCATGACCGATCTTCCACCTCCCCAGCATCCCAAAGTCCTTCTGTGCAGATTTACTCATTTATATTTGCCTAAGTATAGACATCAGGGTTGCCAGATCTGCTTATTATAATTTCCCCACAATATTTGTTTTGAAAATAGCCGATCTACAAGCTCACAACGCGTCGCATCGCGACGCGTTGTGAGCTTGTAGATCTGCTATTTTCAAATAGAAGATGTATATGTTAAAGTGCTCATGTGGCCCATAGTCGCTTCTTTTGGGCTGGTTTTCCTAGACCAGGTTGCTTGTTTCTCTGACAGAATCTGGCAACACCGATAGACATGCAACATAAGCTACTTTTCACTTATACACAAGTATAATTGTGCATACATGCTTTTACTTTGACTCCTTTTTCTTGTCCATTTAGTTTGTATTAATGTATGCTCATTTGTGTTGTTTTGTAAATATGTTATTATGGTGTATTTATTTTATTTAAAGTGATAAGGTATAGGCTATTTTGAATTTGCATGGCTACATTGTACATGGTCATGTTATATGTTGTATACTTATATTGGACAGTTATAATTTTATATTTGACACTTCAATTACATTCTCACAAGCCAATAGCCAAGGAACAGCTGTTGGTTGGTTCATATTATCTTCTACCAACTAACTAAGTTAGCTGTCATCAATCGGTGTAGCATACTGTAACTAACGATGGAAGGGGCCTGGATAAGATAAGTCTACCAGATAATTTCCTCTAGTGTGTTTTTTTCCTGACTTCCTAATAACTACAGGACATTACAGCTAGCTAGCTAGCTATAAGCTATCAGCATTTGGCCATACAATCTAGAACAGGGTTTACCTGTAGGCCTACTGTAGGCCTATGTATAGTATCTGTGTACATCTGTCTCTTCAAAAGTAGATTCTGCCACATGATGAGTGTTAAAGTTGGATTGCAATTGAGAATCTATGAAAAGCTATTTTCAGAGTCTCATTGAACATTATCTGTGTCCCTTTTATGTCCATATATGGATATCTCTGATGTCATTAGGACATGCCCATATATGGGCATATCGGTCGGATCGGCAGTTCTGGAAACTGGAAAACCGAGACAGTAACAGTGTGACGTGGTGAATAAAGTTTGCTTTGGGATGTTTGATACCAATACTTTTGTACTTTTACTCAAGTCAATTTTGAATTCCGGACTTTTACTTGTAACGGCCGAGTACTTCTACATTTGCAATATTGATACTTTTACTTAAGTAAAACATTTCAGTACTTTTTCCACCACTGAGTGCAGGGCATACTCCCGACATAATACGTGTGTGACTGAGCAAGCTGTTGCACACAGTTACATCCACTCTCTGCTCAACAGCACTTGGAACACTGCTGCTAAAATGAGCTTTTGAATACCGCAGGTGTCCATGTTGCCAATGCTTTGTATTCTCTGCTCGGGTATTGCAACTCTTTGCATCACATCTGCTTAAACAACATGAACTAAATTATGAACAGGGAAAACAATTACGACATATCAGACAGACTTGATTAACACATACAGTGCCAAGATCCCGTCTACACGTTCTTTCAAATCCATCGCTTGAGTGCCAGGATTCATAAGAACCTGTCTACACGTTCTTTTGAATTTTCATTGTTTAATCTGTGATCGCACGGCTGTGTTTATTTCTCATCAACACTTTCGTTTTCCACTTACGTCACACTCACCCGGAGCCGGATGTAAAAAAAAAAAAAAAATTCCGGGTCACGTTGTTTTTCTCCGGTGATTTTCGGCCAGAATAAGGAAAAACACGGTTTTTCACACGGTAGAAAAGACAAACGGACAGCTCAACTTCTATTTTCTTTGGTCCGGGTGACTAACAGCCATCGTCGTAGTGTATCACGTCGTTTTCAGGCCGATCAGCGGGCCGGGAATTGTCGAAAACGTCACATCCTTTGAATGACCGGATATGACGTGGGCCTGTTTGGGAGGGGGTGAGCGAGGTGATCAATGTTTGGATGTGCTGCTCTCTACTGGTGGAACAATCGTAGGTGCTTGACAACACAATCAGAGAATGTATTTGAATGAAAAATTACAAAACAAAAAAATTAAAAAACACGCAAATTGCTGGCACAGGGGTGAGTACATTATGAATAAACTCTGGCAGTCAATGTGTTAACAGATTGTGCTAGAAAGGGGCTTTGTCTGAACTGTTACTCTATGCTTTGAATGTTGTATAATACAGGCAATCCTAAATAATACAAATTCTATGTGGGAAAGGTACACAACTGAAAATATTTAAACAAGCAAGCAAAAGTGCTTCAAATAGAACACCAATTTTATATTAGTGATTCATTGTTATAATTATAAATGTTTTCTTTCTCCTTTCTTTTATAGTTTTTTTCTTCATGTTTTATGCTCTTTTGTTGTTATGCTAATTTCATATCTGTCTCTATGTGTTTGATTAATTTCTTACTTTGAGTAAAGTACAGTGTTATGTACGGTGCTATTTAAGTAAAGATTATTATTATTATTATTATTATTATTTCACTAGCCTGACACACGCACGCACGCACGCACGCACACACGCACGCACGCACACCTGAATTTTCATTTCGTTTCACTCTTATTATTCAGTTTGAAAGTTCTGAATTGCGTGGCCAAAGTGGGACTCTTTGGCGATTGGTTCATACTGGATTATCTCGATCCGGATTGGGCCGGTTAGATTTTCAACGAGAAAACCCTGCCTTTCTACAGCGTCATCAGAATACCAGCGTCACCTGAATGCCAGGCTAGCGATTCAGGGGCTGGAGCCAGGCTATTATTTCACTGTATTTATGGTTTAACTATTTGAATGAACTTCTACCTAAAATGTTCTTAATTAAAGAACCTTCACACAGTATTCTCTAACCACTTAAAACCCCAGCATCCGTATTGTGGGGAAAGCTTTCGCTGAAAATAGCAGATCGACAAGCTCACAAGCTCGACGAGCAATAACAGAAAACAGAAAAGACACTAGTATTACGCCCTGGGGGACTCCGGCGGTTACCCATTTGGGGTTTAAGTGGTTAAACTTTCAGTCTACAGTGAGTTTTTGAGACTTTACACAGCAGGGCTGATTCATCCGCTTGTCAATACTATTCTTTGGACTTATTTTGACTTTCATATTATCTATAAAGGCATTTTAACCCATTAAGACCGGGAACGCATCTGTGTCATTTTAAGATGTCTTTGGGCTATTCAAAAATAGCAGATTTACAAGCTCATAGCGCGGCACCGAGTGCCGCGCTATGAGCTTGTAGATCTGCTATTTTTGAAAAATCGTGAACATTTGTGCAACTCTTTGAATGTATATATTTTTTTAACTCAAATCTTTGCTTCTGGGTTCCCTGGAATAAAATATTTTACATTTGTTTAAAAAAAAAATATTCAAAGATTTGCACAAAAATGTTTGCGATGTTTCAAAAATAGCAGATCTACAAGCTCATAGCGCGGCACTCGGTGCCGCGCTATGAGCTTGTATATCTGCTATTTTTTAATAGCCAAAGAAATCTAAAATGACACAGATGCGTTCCCGGTCTTAATGGGTTAATGAGTGAAATGTGCCCAAGGTCAAGTTGTTCAGATGTTTCACAATGTGATATGAACAGGTCTGACCCAAATATCCAATTGCGTTGAAACTGTCTCATGCATGATAACATGATTACTAGACAGGGGACGTCGATAATAATCTGTCAATTGAAATTACACAAAGTGTCACTTTACTCTCAGGTATCAAACGCTAAGCTTCATTAGGCCTCTCTCACTTTCCCGAAATGAACCAATAATGTGCTCAGCCCCGGCTAAATTACCACACAGCTGGCACAGACAAAACAAACATGGACTCCATTTCCTCAAATTGCCACGGCAGTCAAGGGCGCGGCGCCCCCCTTACAGTACCTCCAGGACATTATCCACCCGTACGCCGTTCTCACACACTTACAGTAGATCAGCTAACACGACTAGGACGTCTGTCTGTCTGGCTCCCAATCTGTGGAATGAGCTCCGACCCAGGGTTGCCAGATCTGGTTATTATAATTTCCCCGCAATATTTTATTTGAAAATAGCATATCTACAAGCTCACAACGCGTCGCATCGCGACGCGTTGTGAGCTTGTAGATCTGCTATTTTCAAATAGCTAATGTATGTGTTAAAGTGCTCATGTGGCCCTTAGTCGCTTCTTTTGGGCTGGTTTTCCTAGACCTGGTTGCTTGTTTCTCTCACAGAATCTGGCAACACTGCTCCTGCCCTTCAGCAGAGGCTGCAGACTCCCTATTTTCCGCCGCAGTCTGAAGCTCGCTTCTTCAGACTCTACCTCACACCCAGTGGCGTAAAGTAACTAAGTACATTTACTCCAGTACTGTACTTAAGTACACTTTTGAGGTATTTTAACTTTACTGGAGTATTTCCAATTTACAGTACTTTTACTTCAACTCCACTACATCTCTACTTTTTGTAGATTATTATTACAAAACACACATTAACCACTTCAGCCCCAAATATATTTCGGCCATTTGAAAATAGCAGATCTACAAGCTCACAATGTGTCGCGATGTGACGCATTGTGAGCTTGTAGATCGGCTATTTTCAAAACATTTTTTATACATTTTGAACTTGTGAAATGGGACATTCTGCACAATGAGTATTTTTTACTTTTGGTACTTTAAGTACATTTTGATACCAATTTTACTTTTGTACTTTCACTCAAGTAAATTTTTTTGAATTCCGGACTTTTACATACAACAGAGTATGTCTACATTGCAGTATTGATACTTTTACTTAAGTAAAGAATGTGAGTATTTTACCACCACTGCTCACACCCTAGCACTCATCATTTCTTGTCTCACTTCTTGTTGCCTATTTTGATAGATGCCACAGTAGTAATGCTATGCAGTATGCAGAAGTTTGCCATTATGTATGCTATTTTTTTTGCTTGAACACAAAATGTTGAGAATGTTATTTAGGTATCATGCTGTTTAGACATACTAGGTTTGATGTTTACCTGGTATCCTAGTTACTTTGTAGTGCTACATTGTTTTCTTTGCACACAATTTTTTGACCATGCATTTACCACACATTATCATTTGTTGTAGGGTTCATTGCCATTTACTCTGACCTTGCACTGTGTAAGTTACCGTGGATAAGAATGTCTAAATTGTACTTTACTTCATTTAATTCACTGCAATTATGAATTAACACTTAGTACTTCATATTAATATTTGAAGTACTAATACATATTAATATATCAGACACACAGTTACAGTAGCTACTTCTCTTGGTCAACTGGCTCTCTTTTTTAAGAAGCACAACATCGCATGGCATTTGGTGTGATACTGGAGATAAGCATCAATCTCTAAATTGAAGCTCATAAATGAAAATAAACTATTTTGTATTATTTTAACTAATCTATTTTGCAATACATTGTAATATATTTTTCTTCTTCTTTTTCTTCGTCTTCTTCTCATTCGATAAGGATTTTTTTTTATAGCACCAGTAAGGAGACGGAAACTCTTTCTAAAGCAATAGTAGAATTCCTTCATCGGTCATCTTTTTCTCTGCTCTGCACTGCAGTAGCCTGCAGCCTTTTTCTTTGTGAAATGTGTGGAGAATGAGGAGAACTTAAGACAAACTGTAACACCAAGGGCATTTTTTCTCATTCAAATACTGTAGTTTCCAGACGTCTATTATATATAGTAAAAGATTATTATACAGAAATATTCTGCCTATTGTGCAGCCCGTGGTAAAACTGTGTAATGTTAAAATCAGCAGTTTACAAATTTTGGTGATATACCCTACGTTTATCACTAGTATGAAATATATATATATATATATATATATATATATATATATATATATATATATATATATATATATATATATATATATATATGTGTGTGTGTGTGTGTGTGTGTGTGTGTGTGTGTGTGTGTGGGGGTGTGTGTGTGTGTGTGTGTGTGTGTGTGTGTGTGTGGGCAGTTTATTTGTATTATATTATGTGTGTTGGCAGTTTATTTTTACCCTCTATAGACTTTGAAATACATCCAGATACTGTATATGTGTGTGCCTTCTGATGAAAAGAAAATATTTTCTTGAATATTTCCTCCAAGGAGCCGAGCACCCGAACATCAGTAATCCAATGGTGTATTCAGAGTATGTAAAATAAAATTGTGATTTCTCTTATGCAATACTGTATCTTATATTAGACCATCACAACATTTATCAATAGCCAGATAAAAGGGGACAGTAAGCAAAAAAGTCTGGCTGGCTCTCGGCCGTGCTCATTAAGTATGAGGCAAACTCCAACTCTGAGGATTTAGCTGTAAGCCAGAACAGATCATCTCTCAGATCTGATACACACACTGCCACTTGCACAGTCTGGCATTGTAATGAGAGCTCAGAAATGAAAGCGTCAACTTTAACAACTTGCCGTCAAGTTTAGTTATGCTTTATATCAAGACTAAGAGCATATGCCCCCAGGAAACTGCAGGGCGGGGTGGGGTGATTATAGTGGTCAACTCTAGTACTGCAGTTTGTCTCACACACCTCCCTCCCTCTCTCTCTGTGTCTCTCTCTCTCTCTCTCTCCCTCTCCCTCCCTCTCCCTCTCTCATTTTGTGTGTGTGTGACGTCATTCTTGTTTGTGAGTGGAGTGCGAGTGCACGGCTCCCTGGCTCGTGTCCAGACAAACAGACGAGGAAACAAACAAACAAAACATTTAACCGGCGGTTCCCAACCTCTTCTGGATCGGGGCCCACTTGAAAATCTGATCACTTAACACGGCAGCCATTTGCCGTGTAATGTGTGTAATGCATTAAAATAATGCATTACTTTAATTAGACATGGCAGCCAAAAGAACATTTTGGACAAGCTCACAGTGTCAGTTGATACTATCAAACAATTTGATCTATAAGAATCTATGATCACATTTTTTTTTTTTTTCTAAATTTTTATTCCTCGATTTTGTAACCCTTACTTTTCACCCGGTGCCAATTTTCTAAATGATCCTGGGCGCTACACTCCCCTCACCAGCCCAGGGGGGCCGAACGAATGATGATCACAATTGTGTTGAATTTATAACCACTGTTTGACGTGTACTAATGTGTACTATAAACTTTGTCTGGATTGTCATACATGTGTTGCTGTTAGTATGGGACTTTATTCCACCGGGCAAAATCAATAGCGCTAAGACAAATTATAGAGTGTCAACTAAATGTTGTTTGAAGTAATAATTGCCAAAAGTGTAACAAAAAAGAAAGAGTGAAACCCTCTCTAAACACCTGGCCAAGAGACTCCCCATGAGCAAGAGTGAGATTGATTTCTCAGCATACAATAAATCCATTCTCCCCTCAGGTTACATTTAACATTTGTTATTTCAATGTGGTTTCTTTCATCAGGATGCTCAAAGTGGAGGAATATTGGTGCGGTGCACAGTACAGTGCGGACTCAGTGGTTAGAGCTGGTTTTGGATTTGCATCACCTAGTAAAATCCTATATTTAAATGTAGGGGAGAGTGAGGTAATGTGAGACACTTTTTACATTTTCTCCCCTCTAGGTGAGCTAAAATGATATATCAGTAAAATTTACACATTTCCCATACATTTGGGATGTTTCCTAACAATGGAAATTATCAGAATGTATTCAAGACAAAAGGCAGTGAAAATATGATTGTTTTAAAAAAAGTGGTCTGGTGTCTCACTTTACCCCAGGTCTGGGGTAAACCGAGACAAACCAGAAAAATCTATGGGGTCCCCTATGTTCTTGGCATTTTCTACAATGTTTATGACATAAAAAGTAAAACATATGCAATGTAATATTAGATTAAAATATGTTTAAGTACTAAACTTAGACACTTAGGGTAAAGTGAGACAGTGTCCGACTTTACCCCAAGCCATTTGTCTCACTTTACCCCACAGCCACATTTTGGTGAAAAGGACCACTTTTAGCAATTCTGGCTAATCTACAATTAGCATTAATCACATGGATGTATAGGTTTGTAGTTCATCAACATGCATGACATAAGTTTTTCTACCTGAATCAATTTTCTTTGACACAACAGCTGATTATGTTGACAGCCCAAAAAATTACTTTTACATGCACAAAACATATTTTAGTGAAAAAAACATGCTTACCACAACACAATGAGGTCCTCTCCTCCATAGAGACACACGGGGACTACAAATTTCACGCCCACTTTTGAGACAGCGCCGCTACTCGAGGTCCGTTAGAACGATGAACAGCAGCTGCCAATGCATTCCCTATGAGAGGATATGAAAGTTAGCCTACTTTTAAAATTATCCTGCATTAACTGAAGACGATATTGATTTAAATAAAAATATGTTTCCAAATGTATGGAGTGTCTTTGTCAACATATCTTCTTGTTTTCTTAATAGTTGATGTGTTTCACATTTAATTTGCCACTTTAACGAGTTACCCATAATGCTAACACAGCAGAGGGTAGACAGCAGACGGGCATTTCAGTGACATCACTGTCTTTACGAGCGCCGAGCGCCAACCAGTGGCGTACCCACTGTAGAGGCAGGAGAGGCGGTCGCCTGCCCAACTAAGAACTCGCGTCCCCTAAAAAAAAAAAAACCCCGAAAATGTGTCATTGCGTGCTTAATGTCCTCAAAGTCACGCATCCAACAAGCTTTGAACTGAGCAGATTGGACCTTCTGTTCCAGAGATAATGACCAAAACCTATTGAAAACGGCCACTTTCGCCAGTTTTCTGGGTATTGAAAACCTCAAGGGATGCGTCCGTGACGTATATACTTAAACTCTGAATCTCAGATGCTAGCGGTTTTGACATACTGATGGAGTATATTATAGTATATTGTGGGTAGTATATCGAGATGAAAGATATGGGACATTAAAAAGGACAAATTAAACAAATGGGACAGATTATTAGAACACAACAAAAATCGCTACAGCCTCAGTAGTTAACCAGTGAAATGACGGTATTTCACAATGCCTCTCATAGAGATTGCATTGAGAGCTGCAGTTCATCGTTCTAACGGACCCCGAGTGTCAAAAGTGGGCGTGGATTTGTAGGCCTTCCGCTTCCGGCCGTGTGTCTCTATGGTAAGTGGGAAATGGGAGGGGCTTCAAAATCTAATGGTCATATGACCACACAGGTGTTGTGGTCAGGTGATAAGGGGGGTGTCTCACTTTACCCTGTGTCTCACATTACCCCACTCTCCCCTACTAATGGGAGGGCGGACGGACGGACGGACGGACGGATGGACGGACGGACGGACGGACGGACGGACGGACGGATGGACGGGCGGACGGGCGGACGGACCATGGCCACGTCACTTTGACTCAGACATAACCATAAATAATCCCGATACGCCCATATATAGGCAGGGCCTCTGCCTCGTCACTCTGACTCAGACCTAACCATAAACAAACCGAATACGCCCGCATATAGGCATGTCACTATGACTCAGACATAACGATAAACAAACCTGATAAACCCATATAGGCATGTCACTATTACTATAAACAAACCCGCCGCTGAGTTGTTGAGATATGCGGTTTTCCAGAAACACCTAACCGACCGATATGTCCATAATATAGTATGGACATCCAGTTGTCCAGAACCGCCGATGCAACCAATATGCCCATGGGCATGCCAATATACAGGGTATGGGCATATGATGACATCAGGGATCTCCATATATAGGCATATAAAAGGGACATGGACTGACATATACAGAGATCTACATATATGGGCATAGAAGGGACACAGGTAGACAGACAGGTACAGATATCTCCATATATGGGCACAAAAGGGACACAGACCGGTACAATGGGTACTCTGACCAGTGTTGCCAGATTCTGTGATAGAAACAAGCAACCAGCCCAAAAGAAGTGACTATGGGCCACATGAGCACTTTAACATATACATCAGCTATTTGAAAATAGCAGATCTACAAGCTCACAACGCGTCGCGATGCGTAGATCGGCTATTTGAAAATAAAATCTTCCGGGGAAACTATAATAAGCAGATTTGGCAACCCTGAATAAGAGTATGTATCTGCTGAATGCATTTGCCATGGAAAGGTGTGTCTATTCTGAGTTCTGATCATACTGTAATGCCTGGCTGATCCGTTCACATCACAAGGTCAATGCAACTTTTGAGTGTCTGCAACGTGTCGGTTAGCGGCATGATCGGAATGCTCAAATTGAAATGATACGTGAACCCGAGGCTGACACTGGAGATGCTGATGCTCCACTCCACCATCAAGACACAATTTGAACCCCAGTTGATCTTGGAAGAGCATGGTAATAATGACACCCCTGTGTCAAGCTTTCTCCATCAGATATGAGACAAAAATGTCTTCCACTATAATATAGTGGAAGACATTTTTCTCATATCTAATATTATGATCAAGATGGAGTGCCATCACTGAGAGTCAATAAGGAATGGCAATGGCCATTCAAAACAACAAACAAACTCTTACAGTCAGTGTTACGTTTTCGGTCTCTCTCGGTTATTCTGTACAGCATAACTGCCAACATTTGGCGTTGAAAAAGAGGGACATTTTATGGGGTATCGGTAAACAACCGATGGCCCTGTGTGTGGCAGGTACAATTTATAATGTACGATTTTGACATTTAGCAGAGTGACTTACAGTAAGCAAGGTAAACACATACATCAAATGCATAGAGACAGTGTAGTGCCTCAGTTATAGGATCATATAATTAAACCAAGAACCTATTGCATTAGTCTAAACGGTATTATATAATTACAAAAATATATCAACTGCACATTGCCACTATAGAGACTAGGATGCCAGGTCAACAAATTAACCTGGAATATGTCTAAATAACATGCTATCTTACATTTTAACCTTTGCATATGACTACAGGTACAGTGTCCATGAGTATGTATAGATCCTACATATAGGCTAATATAGTCTACAGCAGTGGTTCTCAAACTTTTTCATGTCAAGGACCCCATAAAAGATATGTATTTGGCCGCGGACCCCCATCTCAAATATTTTGTTCCAAGGACCCCCAGAAGCAAATATTCGAGTTACAAATCTTTGCTTTAAAAAATATATAAATTCAAAGTTTTGCCCAAATGTTCCAGATTTGTCTAAAATAGCAGATCTACAAGCTCATAGCGCGGCACTCGGTGCCGCGCTATGAGCTTGTATATCTGCTATTTTTGAATAGCCAAAGTATAAAAAGTTAAAATGATTGTGATGCTATATTAACACATTTCGCTGGGGACCCCCTGGAACCCCCCCCAAGGACCCCTGGGGGTCCCCGGACCCCACTTTGAGAACCCACTGGTCTACAGTGATCAATGGCGCGCAAAGATTCAACCTTCATTCTTTGATATCTTCCTCTGTTCTGCCTGGTCCCCCAAAAAAAAAGTCAGATCAGCATTGGAACCCATTAGCGTGTTAAAATTGATGGATGCAGCCAGGGGGACCGTGTGCTGCAAATCACTCTCAAACAATTAAATGTGGGACACTTTGTATCTACAGTACATGATCCCAAATGACCCTGATGGGAACACATTGACGATGGTAGCTCTGATTGATGATATTTGCTACGCTCAGAACATTCAAGAGCAACTTATAAATGGTGTCTTGGAATTTGGGTGATTCTTGCCAGATTCTGTGAGAGAAACAAGCAACCAGGTCTAGGAAAACCAGCCCAAAAGAAGCGACTATGGGCCACACATGAGCCCTTAAACATATACATCAGCTATTTGAAATTGTGAGCTTGTAGATCGGCTATTTTAAAAACAAATCTTGCGGGGAAATTTGACTAAGCAGATCTGGCAACCCTGACTGCAGGTTGGGGAATAGACGAGGAGTGAGGCAATTGACATGTATGCATGAATCTACATATTGACAGGCTGACACCAATGGATACACATAAATGACACGTAATAGTACAGGCAGATCAGAGGCATGCGTGGACCCCTGGAAATGTCCAGTGAATAGGCCCACCCCGAAACTGCTTTATCTACACGTGTGCCTGCTCTCTCTCCTATGCTGTAAGCATGTTCAAACTATGAGAGACTTAGGCACGTACACACGCACGCGCGCACACACACACACACACACACACACCCACACACACACACACACACACACACACACACACACACACACACACACACACACACACACACACACACACACACACACACACACACACACACACACACACACACACACACACACTCTCTCACTATCTCAATCAGTATTATTACCTTTTCATTTTTTCAGGGTTGCTCAACACACGATCACTCCATTTGCCCCGAAACTTGCCCCAGACTGTTGATCAGAGCTCTGGCTATAATATAGGCTTCTTTTCCCGCCTTCAATGTACTTACATATTGTACAATTAATATAAAACAAAATTTTAACATTTTAGCCACAGCAGCTTTCCTTCCTTTTGGCCGCATCAACTTTTCTCTTTGATCGGGCCTATATGTGAGGGCTGCAAAGCGGCCCAAACCTCTAGTTATCTTTATTATTATCATTATCTTGTCATATTGTATTTGCGTTCGCACAGTCTCTGCGTCCCACTGACATGTTGCTTGTACGAGTACGTGAAAAATAAATCCCTTTTTTATTCTCTGCCAAAATTAATTAATAAAGGGTACGCTGCTGACAAAATAATGACTCCCATTTTCAGGAGAGGAGAATTTCACCAAAGCAACATTAAATAACATGTTGTTTATTTTGGTTGTTGAGTAAAAGAGAACCAGTGGGCCGATCTCTCTCCATTCTATGGGCTGGTCAGCCAAGGACAAAAAAACAACAACAATGCAGCTCACATTGCATTCAACTAAACCGAACAAAAACACTCAGCCCTACTGGTCCACAAATAGGTCAGGAACATCAGGAATTCTCCCAGTACTCCAGTTTGTCAGTCCAGCTCTGTCTGTGTGTCCTTCATGCACACCCACACCCCAGGTCGGGTTGGTGCTGGAACATTCCATAGCAGTGTGTTATGATCCAGGGAAGGTCATGGGAAACTTTTAGAATATATAATTTAAAAAAAAGGTTTTATACTGGTATTTAATAATATAACTAATATTTAACCCTTGCATTGTGTTAGATACCCGCTGACATTTTCGGTGTTAGAGGGTCAAGCAGCGCAGCGCAGCGCAGCGCAGCGCAGCGCAGCGCAGCGCAGCGCAGCGCAGCGCAGCACTGGGATCACCCATGAACACTCTAAGAATTAAGGGACAGATGGATCACCGTGCCAAAAAATCTGTCTCCCATCCGCTTCCATTCTATCTCCTTGCTAAAAACCTCTGTATCTCCTTAACTTTTTACAGTGGGCAAAGCGAGTCATTCTCGATGCGCGATCGCTCCGCAATCGTGACTCGCATGAGACATGTTGTTGTTCCAGGCTTTAGCCAGGACCATCCATCGTCGTGCACACATGCATTGTTTACGTGCGTGTGCTCGCCGTGGAGTCCACAGCTCTAAACAGCGCAGCGTTGCAGACGGTGAGATTTCTGGCACCGAACGTAATCTGTTATTATGAAATTCTGGCACCCGATGTGTTAAAACTTCATTTTTACAATGGACTTCAATGGAGAGGCGAATATAGAGCCCGGAAATGGACATGACTGAGGTCACAGTACTGATGGCATAGACGACGGACGTCATAGACTGGCCTCCAAATACTTTGTGCCAATTTCAGCCGAGAGCAATACCCTGCTAGTATACTATTTATATATAAAAAGGAGATTTACTGGCACATTGAGGGAGGCAGGCAAAACCCAAAAGGCAGGCAGGCAGGGCTGACATCCAGGCCAGCAGACCTCTGGAGGGATCCAAGAGGTCTTTAATGAAAAAGGATAAAGTACCTGTAGATATATGTGGAAGCATGGAAATGCTGATAACAAGGCGGTCAGCCTCGACCAAGTCAGTGTCTCAAATGGTTTGCGGTGCATGGATTGGGGTGTGTGTGTGTGTGTGTGTGTGTGTGTGTGTGTGTGTGTGTGTGTGTGTGTGTGTGTGTGTGTGTGTGTGTGTGTGTGTGTGTGTTCTGGCTTCCTCTTTCAACTGCAGATGGAGTTGTTTGCCATGGAGGAAAGCGTCGAGCAAAAATGGGGAGGTGGGTGTACAGCAGGGGGGGAGGTATAGAGGGAAAATGTGCTAACCAAAGAACGAAAGGGTGAAAGAGAAAATAAATGAAAACAGAGAGACTATGCCTCTATCAAAGCATTGCCTGGATCCTCTCTCTCTCTCTCTCTCTCTCTCTCTCTCTCTCTCTCTGTCTTGTGTAGATGCGACAGAGCGGTATTGACTTTACCGCTGTAGCAGAAAACAAACAGTGTGTGATAAAAGCATTAGCCGCGTGTGCCTGACAGAAATCCCTCAGTCGCTTTGAACCGAGAGAGGTGATATATATATATATACAGAAAGCCGGGCCTTGCAGTATGAGACTGCGCTACACTCGCGCGCGCCAGCGCCGCTCGACACAGATCGTTTATTTTGTCTACAAAGGCATGTGTAATGTAAAAGAAATGACTTTGCACACGTTACACGTATAATTGTGAATGGGAAATATACATATCTGTATTATGGAAAGAGACCAAAAGAACAGTTCTGATCTGGCACACACCACAGTCAGGGTTGCCAGATCTGCTTATTATAATGTCCCGCAAGATTTTATTTGAAAATAGCAGATCTACAAGCTCACAACGCGTCGCGATGCGACGCGTTGTGAGCTTGTAGATCGGCTATTTTCAAATAGCTGATGTACAGTGGTCACCTGTTGACCTTTGCGCCTCAGTCTCTGAAAGGTACCTACCATTACCTACCTTATCCGTTTGAAGATCGCGCATGAATGAACAGGTGACCACTGTATATGTTAAAGTGCTCATGTGGCCCATATTCGCTTCTTTTGGGCTGGTTTTCCTAGACCTGGTTGCTTGTTTCTCTCACATAATCTGGCAACACTGACCACAGTAAAGCTTAATTCATAGTTTGTCAAATATGATTGTGTCGCTCGCCTAAAATAACATATTTTCAAGTGAAAAACATGATGGATCGCTTTTTAAAAAATGCAAATTAGGCTTGGGACTCACACTCCATGACATGTAAATGTAATCCAATTACTCAACCAACTATCCGGCGTCATTGCCCACAAATTCAAAACTTTTAATCCCTATCTGATCTGATCAGATTTGGATATTGGGTATAGTTCAAAACCAATTATCGGGATTGGGATCACTCTGATCTCCGATTAGATCAGGAAATCCAATCCAAGCTCATAATCTGGATCAAATCTTCAAAAAGGGTAGTTCAAAATAAAAACACAGGAGTGGGATCAGTTTGGAAAATGTCGTGTTGTGAGCTTTTAGATCGGCTATTTTTTTACTATTAACATACACAAAGGTATATAGGGTTTATGTGGTTATGGAATGGCTCTAAATTGCTATACTGTCTGTCTCCCTCGTGTTGTTTTTCATATCCACAGATATTCAGGATTTGGTCATCTTGAAAAGTGTGAATATGCACCCCTGATAGCATTCGAAGCCGGTGGAATCTGGATCCTTCTATCCGGACAAAATTTGGCTGGATTGTCCGATCGTGGATCACACAATATAGGATTTCAAAATCTGATCCGATCAGCCGGGGATGGAGGTCACAATGCCAACTCCCTTGACCAAGACAATGGCTCAAAAGTCCGACAAGCAAGAATATTCTTGAGAATGTTATTCAAGTCCTGGGTGCAGACTGCAGAGACAGCAGCATTTCAATACCACATTTCGTATTTCACTTTTCAGCCTCTTGCTGTGTAGCATTAAAAATGAATTCGATGATTTGTGACCTCATGTATTATTCAAACACAATAGCAGTTTGTGGAAGAATAAAAAATAAAATAAAAACATCTGTGGTTGGTCCTGTGGCGAGTCCCTGGCAGACAATAAGTTCATGGACCACATTAAGGTCATCTTATAGCAGTGCAGCGCAATGCATAAAGTCTGGTGGACCATGTCCATTAAACTGTCCGAGACTCAATCACAAAGTGTTTTCCATTGACGTGAACCGTGTATAAGAGTATCCCATAACACACGCACACGCACACGCACACGCACGCACAGACATCCCCTTTCAAACTCCAGGAGCAATTGTTCGGAAAATCGAGCAGTAGTGATGCAAAATAGATGAGGGGAGGCCTTCGACTGCAAGGAAAAATGCAAACAAATTATTTACAGGAGACAGCACAGCTGGATTCTCTTCTCAGGGAGAGAGTCACTGAGGGAATGCCATAGCGCTGCAAAGTGTTTGGGCAGCCGTAGCTGAGTGTTTAGAGAGAGGGGAATCAGAAGGTTGCCGGTCGACCTCCCTCGGCTCCCCCATTCTACTTGTTTAACCACATGAACCCTGTGTTCTGGAGGGCGAACATTCGCCGACAAAAGCAGCTCTAAAAGCTCTTGTAGAGAGAGAGAGAGAGAGCACGGGTTCTCAAACTTTTTAATTTCAAGGACCCCTATACCAGACTTTATGCATTGCTCTGCACTGCTATAAGGTACCTACTGTATGAGAGTGTACAAATGGAGCAAAATATGTTAATATAGATAATTTTAACAACTTTAACCTTTTATAGGCTACTTTGGCTATTCAAAAATAGCAGATGTACAAGCTCATAGCGCGGCACCGAGTGCCGCACTATGAGCTTGTAGATCTGCTATTTCTTTTTATATTGAAAATGTGTGCAAATCTTTGAATATATGTATTTTTTTAAAGCGAACATTTGTAACTCAAATCTTTGCTTCTGGGGGGTCCCTGGAACAACATATTTTTGAGATGGGGTTCCGTGGCCAAATACATATCATTTTGGGTGGTCCTTGACATGAAAAGGTTCGAGAACCACTGCCCTAATAAGGGTCCCAGAACCACATTTTGAAGAAGTAGGGGGGCCTGGCATGGACACCCATGGGGGACTTCTTAAAGTGGTGTCATTTGAAAGTGCTCACTAATGCCTTTTGCCACCTCTACAGAAACCCAGGCCGTTTCTCCCTGTTGACTTTGTCACCGAACGTGACTCGCAACCCGCCGTTAACCTTGGATCAACATCGCGCTTAAATGACAGAGCGATCCCCATCAGCCTATCACGTCTGACTGAGCGGTGCTAGGCAATAACAGGGCACCATTGGGGGTGTTGAGCGGTCAATTTAAGCTTTAAGAACATAGTCTCCGGCTGTGTGAGTTATGACAGAATCTAAAACGACCTTGGAAGAACCTGTGGCCTGGCACACTCAATGTGAAATCGAGTCATGCCTTTCACAACGTTGAATCCGCCTTCAAAGTCAATGTTTAAGTCTCTGCGGATGAACGCCTCCATGATGTTTTACTTTAAATGTTTGTCTTGCTAAATAAATCACTCTCTGCCTGTAAATGCTTATTTTGTGAATATTCAAACATTTGCCTACTGTATCTTGTTAATATGGATGAAAAGAAAAACAAAGCTCATTAACAGTGCGAAGGAAAATATGCAGAAACCTTATGAAATGAGGCCTGAATGAGTTAAATTTAGATCTGAGACGAGCTAAATTCCATAATTAGCCAATTGTGTTTGGAGAGTGAGTCATTTGAATGCGTGCACCGTTGAAATATGCATGTCTTTAGTCATTTCAAACAAGGACACGTCTTTAATATATGTATTTACACTGTGGTTCCTGTGCATGCGCTGAAATGTTATTGTGTTAGACACTATTAACCCATTAAGACCCGAACGCATCTGTGTCCTTTTTAGATTTCGAGCTAAAAAGCATTATTTTACACTTTGGCTATTCAAAAATAGCAGATCTACAAGCTCATAGCGCGGCACCGAGTGCCGCGCTATGAGCTTGTAGATCTGCTATTTTTGAAAAATCGAGAAAATGTGTGCAAATTAATATATATATTATTTTAAAGCGAAACATTTTTACTCAAATCTTTGCTTCTGGGGGTCCCTGGAACAAAATATTTTGAGATGGGGGTCCACGGCCAAATACATATACATTTTGGGGTCCTTCACATGAAAAAGTTTGAGAACCACTGACATAGAAACATACAGTACGTTTTTTCAAAAAACTGTTAGGATTTAGAAGACATTTTGTAGAATCGGAACCTCAGGCCTTAATGGGTTAAATGTGAAGCTCTGGTGTGTGAATGTGTGTGAACTAGAGTTCAAAGGAAAAAGCACGCACATTCAAAAAGTACAAATGTACAGGTTGCTGAACAACAATACGCATACCGAGAGAAGAGAAATAAGTCTGCACTCCGTGTCAGCTCCCAGGAGAATAGTTTATTAAATGATTTATTGATGGACTTCTCTTTCTTTTTTCTCCAATGAATGGTTTTGAAGCCCAGAGTATTCCTGTGGTATAGTACAGTCGGTTCTCAAACTTTTTAATTTCAAGGACAAGCCTAACCCTGAGTGTGTTTACTTTTTCACATATTCACGATCAGCGTTTCAGTGTCATTCTTGGGTCATCCTCAACACTTTCCACTCATTTACAACAATACGGAGCTCCATTGAACGAAGTCTTATCTCATTCTGTTGATAGGGGTCGAAGAGTGTAATTTATTTAGTTCCTTGCGAGGCATAACAACGATCCCACTTTTTCATGCTCATCCACTGCAGCGAACATCAACGTAATGCATAAGATAATGTGGGGAGTTATCAGTCATCTCCAAAATTCGGCAATAATTACTTTCAACTAGAAATCCAATTATATCTCAAGAGTGATTTCCCATTAAAAAAATAAAAATACATCCTGCCTCATCTTTCTGCTTATTTTGGTATTCATCCATTTTCTGTTTCAACTTGAAGCCACTCCATTTGTACCAGCCACAACAGCTGGTATTGTTTTCACCTTCTGAGTCTATGACAGAATTTGCCAACACGATAGAACCACACAACTTTGTGTAGTTCAGATAATACCGAAGGTCAGGTTCACAGATACATTTGTAGGTGTGCGGTCCGAGCAAGGCCGCTGGAAGTAGGGGGTCAACAGATACTGGCTCTCTAATGCCGTTAAGTTTCCATTAGCATTGATACAACATGATGCCATATTCCAGTGGACATTTCTCAGTAACTTTATAGAGTCGATTTAAACAGGGTCTTCAGCTATTTAACCTCATCCAAAACATCACTTCCCTGGAATTGGAATGAAGCATTTTGGGATCACGTGTGGATATTCTATGATACGATGATTCAGCTAAACATGTACGTGTATATATGTCAATACATCTGCCACAGTTCATCTGTTTCACCAACTTCTCTCATGTCATGTCCTCCATTGCACCATTTACACACCGATTTGGCATTTATACAGTACAGCTGACGTGATCCCATTTCAAGATGGTTTCTAGTCTGTTTATCATTAGACTACTTTACCTTAAATACACAACGACCTCATTATGCGTGACACTATTTATCCACTGTCATGTACAGTAGCTGCCAAGCTAAAGGAAATAATGAGAACGTAATATTACTGTCTATGTGTGGATGGATGCATCTCCATTATTTTGTGTTGATACTGGTGGGAGTCTCAGTGACAGACTGCCAGAGTTCAGATGGATTTAGATGTGGTGAATGAGGCTGTGTGTGACTGTTGTGTGGTTTAACAGTTTGCATTATTCTCATGCCCTGCAGGCCGTTCAGCAGCTATTGCTATCCAACAGGCCGGGGGGGCGATGCCAAAAAATGTGCCCCATGCCACAAAAGAGCTCTCCAGAACTGGCATCATTATGCTTCGCAGCATTTATTATTGCAGAGTTGGAAGAAGTACTCTTTTTTTTTTACTTAAGTAAAAGTATTAATACTACAAGGTAGAAATACTCTGTTAAAAGTAAAAGTCTGGAATTCAAAATTGAAGAAAGTACAAAAGTGTTTGCACCAAAATATACTTAAAGTACCAAAAGTAAAAGTACTGGTCACACAGAACTTCCCCGTTCACAATTGTACATAAGTACAGTACTTGCGTACATGTACTTAGTTACTTTTCATCACCGTATTATTTACATTTACACTTAAAACCTATATACTTCATTAACCGGAGTCCCGCAGGGGCTGATAATAACCGATCTACAAGCTCACAACGCGTCGCATTGCGGCACGTTGAGAGGTTGTAGATATATTTTCACCGCATTTCGACCCCTGAATAAGGGTTCATGTGGTTAAAACATTGATCGACGTCCCCAAGGAGCCTGCTGTATACTTGGTCCCCTCCTTTTTTCCCTCTACACCAAATTGCTTCACCGAAAGTAGCCGATCTACCAGTGCTGTGACGTGTTTGTGACATTGTAGATCTGCTATTTTTGCCAAATAATAGGGACTCAAAGTGGGGTCCGGGGACCCCCAGGGGTCCTTGGGGGGGTTCCAGGGGGTCCTCAGCGAAATGTGTTTATATAGCATCACAATAATTTTTACTTTTTATACTTTGGCTATTCAAAGATAGCAGATCTACAAGCTCATAATGCGGCACCGAGTGCCGCACTATGAGCTTGTACATTTTTGCAAACCCTTGAATATATATATAGTACAGTATATACTTTTTAGCAGACATTTGTAACTCAAATCTTTGCTTCTGGGGGTCCCTGGAACAAGATATTTGAGATGGGGGTCTGCATTTGGGGGTACTTGACATGAAAAAAGTTTGAAAACCACTGCTCTAGGGTTCATACGGTAAAAACTAAAAACTAAAAAACTAAAAACAAAACTGATCCCTAGTATGGATAAAGCATGTATATACATTCCATATCAATCCAGTCAGTAGTTTTTTGATGCATCTTCTTCGGGACCAATATATTGGATGGACGGACGGACGGACGGACGGACGGACGGACGGACAGACGCTGCCATCCCTCGGGCCTAAACTATGGTATATATTCCAATATTTGGAAATTTCTAGTACTCACTGCACTTTGCAGCCAAGGGCAGAAGAATATTGCTCACGAGGTTGCTGCTGTTCATGTTTACTGATTGCACAGAGGCGAGAGAGGATCTGACCCGAGATGATTTGCTTGTTGTTTCCAAGTTGTTTCTTGTGCAGTTCAGTGCAGTCAGGTCACATAAATATTGGGAAAAAGATCAAGCCCCTAGGCGTCCACGGAGCCGGTAATGCGTATGCATGTGCAACAAACACCTCCGTATGTCGAGGAAATGTTTTTCACCACGTTTGCATCATACTTGATGAGGAATGACGCAAGAAGCTCCCATAGGGAATGCCTTCAAAGTCCTACATGACGTCAGCTGAGGAACTACACACAACCTTGCCTACATAAGCAGAACATCACAGAACTAGGATCGCAGGATCCGCAGGATTTCTGCCATTTATTACCATCAGAATCTTGACAAACACAAGGCAAAAGGTAAGGAGGCATGGCAAGTCTATTTGTCCAGCACATTTCAACAAGGCAATTCAAAGTGCTTTACACATTAAAGGAGGAGTTCACCCAAAAAAAATCTTGTTTTCTATCAATTGCACACCCCATGAAGACTTGAATTCATGGACACAAATAATCTACTTTGTGTCTCCTACCGGATACATTAGTGGGTAAGAGACGGGAATCAAATTATTAGCTTAGGAATGCGACAAAAATAACAACAAAAAAATCCATGGATTCAAGGCTTCATGGGGTGTACAATTGATAGAAAATAAGTCATTTTTTGGGTGAACTACTCCTTTAAGATAAAGTACCACAGAAACTATCTGCCGATCATGTTGATGAAGCCACATCGCGTCGGTCTTGGCCAAATATGGAGGGACGGTCGGTCAGGATAGTGCATTGGTTCTCAAAGTGGGGTCCAGGGGCCCCCTGGGGTCCTTGGGGGGGTTCCCAGGGGGTTCCCAGCAAAATGAGTTAATTTTGCATTCAATTCAGTTAAACCACTTGAGCCCGATATACACTGGCAATTTGAAAATAGCAGATCTACAAGCTTTGCGACACGTTAGATTGGCTTGTACAGTAGATCGGCTATTTTCAAAATAATCTTGCAAAACGTATCAATTTGGGGGTCCTTGACATGAAAAGGTTTGAGAACCACGTGGGATAGTGGATCTGAGATTATCCCAATAGGTGAAAAAATATTCAGGGATTTACTGTAATTCTTGACCTACTGGCAAAATACATTTGTCGCTTTATCATCCAGTGGTTTGTGAGATACGTTGCGGCCGGTCACACAGACAGACACACAGAAAGAGAGACCCTCTTATGCACAGCTCGCCTCGGAGGAGCCACTCCGTAAAAAGAAATAGTTGAAGGCCAGGCTCTTGATGAAAGCTTTGCTACTGGACCTGCTCTAAATTAAAGCCTCGCTGCCTCTTTCTTCACTACTCAAGCGGTACTGTGAAGATCAATGACGGCACCAACATTCCAGCCAACAAACACTGCGTTCCTCCAGCATGTGTGTCTGGTCCTGCTTCCGCCCTCTTTCTACTGAAGTCAAACTAATTATCATGAAATGTGTCCATTTGGTACACTGTCCGCTCCAGTAGCCTGTGCTGCAAAGGCCCCGTGACAGTGTCTATCGCCCATATACAGTGTCATAATTACATTTCCAAACAGAATTAATTACACCCCTCCCGGGGGCATTGAATCATCATTATTGATCCGCTTGTCCACCCCAGTCCTTCTCATGTGATTTAAGAGGCATGGGCTGATTTGGTGTTGTGCGATGCAAATAATATCAGCCATTGTTACAATTTCATCATCGCCGTTCAGAGCTCTAAGTGGCCATGAGCGTAGTAAGAGTTAACAGGCAGGCTGCAGCAATGTTTCTCGCTTACAGAAAGTGTTCCTCGCTGGGCTGTGCCCTGAAGGGTGATTTATACTTCGTTGCATGCCAGTGTCACACAGCGAAAATAGCAGATTTCAAAGCTCACAAATGCCTCTCAGCTTATAACGTTGTGAGCTTGTAAATCGGCTACTTTCGGTGGCCGACGACGCAGCGCGCAATGAAATAATAAATCAAGAGTAAGGCGTGGACGCACCCTCCCATCACATCTTGTGGGTACATACGGTCGCTGATGAATGCAGAATGCGTTGCCAACCTTTTCCGTCGCCCCCCCTAAATGCCTGTCTGGAAATGAATACATTGTTTCCATTACTCCGACTGCTAACTATTTCATAATGATAATTAAACCAGAAAACTTTATTAACCCATTAAGACCGGGAACGCATCTGTGTGTCATTTTTAGATATCTTTGGCTATTCAAAAATAGCAGATCTACAAGCTCATAGCATTCAATTTGAGCTTGTAGATCTGCTATTTTAGAAAAAAATTGAAAATGTGTGCAAATCTTTGAATATATATATTTTTTAACTCAAATCTTTGCTTCTGGGGGATTCTACAAATGTCTTCTAAATCCTAAGAGTGTTTTTGAAAAATCATATGTTGCAATAATATCAGTGGTTCTCAAACTTTTCTAATGTCAAGGACCTCCAAAATGATATGTATTTGGCCACGGACCCCCATCTCAAAATATGTTGTTCCAGGGACCCCCCAGAAGCAAAGATTTGATTTCAAAATGTTATAATGTTATACATATATTCAAAGATTTGCAAAAAAAATCGTGATTTCTCAAAAATAGCAGATCTACAAGCTCATAGCGCGGCACTCGGTGCCGCGCTATGAGCTTGTAGATCTGCTATTTTTTAATAGCCAAAAAAATATCTAAAAAGGGCACACAGATGCGTTCCCGGTCTCAATGGGTTAAGGCAAGATGCCGCATGCAGCATATTAAAACGGGCCGAACGCGACAGAGCCCCGATGCGAGCGCATAATCTTTTCTCTCTGTAATAATATCCACATGACAAATGATTTGGTTGGGGGCTGCAGTCAGCTAGGGAGAGCTTAGACATGTGGAAGGAACCCAGGCAAGCTCGTCCAATCTGGCCGGCCACCAGTCTTGGCAGATGGAGGGAGGGAGTGACCAGGGCCATGGCCAGAGTCGTTGTTGTGTGGGGCCTCGGCCATTCACAAAATAGCACTGTGTGCGGCGTAGGAATCATGAGCTGATTAGAAAAACGGCTACACACAGGCAAAGATGAATCACCCGCCCCCCCACTGAGCGTTATTAAAGGGTATGTCTGTTTTCATTCCATCCCCCAAAGAGAGAGGCACAGTTCGAGTCTCTCCGAGTAAACGCCTCTTCATCCCCGACATGAGAAATGGCTTCCGCTAAGCAGCGAGCGTCACTTATCAAATGCCAGTTCAACGGGGAAAGAGATTGATGCCGAGGGCTTGAGAGAGTTGCCAGTGGTCATGGTAGGGGACACACATGGTGTTGTTTTTTAGGCCCTCAAACTAAATGTGTGTGTGTGTGTGTGTGTGTGTGTGTGTGGGGGGGGGGCTTAAATGATAATCAATAACGAGGCATTTTTAGCAGCCTTGACGTGCCTCTTATCTCTCTCTCTGACCCAAAAAAAAAAAAAAAAGGGGCCTGGGAAATGTGGGAAGTGCAGTAGTAGAGTGGAAGAGAGAGAGAGAGAGAGTGCTGTTAGCAGGCAGCACATTAATATTGCTGCAGTCGAGCAGAAACCTCGTAACTCTGTCATATTTCAACTTTCATGGGTTTTTAAAACGAATATATTTCGTATTAAACACCTACTTTGTCATACAAAGTGTGTCACACAAAAGTAGCAAACGTAGCCAATCCTCGAGCTCACAATGTGTCGAATGACGTGTTGTGAGCTTGTAGCTACATCCGCTATTTTAGCTATTTTTGAAAATATTTAAAGTAAAAGTGAAAGCGGTTAAGTGTGTCCGTGGCTTTTATAAATATTGAACCAATGAAACGTATTAACAAGAGCTTGTGAATAAACACTATAACTGCATTGAATCCATTGGAACACATACAGGTTATTTTCTTTTTCCCTTTCTCTGAAGAGTAACAGTTTTGGACCTACAAGGTTTCCGCCCGACTGCCACGATTTAATATGTGAGTGGCATTACGGCGAGTCTTTAACCACATGACCTTTATCAAAAGTAATTTCCAAGAGGGGGTAGGGGAGTGGGTTTATCATACTCCGCATAGACCACATGCATTAACCCATTAAGACCGGGAACGCATCTGTGTCATTTTAAGATGTCTTTGGCTATTCAAAAACTAGCAGATATACAAGCTCATAGCGCGGCACCGAGGGTTACAAAGCCCTTGCTTGTAGATCTGCTCTTTTTTGAAAAATCTTGAAAAAAATGTCACATCTTTGAATATTTATATATTTATATATATTTTTTTTTAACTCAAATCTTTGCTTCTGGGGGTCCATGGAACAACATATTTTGAGATGGGGGGTCCGCGGCCAAATACGTATCATTTTGGGTGGTCCTTGACATGAGAAGGTTTGAGAACCACTGATTATAGCAACATAGGTTTTTTCAAAAAACTCTTCCCAGAAGTTACAAATGTTCGCTTTAAAAATATAATAGTCAAAGATTTGCACAAATGTTCACGATTTTTTCCCCAAAAATGCAGATCTACAAGCTCATAGCGCGGCACTCGGTTTTAATGGGTTAATACACTGCTGGCTAATGGGGCTCATGAGTTATATCTCCGTGGTGTTTTTCCGTGATTGAGCCTGCATTGGCATCCGCGAGCGTGATCAAATTGCAACATGAAAAAATTGTAGCGAAAGTGGTGGATGGTGTGTGTGGGCTGAAGGGCATCGGGGGGCAGCGACGTTATCAAGTTTTTTTGTTTATTTTCTTTTTGTCTCCCTTTCCTCCCTCGCTTTTACATCCTTAGTGATCAACGGCGTGTGTGCCAATCCGGTAGAGGGGTAATTGGCCGTACATCTTAGCCGGGGGGAAAAGGTTAATTAGTGTGTTATTATGTGCGTGAGCGAAAGCCGTGCTAAACATTTAAATGTTGTTGTTTTTTTGTTTTTTTCTCCACCCTCATCAAGATTCGTTTTTTTTTGTACTGCATCCTGGAACGGGTCCAGATTAAAGATATGTTTTCCACGTATTTACTTTTTTATTTTATTAATCAAAGCTTGCAAAATCAAAACTTGCCCCTGTGCAAAATACAGTTATTCTAATCGTACAGTTATATTAATGAATAAATAAACCTGCATGGTTGTATAGACCAATTATGTGTTTACTAACATTGAGACTGGACGCACAGATGATTGTTTCACGCAATCAATTCCCAACCTGTTGTTTCGGGGTGCGCTGGTTTCAGCACAACCCAACCCCCTCTTGTGTGTTGGCTAGTGAGACGCGTCCTAGCGAGACCTGACAGAATGGGTTTCATTGTGTGCATACTGGTTGCACGCGTACTGGTTCTTATCAGTGTGATGTCGTCTGTTAAGGGGTCTATATGGGTGACTGGAGTCCCTCAGGGATCTTTACTAGTGTATTTTCTGTTTTCTGTTATTGTGGGGAAACCTTTCTCTGAAAATAGCCGATCGACAAGCTCACAACGCATCGCGATGCGTTGTGAGCTTGTCGATTTGCTATTTTCCTGCGAAAGCTTTCCCCCACGATACGGATGCTGGGGTTTAAGTGGGGTTTACGTTTAAGTGGTTAGCAACAACAACAAGGGCATGCAGGGAATACTCAAACGTTTACGACAAAATAAAATACCAGAAACACAAGACCACACTTCCAAAAAAAATTATACAGAAATACACTTCAAAATAAGGCGCAGAAAAGCAGATCCTGACAAGACCCTCTGTTACTTGTATGCATAAATGCAATCAGTGTGCTACAAAACAAAACGTTTGTAACAGCTGTGCTACGTTTGTTTTAACATTCAAATGAAGCAAACACGTCCTCCTGCATCTACATGCTGCATGTGCAGACCTTTATCCACTCTGTATCCACTTTCTGTCCGATTCCCGGGTTTTAACGAGGCCTTTTTGGCGCTCAGCAATTTTCATCATCGTTGAACTCGTTGGAGAAAAAAAAAAGAGCCCATTCAGAATCCCTAGTGCTTTTATGCATTGATTAATATTCATAACTGGAGAACCCCCAAAATCCATTTGGGATATTTTATAAAGCCCTTTTTTTTTCACACATTTCTCCTCTTATTTTCTGGCCCACACAAAGCCCTGCTGTACCAGCTGTGAAAAGTAACCATGTAAATGTACTGTTACTTAAGTAACATTTTGAGCTACTTTGACTTCACTTGAGTATTTTCATTTTTCAATACTTTATACTTCTACTCCACTACACCCCAGAGGCAAATAGTGTACTTTTTACTCCGCTACAATTATTTGAACACTTTAGTTACAAGTTACTTTGTAGATTTTGATTATTATTGCAAAACAATTAAGCCCCATTTTATACTTTGGCTGTTTGAAAATAGCCAAGCTTGTAGATCGGCTATTTTTTAAAACACTATGACAAGTATTTTAAGCCGTGAAATGGGACGTTCTGCATAATGAGTACTTTTACTGTTGGTACTTTAAGTATATCTTGATGCCAGTACTTTTGTACTTTTCCTCAAGTAAAACTTTTACTTAGTTGTATCAGAGTATTTCTACATTGTGGTATTGCTACTTTGGCTTAAATCCGGAAACGCATCTGTGTCATTTTAGATTTTTAGCTATAGCCGTTATTTTATACTTTGGCTATTCAAAAATAGCAGATCTACAAGCTCATTAAAAAAAATCCTTACTTTTCCCACCACCGCCTACAGTATTCTATGTGACATTTAGAGACGGAAAAACACTCGACTTTAGATGTCAGTGCTCCACTGACTTCTTTCATTTTAACCCATTAAGACCTGAGGTTCAGTTTTTTGAAAAAAACTATGTTTCTATATCAGTGGTTCTCAAACTTTTTCATGTCAAGGACCCCAAAATTATATGTATTTGGCAGCGGACCCCCATCTCAAAATACTTTGTTCCAGGGACCCCCAGAAGCAAAGATTTGAGTTACAAATGTTTGCTTTAAAAATATATATCAAAGATTTGCACACATATTCCTGATTCTTCTAAGATGGCAGATATAAAAGCTCATAGAGCTTGTATACCTGCTATTTTTGAATAGCCAAAGTATACAAAGTTAAAGTGGTTAAAATTAGTGCGATGCTATGTTAACACATTTTGCTGGGGACCCCCCCCCCGGACCCCACTTTGAGAACCAATGGCCTACAGTACTGTATGTGACATTTAGAGACGGAAAAACACTCAACTTTAGAAGTCAGTGCTCGACTGACTTCTTTCATTTTAATCAAATCCTCTCGTCCATGTAAACATGTCTTAACCACTTAAGTGCTTGAAGCGGCCGTGGCTGAGTGGGTAGCGAGGCCTGGCTGGTAATCAGAAGGTCACCGGCTGGCCTTCCGGCACGCCTGAGCAAGAGACTTGACCCCTTCTGAGCAGCCATCTGCTGGTCAAAACTGAAATCCCCCCCATGGTAATAACAATGGACTCCCCTACTATAAGCCTTATTTTATACTTAGTCTTGCAATGGTGTTGCATGAAAATAGCAGCTCTATCGAGAAGCATCATAATGTGAGCTTAGAGCTGCTATTTTCAAACTTTTCATTACATTACATTATTTTTTTATTTTCATGTTTGTCTTTACTGTAACATGCCCGACATATGGACACCAGGTTGAAAGTGGTTGAGAGTGAACACTTGGATTTGTTTGTTTATTTTGTCATTAGGCTTATGTGCTTTACTGTGAGTCTCCTTATCTCCCATCATGCTGTTGGGAAGTTTGAGAACCGCTATTCTGCCCAGCAACCCTCTCCCGGTGAAGTGGACTCATGAACATCCAGACCCCAGTGTGGGAGGTGACGTGCGGGTCACGTCAAGGCCGGTTTACATACTATTTAACTATTAAAACCGGGAACGTACTGTATCTGTGTAACCACTTTAACCATTATACTTTGGCTATTCAAAAATAGCAGATATACAAGCTCATAGCGCGGCACTCGCTATGAGCTTGTAGATCTGCTATTTTTGAAAAGTCTTGAAAATGTGTGCAAATCTTTGTATATATATATTTTTTTAAAGAGAACATTTTTAACTAAAATCTTTGCTTCTGGGGGGGTCACTGAAACAAAATATTTTCAGATGGGGGATACGCGGCCAAATAGATATAGTTTTGGGGGTCCTTGACAGGTTGACAAGTTTGAGAAACCACTGATATTATAGCAACATAGGATTAGGATTTAGAAGACATTAAGTAGATGCGTTCCCACATTGAATGGGTTAAACAACTGAACCTTCAAGAGAAGGGACCACACCTGCCAAAAAAAAGAAACAAATGCAGGACTTGCTTCACATGATTTATTGCACGCGTTTTGCCCTACACTTGATCGGTTGCTGTGACGATCTGCTCAGACTCTAGGGCCTCCCTCACACAGTTAAAACAAGCGTTCTGTGGCCATTTCAATTCTAATATGGAAGTCACATGGTTTGATAAAACTGACTTGCCTCGCGGCTCTATCGCTCTACCCCCCCTCCCCTAAGGCAAGTCAGTTTTATCAAACCACGTGACTTACATAGGAAATGGATTGAAACAGCCTTATGCCTCACGTAAGGCATAAGGCAGCCACAAAACACTTGTTTTAACTGTGTGAGTGAGGCCTAACTAAAAGTGAGCAAAGAGCTAAAACAAATGTGCAGCCACTTTACAGTGAGTGCATGGCTGACACTGTTGCTCACATTGTTACATTATTAAGGTACATTATAAGTGTATTTATCTATTTGTGTATACCTTACAGTACATTCTATCAAGTCAAGACACTCACTGTGTTTAACAATGATAAATGAGCAAAGAACAATTTATTGTTACTGTAACATTGACAATTAGGGTTAATTAAGTCATCATGTGGGCTATAGCCTACAGCTGAGCGTTTGCATTTGTTTGAAGCAACATACCACTCACTCTGACATAATATTGCTTGCATTATATACAGTAAGAACATAGTTTATGATATTACAGTACAAAGCCATTGTGAAGCCATCTCTGGTTTACAACAGAGAAGCAGTACCCTGCAGTGTGAGTGTTCTGACAACCAGGGGTCCTTGAGGGGTTCCAGGGGGTCCTCAGTTTGTTAACCCATTAAAAAAGAAAAATCGAGAAAATTGGGGAAAATCTTTGAATTATATTTTTTAAAGCGAACATTTGTAACTCAAATCTTTGCGTCTGGGGGTCCCTGGAACAAAATATTTTGAGATTGGGGTCCGCGGCCAAATATATATACATTTTGGGGGTCCTTGACATGGAAAAGTTTGAGAGCCAGTGACATAGCAACATAAATATTTTCAAAAAACTGTTTCTACCTTTTGTAGAATCGGAACCTCCGGCCCTTTAACGCTATTTTATACTTCAGCTATTGTTGAGAAAAACTTTCGCACACCTAGAATGAAAGCTTAGGAGCAGGTGCGTAGGCAAACAAGTGCATAATCAATATTACAAGAATACGCCTGCACACTGCCAAACTGCACGGTACAGGACCACATTTATTGATATACTTCAGCTATTGGAAAATATTTTGTCAAATCTATCTGATTGTTCCACAGTTAGTTGGTAAACAGAATAGGTGTATGCAGGCTTTTAGAGCCTAGTTGGTTGGTCCATTAATTCTGTCCAACACTTCAGTCTCAAACAACATTATCTTGATAACTACTGGCTGGATTGCCATGGACGTTGCTTTGCACCTACATGCTCCATGGAGGATGACCAGTGGTGGAAAAAGTACTCAAATTAAGTAAAGGTACCAATACTGCAATGTAGAAATACTCTGTAACAAGTAAAAGTCCAGAATTCAAAATGTACTTGAGTAAAAGTACAAAAGTGTTGGCATCAAAATGTACTTAAAGTACCAAAGTAAAAGTAGTAAAATATTTGAAAATAGCAGATCTACAAGCTCACAACGCGTCGCGATTGTGAGCTTGTAGATCGGCTATTTTCAAATAGCCTAGGTATAAAATAGGGCTAAAGTGGTTAATGTATGTTTCATAATATAATGATGTATATCTCAAAAGTAACTAGTAACTAAAGTTTTCAAATAATTGTAGTGGAGGTAAAAGTAGGAATATTTGCCTGTGAGATGTAGTGGAGTAGAAGTAAAAGTAATGGAAATTGGAAATACTCAAGTAAAGTACAAATACCTCAAGATTGTACTTAAGTACAGTACTTAAGTAAATGTACTTAGTTACTTTCCACCACTGAGGATGACCCCTACTGATTTCGGGTCACCAGAATCAGAGACCATTAGCCGCCCTTAGGCCACAACATGTCCAATACCACCCACTCAAAAATGGAACTTGATGAGTGCTTTCATGCATGATGAATCCTAAGCGTGACCTTTTGTCAAGGGTCACCCTCAGGCCAAATGTTTTATTTTTTTATTTGTATTAAATTATTATCCCCACTAGTGACAGCATTGGGCTCTAAGGATGTCAGGTGCAACACCCTACCCACCCACGGTCCTGCCCCCAGGAGGTTACGGTAGAATAATATTGTTGCAAAAAGAAAGATTGAAAGAAAGAAGTTACGTTATTCATTCAAACAATAATGGGGTTGGGTCAGGGGAATAAAACAAATACTATTTTGTTATAAGCCTATCACTGTCCATGGCCGTTTCCTGCTCATTGCTCCCTGCACCTGCAGACTATACCATCCTCATTCGTCACTGTCACGTTGATTGATTGAATGACAAGCATATGACCTGTTTCAGAAGCAAATTTCAGGTTTCTTTTGAAGGTCTATTCCTCCCAAATCCCCAAAAAGCACTGAACACTACCATTACTCCATCACCTTCACCTGTCAAGGAGGGAGAGCCTCAGCCTGAGGCCTGCCCTCAAGTCACTGGCGACGGGGGAGGACGCTTAGCGTGCTGACTTTAGGGTGCGCTAACTTTCATGCTAACTTTCAGGACGAGAGACTATAGCGGCAGCAATCCCCCGTCGGGGCTTGTCTGCAAAGTTAACCAGGTCGGCAGAAACTAGTTTAACTGCATTTGATCGGCCATTCCAGCCCAAGGACTTTAACTTCCCGGGGAGGCATTTTTGGAGTGTAAAATCTTTCCTATTCGTTTGGAGGAAAAAAATGGCAATAGTTACACTATATGAAGGAGAGTGACTGTGTTCTATGTGCTTTTCTTATATTACTGTCGAGGAGGAAGAAATATAATATACAATTAAATAGAAGTCAGGATAGTTTTGTTAAAGTCCTCATCCAAACACATTTTAAAGTGTGCAAAAATACCGTGCTATGGACTATATGTTTAACATTGTTTTTCAGACAAAAAAAAGGGGGAAAAGAAGATATTTGCAAAAAAAAGCAAATATCACAAGCATGCCCCACCCACCACTGCTGCTCAAAGGAAAGTGCTTTCAGGTTTTCAGTAAGTGGGTATTTGCATATTGGGCCATGATAGGTTTCGCAGGATTAGTAACATCACACAGATCTTGTGGAAGTACTGAAGAAAAGCTGCCCACCTCCAGTGGAAAAGCCAAACAGGCGCTCTGGTGCCAAAATTCTGCAATCTGCATAGTCAAAGTCAGACATCAAAGAGGAGTTAACTACAGTAAAAGACACATGTTTGAGAGGAGGGTGACTTAAAGGTCATTGGTCCGACAGCCCGTTATTCCGAATCAACATTGGTCCGATGGCCCATTATTCTGAAACTCCAATACTCCAATAATAGGAAACAAAATCCCATTAGACCAACGGTCTGTTATTCCAAAAAGACATTCCCATTGTTCCAGCGGTCCATTGCACATTTGACTGTAAGGCCTTCTACCGCTTAATGAGAGGATAGGAACGGACTAGTCCATACCCGGTCGACGCATCCGTGGGGGGATATGCGCACATGATCTGGCAACCCGGGAGGCAGTTCGTCCCATAGCTCGCAGGGCCATCCCACAGCTGGGCAACCCCGTTACCCTGGCGATGGTCTCACCACCCTACCTACCTACCTACCACTACAGAGCATTGGCAAATTATAGGAGGATGACATCCTCTCAAGTGAAGTGGGTAAATGTCATGTTATGTACATTTTTTTGCATGCAAAATACAGTACGTTTGCACGTCAGAATACACTAGATATTCTGTTATGCAAACTTATTTTTTTCAGCATTTCAGCCGATTCAGCACCAGTGGTGGAAAAAGTATTCCAATTATTTACTTAAGTAAAAGTATCAATACTGCAATACAGAAATACTCTGTTACAAGTAAAAGTCCAGAATTCAAAATGTACTTGAGTAAAAGTACAAAAGTATTGGTATCAAAATGTACTTAAAGTACCAAAAGTAAAAGTACTAAAATGTTTGAAAATAGCAGATCTACAAGCTCACAACGTGTCGTATCGCGACGCGTTGTGAGCTTGTAGATCCCGCTCAATGGACCACTGGTTTGCGAGATAACGTCGGTCTAGGTGTATCACCATCGGACAGCAGCTAAAGAGCAGAGGAATGTACCGGAGCTGTCGTTTAAATCTATCCCGTTCCTCGGCCACACGGGAGTCCCTTTCAGCAATAACTGAATGTCAGATACCATTCAGAATAAGATCATTCAAATGTTTGCTCGCGCTGTACAGAAAGGAGATAGTGTCATGCTCGTCGGAATGTGTCTTCTATGGAATGACAGCCTGATGGCATAATCAAGGGGAGTAGACTATGGAAACAGTTTTCATGCAGACAAACAGTACGACCGCAACCTGAAGTCCCACTGTGAGATTGGGGGGATTGTACTAACCCTAATGCATCGAAGAACAGAGCAGAAACTCTGTTCATGTGTGTGAAGGACGTTTAAATGTTTCGGTTGAAATTTCTGTTGTGCACGACTAAAGGGGCTGTACCCAGAGTTAATGTCCACTGTAGTAACCTCTGGACCCGATATTCCAATACTTTTTCTTCTACTCCACTACATCTCAGAGGCAAATGTTGTACTTTTACTCCACTACAATTAATTGAAAACTTTAGTTAATAGATACTTTGAAGATTTTTTATTATTGTTACAAAACATACATAACCACTTCAGCTCTATATACATTTCGGCCATTTGAAAATAGCCGATCTACAAGCTCACGATGCGTCGCATCGCGACGCATCGTGAGCTTGTAGATCGGCTATTTTCAAAAAGATTTTTATACATTTGAAAACTTAAAATGGGACATTCTGCGTAATGAGTACTTTTACTTTTGGTAGTTTAAGTACATTTTGATGCCAACCCTTTTGGACTTTCACTCAAGTACATTTTGAATTCCGGACTTTTACTTGTAACAGAGTATTGATACTTTAACTTAAGTAAAGAATTTGAGTACTTTGTCCACCACTGGTCATGGACACGTTGACACATATTACCGGGTCGGACTGGGAAGCGAAACGGTGACCTTCTGATTACCACCAGACAGACCTCTCTACCCACTCAGCTGTACGGCCGCGGCCAGGACAGCATGTGGCTAGCAGCGAGAACAGAGAGGACCATAATCAACGCCGCAAAGGGCAGCACAGCAGTCCCTTAATTTTCCCAAGCAGCTGGACACGGACCGCCCGCAGCTCCGGCTCAGAATGTTGGGGGACATAACTAATGATTCCCCATGTAGCACGGTGACAGTCCCAGGTGTTGCCTCGTGTTCTGGCCAAAAACTTCACCCACAAAGTACCAGAGGTCTGTTCAGAGAAGTTGAAAACCCTCATAAAAAGCTATGTGTCTGTCTGTCTGTCTGTCTGCTCAAATCTGTTGCTGTCCTCAGAGAGAAACTTTTCTTGGACACACGGTGAACACAACTCCAATCAATCTGTACAGAGATAGGATACAACAAAAAAAAGGACACAGGTGCAAAACATTGGCTAATCACAGGACTGCTGAGACAAAACAGGAGACATTAGAACATTACTACAAATGAAAGTGCAGTGGTGTAAACTAAAAGTACATTTACTCAAGTACTGTAACATTTTGAGGTACTTTTACTTTACTGGAGCATTTCCAATTGTCTATACTTTTAGTACTACTCCACTACATCTCAGAGGCAAATATTGCACTTTTACTCCACTACAATTATTTGAAAACTCTAGTAACTAGTTTTGCAGATATAAATGATTACATTATAAAACATATCCATTAACCACTTCAGCCCTATTTTATCCCTAGGCTATTTGAAAACAGCCAATCTACAAGCTCTCAACACGTCTTTGTAGATCTGCTATTTTCAAACATTTTAGTACTTTTACTTTTGGTACTTTAAGTACATTTTGATACCAATACTTTTGTACCTTTACTCAAGTACATTTTGAATTCCGGACTTTTACTTGTAACAGAGTACTTCTAGATTGCAGTATTGATACTTTTACTTAAGTAAAACATTTGAGTACTTTTTCCACCACTGTACAAGTGTAAAGCAACTAAAACGAATTAAAGAGGAAGACAACATTTCTTCAAAATTAAAGAAAGACAACTGTCAAGTAAAACACTAACTATAACTAAGAAACAAGGAACACAGGAAAACACAACGGGGAGACATGAACATGACACTGATCGAGACAATTTTCTTACACCACAATTACCGTATGTCTTTTTGCTCAGGTGAGGGGCCGAGACGGCTGCGCACAGCACCCCTTACCCAAACCATCTTCCCATGGCTACTGTACGTTGACTCATCAATATTGTCAAATGACAATGTCATATGTTTTTGTGAAAGAAGATCATTCAGTACCATGTGTTAAAGGGACTACACCATGAATTTGAACTTTTCCAGTTTGAACACACAGGCTTTCACAGCATATCTGGGGTTTTCTGTAAATTGGTCTCAAAACAGGCCAAACTGATTTTCACCCAAAAGTGACGTCACTTCCGGGTGCAATCCCTCCCGTTTTTTCAGTTCCAAAAAAAATATTATATATATATATATATATTTTTTTTAAACTTTTTCCACCCAGAACCAGGAGATAACATGCATACAAACTGGCTCAATAGCGCCCCGTGCCAAACAGGACAATGTGCTATTGCAGGTGAAAGTGCTTTATAAGCCAGAGAGAAGTTAGTCGGAATGAGTAGAGGCTTGATTTAGGCCAAACCTTTTGAAAAACGTTTGAGGGACATAAACAATATGATATTAAATATTTTTTATTTTTTTCAAATTCATGGTGTAGATCAGGGGTGTCAAACATACGGCCCGCGGGCCGGATCAGGCCCGCTAACTAGTTTAATCCGGCCCGCAAGATGATTTTGCAAAGCATTATTTTATTTTTTTTGCCAAAAATGTTTTAATAGTTTTTTGGCCAAGTCTACACCTGCAACCACACGTAACTTCCACTTTCCTCTTCTTCTTCCTCGTCTTTGTATTGGTATTGTTTGTGTTGGAGCGCCTCAGTGCGGCTGCAGAGTTCATGTGCAACCTCTTCCAGAGAGAGATAGAGACACTAGAAACTCTGCTGGAGACACAAAACAAACTGTGTAGACTTGGCCCTTTGAAATAAAATTTATTTTGGCACACAAAAAAAAAATCTTAACGGTTATCGATTAATTAATCGGTAAGGCCTAACGGTAAACGGTTAATAAAATGTCTCCATTTGGCCATACCTATTTGTGAAGTTTACATTTTCAGAATGTGCTTGTACTAACTAAGACTAAGTAAAGTAAACAAAGAAAACTATCTGAAGTTGTTGTTATTGTTATTATTAGTTATTATGCCATGATTTTACCGGTCCGGTACCGGTCCGGCCCTCTGGCCCTCCTCCATGTGGCCCCTGAGCTAAAATGAGTTTGCCATCCCTGGTGTAGATCCTTTAATATTGTTCTGACCAAACCGTTACATTGACTTGAACATCCGAGTGCTTACCAAAGAACACCTGCAAATATGTTTGAAAATGTACTTACTAACTAACTAAATAAATAAATGAATAAATAATACTAGGAAGCTCCTTGAATGCAATCCAGCATTTATTAGTGCTATTAAAGTGCACAGAGTTCAAACGGCACTTAAGGAACAAAGTAGGTTGATAGCAGCAAATGCAACACTTTAAATAAATATATAGGCTACACAATAAATAAATACATATTGTCTTAACATTTTGGGCCAGTTTCCCCCACTGTTTTTGTTATAGAAAAGAAGCAAACAAAAGCATTCCTCCGCTGCCACCCACTACCATTGGAAAGAACAGCCCCTGCAATGAGGCAAGCAGTCATGTTTACATAAGTTGGGCATAATTGTGTAAGTTGCGTATACACACACACCTCAGACCTGCTTTTGCTTAGCCCTACAGGCACATGCCCACCCACACACACACGCACGCACAGGTTAAATATGCTTGATGTTCCTGCTCTCTCTCTCTGCCTCTCTCTCTATCTCTCTCTCTCTGCCTCTCTCTCTCTCCGAGTTGTATTGTTGTCCTCTTTGCCCTCTCTTGGTGCACCGTGCTCTCTGTGATGAGACTGTTTTATTCAAAGTGCTTCATGAATAAATGTGTCTTCGGTTGCTTTCAGTGAGTTGCTCGTGTGAAGTAGTCGGCATGCTGGAGGGAGTGAGTGTTCTTATAGCTTCAACGGTCACTTGTACTGTACTCACCATATAAGGCAGTCCCCACCATAAGGTAGTTGTCGCCATAAGGTAGTCAACCCAGATTTGTCTCAACAAAGGGAATGAACTCGTTCTCATGCTATTCAACAAAAATGTGGAATGCCCTACCTAAAGGAGTAAAGGAGTGTAAAACCCTACTCACTTTCAAAACTGCCCTTAACACATTCCATGCCAGAGGTTAATATCATAATGTACTCACCAGTGCCAGCGTTTTATTGTTGTTTTTTTCATGTCGCCACAGACCTCGCTAAACACGTTAAAAGTGCGCGTTCATTTGGTTCTAAACACACAGGGGATCTGTGTGAAACGGCCAGCGAAAACCGTTTCCAAATCCGATCCGCCATCTTGAAGCTACAGCGGTGAACGCTAAACAGTGATCAGCGAGGAGAAAAACAACAACCGAGATAATCGACTTTTAGACAGGATCCCAGACAGGAAGCGGATACGATCAAAAAAAACGGAACCCGAATAATTCCGTTACCGGTGGTGCTACCGGAAACGGAAGTGGATCGAACATTTCAGAAAGTGCACTTTTTGAAAGTGCACACCTGTAAGCTGATTGTTTAGTGCTTTTTGAGCCGTCCAGTTTAGTAGACCTTGTATTGTGAATTTGTACTTCCACGTACTGTTGTTCTCATGTCTTACTAAACAAAGTACATCAATCAATCAATCAATCAAACCGCCATAAGGCTATCGCCGCCATAAGGCTACCGCGGCCCCAGGAGCCGCAGCAATGGCTAACTTTCATCCGCCAAGGGCCATGCTTTGGTGACAACATGAAAACATCTGATGGAGTCAAGCTGCAAGTGCATATTGAAGATATTCTTCTTTGTTGAAAAACGTTATTTCAAACATACTCTCGGAGACAGAGTATGTCTTGTGGGTTTAATGACAACACAGCATTGAAGTTCAAAAGTAGGTTCCCCTCCCCCAATTCCATACAGAAAGATTTATAATTGATATATTTTTTCACTGTATTCTGTGTTTGACTATTAGCTATATTATGCTGATTGGATGCAGTATCCACAGCAACAGTATTAACTATTCAGTGATGACTCAGACCTTAGAATCATAACATTTATTGCCTAATTATGAGGTTGATGCAAGGAAATGATAGTTAAATGTTTTCCATCTTTTTCAAAGGGTATAGAGTCAAGGCTGGAGAGAGAAATAAAAAATACAACAACGGTCCAAATTAAACTGACAAATATGGTGTATGGCTACAATTAAAGCTCAACAATAGCCTCAGGTGTATAATGGCACTTAACATCAACAGTGATAATGAAGTGAGATAAGATAACGTGTAGGTGATTATTTGGACTGGATTTATGAGACACTCACACAAAGTGCATTCTGGATCAGTTTGTGTTGAGTGCGCAAGGAGGGTGTTGCAATAGTCAAGTCTGAAGGCTTGGATAAGGAGCCGCGTGAGCAAGTGTCTGATCCTCAAGATGGAATACGTGGCACAGTATATGTCGCAGGGAAGCGCTTTTTCAGACAGGCTCCGTCATCTATCTCACATTGTGTCTTTTTAAAGTTGTCGGTTAACTGGTTAACTGGAGCCAGTTGCACCACCTCACACAAAGTTCAAACTTAGCCTATAGTTATAGCTTAAATGGCTTTTAAAAAGCCATTTAGACCAGGAAAGTATCTGTGTCATTTTTTGATTTCTTTGGCTATTAAAAAAATAGCAGATATACAAGCTCATAGCGCGGCACCGAGTGCCGCGCTATGAGCTTATAGATCTGCTATTTTGGGAAAAAAAAGTGAAAATGTGTGCAAATCTTTAAATATATATATATTTTTAAGCAAACATTTGTAAAATATTTTTGCTCCAGGGACCCCCCAGAAGCAAAGATTTGAGTTACAAATGTTCGCTTTAAAAATATATATTCAAAGATTTGCACAGAATAAAGATTTTTCTAAAATAGCAGATCTACAAGCTCATAGCGCGGCACTCTGCGCTATGAGCTTGTAGATCTGCTATTTTTGAATGGCCAAAGAAATCTAAAATGACAGAGATGCGTCCCCGGATTGAATGGGTTAAGCTATAACTAGGCTAAGTTTGAACTTAGTGGTGCAACTGGAGCAGGTCTCCATTCTGATTGAAGCTACAGAGAAATTGGGCCTAATAATCTAAGCAGCACTTTGCGTCACGGGAGATTTGATTGTTTATTTATCATTCTCTGAGAGCGACTCAATAGAGCGCATTTGCTCCAAGAAGAGGGATAGGGGTGGCGTTGACAACGATTATGTCTCTGCATACTAACACATAGTCTGATACTCAAACTCTGTGGACACACTATTGGAGTCTCAGGCCTGCGGGTGCAGTCTGGATGCAGTTTGATGGTTATGCACTGATGCAAGGGTAAAGAAAAAAATATGTACTGTATATGTGCAGAACAAAACAAACAATGCAGTAACCTTGATATTTGTGCGAGACTGTGAGTATATTTCTCAGTCGGCTGGGCGAGCAGTAACAGAGAGACCGCGGCGGGTTGAAGAGGTATCAGATTGTATGCGGCAACCTCATAAAAGCAGGGAAAATTGCGTAGGATCCTCGGCTGATACGACGAGCCGAGGTGAAGGACGTTGGAATGGGCTCGAGCTCGCACACGAGCATGCACGGCTGGCTGCCCGGGAGCGATTTGTCTTTATCGCGCCGCTCATCTATTCCGTGTGGCGCTTGCCTTGTGGATTTACTGTATGTAAAAGTGAGGTTATACGTCGACAAAATGAGCACGATTTGGAATGCACGGGCGATGTTTATGCAGCCCAGCGGGGTGTGGCTGCTGGCCTCACATTGCCTGAGTGTATAATCCCGTGTGTAACAGGACGACCTAAAATGACACCCTTCGTTTGTGAGAGAGAGAGAGAGAGAGAGAGAGAGAGAGAGAGAGAGAGAGAGAGAGAAATGTGAATGTGAATCATACAGTATACCATCAGTAAAAATGTACTCCGCACACACACGCACGCACACACGAGCGCACACACACACACGATATATGCACTTCAATTGATTCAGACCCCATACACTATGCACTTGAATTGATTCAGACCCCACTGCAAGTCAGGTTGATTTGTAAAAATTGTGTGTGTGTGTGTGTGTGTGTGTGTGTGTGTGTGTGTGTGTGTGTGTGTGTGTGTGTGTGTGTGTGTGTGTGTGTGTGTGTGTGTGTGTGTGCGTGCGTGCGTGCGTGCGTGCGTGTGTGTGACTGTGTGTGTGTGTGTGACTGTGTGGGTGTGGGTGTGTTATCATAGTTAGAGTATTGCAGCAGCATTTTCATTGGGGCAAATTAACGTCAATGTCAAATAGGCCCTAGTGTTAAACACTCGCACTCACTCGCTCCAATCCGATCACTGAACCATAATGCATAAAACCACAATTGCATTCAGAGGATTTCCAAAAGAGTGCAGATGTGCAGCCAGAGATGTGTCACTAAGTTCAACAGAAGATGCTCAATGTACTCTATTGAGTCATAAAAGTGGATTGCGGACCATTTGCAGAGTTTTAAGGACCAGGTTTTTTAAGGCCACAGGATAAGTGTTGGGCCTGTCCAACACTTCTCCTCATCCAGCCTTAAAAATCTGAAGTGTGCGGATGAGAGAAGAGCAGTGCCATCTTTTTTGCATTTTCATTGTGCTTCTTATAACAGCAAGGAGAAGTATACAGTATTTTTCCTGTATTTATTTTACAGTGGGTATAGAGTGGTGTACCACGCTGTGTTACAATGGCTTTTCGCATTGCATTTGTTATTCTATTGAACAAACCCTTTCCCAACCTGTTTTCGTTCTATCGATTACAGTCTTTAGATCTTCGTAACACACACACACTGCACACGCGCGCACGCACGAGCACACACACACACACACACACACACACACACACGCGCGCGCGCGCGCACACACACACACACACACACACACACACACACACACACACGCACGCGCACACACTCTCTCTTGATGTATAGAAGGAAAAGAGACTGCTTGCCTTCTTTCAAATGAAGAACAGAGGGAATGTCTAAATGCAATTAAAAATGAATAAAGTGTAATGAATGACCACAAACATACATGTGTGATGTATGTATGTAATAGTGCAATGGCATTGTATTTTTTTCTGCTTGGCCTAATTTAGGGGTTCTCAAAGTGTGGTCCTTGAAGGGGTTCCAGGGGGTCCATAGCATGTTTTTATATATATCTTTTTTCAATATGTTTCAATCATTTAAAAAAATAGACGATCTACAAGCTCACTATGTGTCGCATTTGGATCCATTGTGAGCTTGTAGTTTGGCTACTTTTGAAAATGTTTGGAAAATATTGAAAAAAAATAGAGAAAAAAGTGTAATGATTTAAAAATGAATGTTCTCTTCCGGGGGTCCCTGGCACAAAAGATTTTGAAAAGGTAGTCCGCGGCCGTTTACATATCAACGTGGGGGTCCTTGACATGAAAATGTGTGAGAAACACTGGCCTAATCAATATGTCTACAGTGAAGCTTGAGGATTTTGTTGACTATTCTGTGTATCTGCTG
This sequence comes from Gymnoscopelus braueri, assembly GCF_963280865.1. Classification (NCBI taxonomy): domain Eukaryota; kingdom Metazoa; phylum Chordata; class Actinopteri; order Myctophiformes; family Myctophidae; genus Gymnoscopelus; species Gymnoscopelus braueri. Next base: position 17,094,038 of record NC_137626.1, read on the forward strand.
ACCTCCAGCAGGGAATGATTCAGAAGTCATAAGGCCCTTGGTCTTGTTTAGCATTTAAAATGACAGGGTTTAGGAAAGTGCTCGCATATAAATTGACACAATCCACTTCCACAATAGTCAATTTTCAGAGTTTTTTGGAATGCGAGTTCAAGTTGGTATTTTTTTTCTCCGCTGTTGCCATTGATTTTACACGGTCAAGGTTGAAAACAAAGGCCCCGGAATCGAAAAGCTGACATTGTGTAATTGCTCCATTTTCATCCTCTGATGCAAAGTCCACAACGCACAGTATAAGCGATCCCACGGTATCCCAGGATCCCAGAGTATTTTTTAAACTGGTAAATTGGTTTTACTTCTAAGATTTGCTTCATCAAAAACCTGCAGTCCTGCATCAGCGAAAGAGGTTTGTAGCCTACTCCAAACAATGCACACTCACCAAGAGACAGAGTGAGCCTTGTTCATACTCAGACATTTGATTTATATATTTACAGTGGTGGACAGTTATAAGTACTGTACATTTACTTGATAAGGTACTTTAAATTTTGAGGATCTGTTACTTAAATTGAGTATTTGTACATTTAATTCTCGTGACTTTCACTCCACTACATTCAAAGACAAACTTTTGAATCCACTACATGTCTTGAACGTAAAATACATTATGAATTAACCACCCGCCCTATTTCAAATAATAGTGAAAATAGCAGATCTACAAGCTCACAGCGCTTCATGAGCTTGTAGATATGCTCGAGTATAAAAAGTACTCTAATGTTTTACTTAAGTAAAAGTATCAATACTGCAATGTAGAAGTACTCTGTTACAAGTAAAAGTCCCGAATTCAAAATTTACTTGAGTAAAAGTAGAAAAGTATTGGTATCAAAATGTTCTTAAAGTACCAAAAGTAAAAGTACTAAAATGTTTGAAAATAGCAGATCTACAAGCTCACAACGTGTCGCGATGCGACGTGTTGTGAGCTTGTAGATCTGCTATTTTCAAATAACCTACAGTGTAGGTATAAAATAGGGCTAAAGTGGATAATGTATGTTTTATAATATAATAATTTATATCTGCAAAGTAACTAGTAACTAAAGTTTTCAAATAATTGTAGTGGAGTAAAAGTGCAACATTTGTCTCTGAGATGTAGTGGAGTAGAAGTAAAAGTATAGACAATTGGAAATACTCCAGTAAAGTAAAAGTACCTCCAAATTGTACTTAAGTACAGTACTTGAGTAAATGTACTTAGTTACTTCACACCACTGACTTTGTGCCACCGCTGCTCACAAATGGGCTTGATAAAGCCCCATTCATACTAAGACATGTGATGTACAGATTTACCACGGAACGGCACATAGAACGAAACGCGCACAATAGTGCGCGACAACCACAGGAGGCAGATAAAACGACGTCCACATTGTTTGCCGTCAGGCTTATGAAATGTCAGCAGTGAAGCTTCAGGATTTGGTTGAACGTGCCCCCCTTGTCTGAGGACCTATAACCATAGAATAGGTTTATAGAGCATAATCCGCTCAAGTCTTGTTTACCATTCAAAAGCACCCTCGACCGAAGGCTCCAGAGAAAGCTCGGGGAGGGTGGTGTTGACGTAAATGCCTGCTAGTAAGGCTTCACGATTGTCACTAGAAGGAGCCCCCTCCAGGGACTCGCACAATTGTAAAGTGTGTAATTGACGTAAACACAAACGCCTGCTATGTATGGCTTCACAATTGTCACTACAACGGCCCTCTCCAGAGCCTCGCACAATTGCAAAGTATGTAATTGGAATAATTGCGCGCCGAGCAATTGAGGAAATGTTTGAAAGCACGCTGTGATGGTACATGACATTGCCGTGTTTTTGAACGACTCTACACGTCGAGGGGTTGCTTGTAAATGCCACAAAGAACCGAGGAAAGATCAGAGGGGCCTTCCAAGTATAGCGATATATCAGCTGGAAATACCAACCGGTTCTTAGGCTTTGTTGGTCTCTTAGGCGGGCGCCAGTCACGAACACGAACACGTCTCTTGTAGATTAAAATGACAAAAGGCTCAGCGTGGCACTGCAAATTGGGGGGCTTATTCTGCAGGCCCGCGCGATAGTCATCTGGATTTGAACATTCAAATTAGCCTTCATACCGTACCCGTTGCACGGTAACGGCGTCAGTTCAGAGCCAGGGAAAATACATCCTTATCGCCAGAAAATTGGCGGAGTCACTGACACCTTTCTGTCATTTTCTTTCCAATTCATTCGACACAGAGCTCTGTACAATGGCATGGCATGACATCACAGATTAAGGGGATGAGGGTGGGGGTGAGGTAGTAAGTGCTAATCATTTCTACAATAAATGAATGGATATAAAAGGAAAAACACACTGCACCAAAATAGCTATGAATGTCCTATAAAACTCTGCTCTTTTATGTGACAGCAGTGGGATGGCTGGAGACCGAGACCGGCAGTTCGGTGATACGTTCAACGGTGAGTTGGGGATCCATGATGGAGTACTGCCCTTCTGTTCAGTTACGGCAGAGTCCATTACTTGTCCATATATAGATGAGCTTCTGTTGGTAGCAGAGTGGGGGGGGGGGGGGGGTTAGAGGATGCCCAGCAAATTTGATCAGTGAGATTACAAACCCCTGCGCGCTAGATCATTTAACCCTTTAAGACCGGGAACACATCTGTGTGTCATTATAAGATTTCTTTGGCTATTAAAAAATGTGCACCGAGTGCCGCGCTATGAGCTTGTAGATCTGCTATTTCCTTTTTTAAATCATGAACATTTGTGCAAATCTTTAAATGTAGGCTATATGTACTTTTGAAGCGAACATTTTTAACTCAAATCTTTGCTTCTGGGGGGTCCCTGGAACAACATTCTGGGGGTCCTTGACATGAAAAAAGTTTGAGAACCACTCTTATTATAGCAACATAATAAAAATAAAAATAAACTGTTAGGATTTAGAAGACGTTAGTAGAATCCCCAGAAGCAAATATTTAGTTACAAATATATATATTCAAAGATCTGCACAAATGTTCACGATAAAAAAAAAATAGCAGAGCTACAAGCTCATAGCGCGGCACTCGGTGCCGCGCTATGAGCTTGTATATCTGCTATTTTTGAATAGCCCAAAGAAATCTAAAAATGACACAGATGCGTCCCAGGTCTTATTGGGTTAAACCTCATCTCTGTTGCCTGCAAGGTCCACAATACATTACCCTCTCCGCAAAGTGCATCTATCAATCCACCCCCCCCCCCCCCCCCCCAACCCTGCCTCGGGTATCCCAAGATAAAATGAAGAGAAGAGAAGAGAGGAGCCCGGTGACCGAATCAGGGGTCCTGACCCGGCGGAGTCGAGAGAGAATGTGAGGCAACGGACGGTTCGGTTGTTCAGATGGCTCTTTGAATGGCTGCCGATTCATCACGCGGGGGGGGGGGGGGGGGCAGCGGCGGGCAGCTGCGGGAAAGGTGGCCTCGATGGAAAGCCATCGTTAATGATGGACGGCCGGGCAAGTGTCTTTAAAGGCCACAGAGAGTGTCTTCCGGTCTTGAAGGACATAATACTGAAATGTGACGATGTACTCGGACACCAGACCATAGGGGGGGGGGGGCTACGGGAAACAGATAGATTTGGAGCAGCGGATGGATCGAGCCTGAGGGACATATTTAGTTGCCATCATTCTCCTGGAGTTATACGAAATCCACTGCTTTGGCGGTTCATCATTTTTGATACAATACTTCACTGTGTTCAGATATGTGGCGGCGTGGATGTGGGGGCCACACTTGAGAATTCTCTGCATGAAACCGAATTTCCATTCATGTAACGTAGTGGTGTGTCAGTTTAACCAAGTGGTTTTCAACCTTTTTCATGCCAAGGACCCCTACATTGATATACATTTGGCCGCGGACCCCCATTTGAAAATGTTTTGTGCCAGGGACCGCCAGAAGCAAAGATATCAGTACATTTTCGCTTTAAAAAAATACAAATATTCAAAGATATATGCACATTTTTTCAAGGTTTTTCAAAAATAGCAGATCTACAAGCTCATAGCGCGGCACTCGGTGCCGCGCTATGAGCTTGTATATCTGCTATTTTTGAATAGCCAAAGATAAGCGGTTAAAATGATTGTGACGCTATGTTAACACATTTCGCTGGGGACCCCCTGGTGCTCCCTCAAGGACCACTGGTGGTCCCCGGACCACTGGTTGAAAACCACTGGTTTAATAGCACCTTTATCCAACGGTTTTTACAATGTGTGTTACATTCACCCATTCACCTTGAAGCACCTCGAGGCGTACTATGACCTATGTACTTTGTGCCATGACCAATGCACAGTACTAATATTTTAATAATAATAATAATAATACATACGGTTTATATAGCGCTTCTCTAGATACTCAAAGTCGCTTTACAGAAGCAATATAAAAACAACTTTGTTAGAAAGAACTGGTTAAAAAGGTTAAAACTATAAAAGAAAGGTAAACAATAGGGAGGGGTGGGGGTTGGGATTTTATGTTGGTACTGTGTAGTAGGTAGTATACTGTGTCATTCCCTCTTACTATGGCTGCATGCTATTCTTTATTATTCCTGCTTTTTGTTTATTATCACTGCTACAAAGTTACCAAAGAAATGTACTCTTATGTACTTGTAAGATGATCTACACACACACACGCACGCACACACACACGCACGCACGCCACGGTGGAGACAACCATGCAGAGCACCGATGTGCTCTTCGGGAGCAGTTAAGTTGCTCGGGGATATTTTGACACGAAGGCAGGAAGAAAGAGGGATGGAAATGTACTTTATGGATACTTTACCTCCAGAGCCACCCTATTCCACCCTATTCTCTCACTCAACGGAAACAAGGGAGCTCCTCTCTTATGCGCAAAACCCTCATCTGACACTGTCTCACAACCACTGGCCACTGCAGTGTTGATTTCGAAAAATGTTTGTCGACTACATTTTTTCACTGAAGAAAACTAAATAAAAACTAAGCCATGATGACTAAAACCAAGACTAAATAAATTGACAATTTCGTCAACAAATAAAAACTAGACTAAAATGTTAGTGAAGGACTAGTGGAGAAGAGATCCAGTAGAACTAAAAGACTCTGAAAATAGCAGATCTACAAGCTCACAACGCGTCGCAGATCGGCTATTTTCAGCATGCAACCAAGTGCAAAAACAGCCATTAAGACACCATCAAGGCACCGCCAAAATGCATTTTAGTCGACTAAATCACCTGCAGATTTAGTCGACTAAAATGTTATGATATTTAGTCGACTAAAACTAGACAAAACTAAAACATTTCAGAATGACTAAAATATGACTAAAACTAAATGGAATTATATTGAAAAGACTATGACTAAAACTAAATCAAAATCAACACTAGGCCACTGACGCTCTTTCATTTTTACTCCATTTGCAATGTGGCCCCGCGTCTATGTTAATGTTGCGAACAGCCATGGGAATGTAACCAGGGCATGGAATTAGAGAACTGGCCTCAATTATTCATTTTGTTTGCACAGATGTGTGTCCAGATTTGTAACCACTTCATCAGCCCGGCCCGCCGCTCTTTGCAGAGGCACCTGCGCTGATATAAACAATTTCCCCCATGTCAGGTCTGACGCCGGACCAGCGAACAGTAACACAGAGAGTTTGGAATTGCTTAATCCATTTAGACCGGGAAACGCATCTGTGTGTCATTTTTAGATTTATTTGGGCTATTCAAAAATAGCAGATCTACAACACGAGCTTGTAGATCTGCTATTTTTTGAAAAATCATGGAAAATGTGTTTTTAACTAAAATCTTTGCTTCTGGGGGATTCTACAAATGTCTTCTAAATCCTAACAGTTTTTGGAAAAAAAACGTATGAGGTTACAGTGGTTCTCAAACTTTTTTTCATGTCACAAAATGGTATGTATTTGGCCGCGGACCCCGCATCTCAAAATAATTTGTTCCAGGGACCCCCCAGAAGCAAAATATTGAAGTTAAAAATGTTTGCGTTAAAAAATATATATATATTCAATGATTTGCACAAATGTTCACGATTTTTCAAAAAAATAGCAGATCTACAAGCTCATAGCGCGGCACCGAGTGCCGCGCTATGAGCTTGTAGATCTGCTATTTTTGAATTGCCCAAAGAAATCAAAAAATGACACACAGATACGTTCCAGGTCTTAATGGGTTAAAAGGGACAGAATTGCATTGGCATGTAATTCTTTTCTTTTTTTTAATGTATTCATTCAATAATTTACATATTTATTTATTTCCCAGTGGCTCACCAGATTGTTTTAATTCTGACTGTACAGAGAACTGGCACACGGGGACAGGTTTCAGAGAGGGGATTAAAAACTCGTTCTTTGTTTGGGTAAAGCCCGGGACCGCATGCTTAATCCTCGCTGGAAATGTTCCTAATACGTTCTGAAGGTGCGCAACACAAGTCACCTCAGGGTTTATAATGCCATTGGTCCTGTCTTGATAAAGGTTGGGAGAGTCTGGAACAAGGTATTAAAATCCAGTGCAGAGGTGATGCTTTGTGTGCGCGCGCAATGTTTTTCTGCATGTTTGCGAGAAGTTGAAATACACATTTCATTGGCTGCAAAGGGCCACCGGCAGTGGTGTAAAGTAACTAAGTACATTTACTTAAGTACTGTATTACGTTTTTTGAGGTATTCGTACTTTACTTGAGTATTTCCAATTTCCCATACTTTTACTTCTACTCCACTACATCTCAGAGGCAAATATTGTACTTTTACTCCGCTACAATTATTTGAAAATTGTAGTTACTACTTGACTTTGCAGATATAAATGATTACACAAATAAAACATACATTAAACTCTTTAGCCATATTTTATACCTAGGCTATTTGAAAATAGCCGATCTACAAGCTCACAACGCGTCGCGTTGTGAGCTTGTAGATCGGCTATTTTCAAATATTTAGTACTTTTACTTTTGATACTTTTAAGTACATTTTGACGCCAATACTTTTTGCACTTTTACTCAAGTCAATTTTGAATTCTGGACTTTTACTTGTAACAGAGTATTTTTATATTGCAGTATTGGTACTTTTACTTAAGTCAATAATTTGAGTACTTTTTCCACCACTGGCGAGAAGTTGAAATACCCATTTCATTGGCTGCAAAGGGCCATCTGCACTAAACTATTACTGTACAGAATATAGTTTAAAAACATTGATATAACTCAAGTGGATGGCAGAGTCCACACCACCACTATAACGACAACAGTGGGGAACGATGTGGATATAGTTATTATAGCGCTTTGTGTGGACGGCCCTTAACCCTTTCAGACCGAGAACGCATCTGTTTCATTTTAAGATTTATTTGGGCTATTCAAAAATAGCAGATCTACAAGCTCATAGCGCGGCACTCGGTGCCGCGCTATGAGCTTGTATATCTGCTATTTATCTTTTTTAATCGTGAAAATGTGTGCAAATCTTTGAATCGATTTTTCCATTTTTAACTTTGTTACAACTTCTGGGGGTCCCTGTAAAATATTTAGAGATGGGCGTCCGCGGCCGAAATTAATATAATTTTGGGGGTCCTTGACATGAAAAAGTTTGAGAACCACTGATTTTATAGCAACATTTATTCTTTTCAATTTTAGAAGAAATTGTTGAATCCCCAGAAGCAAAGATTTGAGTTAGAAATGTTTGCTTTGAAAATATATACATTCAAAGATTTGCCCAAATTGTTCACGATTTTTCAAAAATAGCAGATATACAAGCTCATAGCGCGGCACTCGGTGAGCTTGTAGATCAGCTATTTTTGAAAAGCCAAAGAAATCTAAAAAAGACACAGATTCTTTCCCGGTCTTAATGGGTTAACGTTATTCCGGACAATCATTTGAGCATTTCTGTGCTTTTTTGCAGAAAAGGCAGACTCAATGAGGTATGGAAAGCCCACCGCTTTCATACAATAGCACATACTTCAGACCTTTTAAATCATATTGAATTGAAACCAGTGTACTTCAAACACTCTGTGCTGACAACACATTTTTATTTGGTGATGTGAAACTAAAATATATACGGAGTACTCCTTGACTTGGAAATTTGAGATGTGCTGCCGTTTTCATATTGTTTTTGGGGGAATATGGCTCGCTGGATTTTTGGGTTCAGTGCTCCGCTGAGAATCACCATTGTTGAAGTGCAACCTCTTTTTCCCAGATACACATACCAGTCCCATTTGCCTTGCTGAACTCGAGGCCCCATTATGCCAGCCTTTTATGTCCTCCGCATTCCCCAAACATTTTCTTTGCAGCTGTTTGAGTTAATGCTGTCATTAACCCTTTCAGACCCGGGAACGCATCTGTGTGTCATTTTAAGATTTCATTGGGCTATTCAAAAATAGCAGATCTGCAAGCTCATAGCGCGGCACCGAGTGCCGCGCTATGAGCTTGTAGACCTGCTATTTTTTTTTTTTCGTGAAAATGTGTGAAAATCTTTGAATATATATATTTTTAACTCAAATCTTTGCTTCTGGGTGTTCAACAAATGTCTTCTAAATCCTAACAGTTTTTTTTTTCTAAACGTATGTTGCTATAATATCGGTGGTTCTCAAACTTTTTCATGTCAAGGACCCCCAAAATTATATGTATTTGTCCGTGGACCCCATCTCAAAATATTTTGTCCCAGGGACCCCCCAGAGGCAAAGATTTGAGTTACAAATGTTCGGTTTAAAAATATATATTTATAGATTTTCACGAATTTTCACGATTTTTCAAAAATAGCCGATAAAAAATAGCCGATCATAATGAGCTTGTATATCTAGATGTTTGATATAGTTTCACATCACCAAATAAAAATGTGCTTGTATATCTGCTATTTTTTGCGTTCCCGGTCTTAATGGGTTAAACTATTGGGTCCCGTAGCCAAATTATAATGTGATCTCCTTGCATCATCCATTCTTCTCGTCCCTCGCAGCTGATGAATAGCTTGAGGTCAGACTATCAAATTAGTGGCTCCCATTACTCTCCAGACACTAATGGCGTCTTTATGAAAGAAAATATATGTAATCTCTCCAAAAGCCTGTTGGAGACCAAACAGTTGGTCTGTTAGATGAGATGTGAATTGCAAATGAATCGGAGCACACATACAGTAAAGTTGCGCAGCATAGTTGCCTCTAGGGGTGCAACAGTTAATCAAACTAATTTAGTTAAATTGATTATAAAAATAAATGATTTTAATAAAGTAATTGATTTTCCAAAATAGTTTAAAATAGCAGATCTAAAAGCTCACAATGTGTCACGGTGCGATGTGTGTGTGCGGGGGTGTGAATCAGTTGCATCGCCGTGGCCTTGATCACCAAACAGCTTTTTTCTGAGTAAATAAAACAAAACTAGGAAAAGATGTGGATCACGGACCTCATGTGACTATAGCCTATGACCTCTGTCGTCTATGACATATCTATGATGTTTGATGTATGACTCTTGGAATTGAAATGTAGGCAAGGTTCAGCGCAATAACAGACCATTTGACTTCCATGACAAAATAATTTAATTAAAAGAAATATGTATTATTATTTTTTACGTGATGTTCTCTCTTCTTTTTTTTGGAGGTACTTCTGTGGCCCACTGACAGTATGCATATGACTTTTAGCGCAGATCTGTCAAGCAGTTTGCTATATTAGCTCCGGAGAGAGAGAGAGAGACAGACAGACAGACAGACAGACAGACAGACAGACAGACAGACAGACAGACAGACAGACAGACAGACAGACAGACAGCATTGCAATTTGGCCGGTTTCAGAAATTGTATATTGCATTAATGTGGTGTGATCTCAGTCATTACAGCTGTGCTAAAATTACACCATCTTTTAAAATTAATGTATAATCTATTATGTATGCTTTCTATCCTTTATTAACCACTTAAACCATACTTTGTTGACTGGGGAGATGCGCTCACAATCAAGGAAACTCAAGGAGGAAAATCAAGGAGGGTTGGCAGCCCCGACTGAGGTCCCTAGGGGGTCTATAACATGCCCCCCCTTCCTTATCTCCCTCTACACAAAATCTCTTTGCCGAAAATAGTCGATCTACAACCTCGAAACGAACGGCAACGCGACACGCTGTGAGCTTGTGGAACGCGACAATAGAATTGATAGAATTGTGTCGATGGAGTTAGCTCAGAACACAGATGCCGTGCCGTGGTAGGGTCGCCGTTTTATGCTCCGCGTTTTTTTTTGTCTCGCGACCGGCTAAACTCTCGTCTCTCCACTGCCACGAATTGGACCAAACCCTCTACGGAGACCCCCAGTTTGGCGGTGGGTTTTCATCCATGTTTGACATGCCGAGTTCCCTTAACCCATTCAAGCCGGGAACGCATCTGTGTCATTTTTAGATGTGAGCTATACAACCACTATTTTATACTTTGGGCTATTCAAAAATAGCAGATCTACAAGCTCGTAGCGTGGCACCGAGTGCCGCACTACGAGCTTGTAGATCTGCTATTTTGGAAAAAGCTTGAACATTTGTGCAAATCTTTGAATATACATTTTTTTTTTAAACAACATTTTTAACTAAAATCTTTGCTTCTGGGGGTCCCTGGAACAACATATTTTGATGGGGTCGGCGGTCAAATACATATGATTTTGGGGGTCCTTGACATGAAAAAGTTTGGAGTGCCGCGCTATGAGCTTGTAGATCTGCAATTTTTTAACAGCTCAAAGACATCTAAAAATGACACACAGATGCGTTCCCGGTCTTAATGGCTTAAGCGACGAGATCACTCACAGAGCGCCGGTTCTCAGCCTGCAGTGGCAATTAAATCCTAAGCCCTGCACATACAGTGCTAGAGTCTATATAGCAGTGCAGCAGTGGGGTCCTATGCAGTATTGTTTGAATCTCTCCCTGGCCCCCACAGCCATGCAGACTCTCATGGGAGATCTTGATCTCCACCAAAACTGAAATCAAACAGGCTTCGGCTTCAGTCAGAGAGAGACCCCCCCCCACCCCGATGAAAGTCCATCACTAGGTCACAGCCTCAATCCGTCACTGTCTGCCCGGCTGCCACAGGGAACTTGATGTGATGAGAGGACACAGCAGTGGAAAGCAGACAGGCGGGGATGACTAAGGCCTGGATTATGCTTCTGTCGTATGACGGCGCCGCGCGCCGGGAAATAGCCGACCTACAAGCTCACAACTGCGTCGCGAACGCGACGCATTGTGAGCTTGTAGGTCGGCTATTTCCCCGGCGCGCAACTTGGTCCTTTAATGAATTATATAACTCAGGCTTAAAGGACCACTTTTCAACCATTATCTTCATATAATTGTTCCTCGCTAATGCTCCTTTTAACTCATTGACGAGAACACTCGTCATTTGGCCCCAAGGCTCACACCGCCAACTCGTCCAATTGACGAGTCACTCGTCATGCGGTGTTTTCAGTGGTTTACGCTCGAGGGCGCTGATCCACAGCCTGTGAATCATGATGATGATGAGCACAGCCAATGTGATCACAACAAAATTGAGCTGGTTTGGTTTAGTATTTTAGGATTTATAACAATACATTTTCTCTGCTTTCTGTTGCTTTTTTGCGAATACAAGCAACATTAACTCCCCACAACTATGGAATTATCTATGGATTATCGGGGCGGCACAATTTATTTTCTCCGATTCTACGTCTACCCTACGTCTTTTAAAGTGATCGGCGGGTGGATCGTTTTGAAGAAGAATATTCAATGCTTTTTTCAAAGGTTAGTGAAAATACTCGGAATCGCTGGCAAAGGCAGCTACAGTATAGACAGTCTATTTAAGATGGTGCCATTTCTGTCTACTCACTCTGTATCTCAGAGAGGAGGGCTGTGGACGGTTCAGAAACGTGACTACCTGTGACATCGTCGGTGGGCAGGGTTTGGCAATTTCAAAACAAGAGAAAGGCTGTAGTTGAGGCTGTAGTTTCTATTATCTTGCAATCCCCAATGATGATGTCATTGGTAGGGAGGTTCCTGAACTGTCCACAGCCCACCAACGAGACAGAGAGAGTGAGCAGAGTGAGTGTGCCATCTCATAATGAGTAGTGAGGACCAGTTATATGAAGATAGGGTTGAAAAAATGGGTGAAGTGCTCCTTTAAGGATCCCAGAGCTATAAGTTACTATATATTTCAGGACAGCCAGTTCCCCAAAAAAAAACACGGAGAGCTCACGACATTCATTTAAAAGCCAGACGACGTCACTCGAGCGTGCACGGGTTACGTCTCGTTTGGGTTTTCTTTTTTTTCCCATTGCGTGTGAATCGCAAAAGACGACTTGCTCGAAAAAAATCAATTTGAAATTTAAACAGCGCCCCTATACTCTGTGGATGGCTGGACGTCTGCCAGGGCTGAAATCAAACTGTTCAGTCTCACTCAGGCACACACACACACACACACACACACACACACACACACACACACACACACACACACACACACACACACACACACACACACACACACACACACACACACACACACACACACCCACCCTCTCTGCCTGCTAGTGGACAGCTGCAGTGGAAGTTCAGGTCACCACCTCAATCCGTCAGTCTCGGTGGAAGCAGATAGACTGCGCTCACTTCCAATTCAGTGGGTAAAAAGGGGGGGGGGGGGAGTGACTGTGAATTCGAGCTGAAATTGCATAGTGAGGACATCACCTGGCTCTGGAGATAAACACAGGCACATTTCTCAATAGCTTTGTTATAATCCAAGTTTTGGAAATGCACCATCTGGAGAAAGTCTCCCCTATCTTGTGTGCTGGGTATTCGTATACTGCAGTCTTTTGAGGTAATGTTTATTTTAGCGATTCTCATATGGGGGGTTTTGGTCCGTGTCAGAAACCGCCTCAGTCGGGAGTCACTGTATCGATATGTGGAGGAAAAAGACGCACGGGGAATCGTGTCTGGGTGGCATTGGTGTTGATGCTGCACGCACACAGCACAAGGACACACTAGCACAGAGGCAGTGCTGGAACAAGTGCTCAGATGTGTTACTTAAAGGTAGGGTAAGTGATATTTTTGGGTTAAAACAAAAAGTATTTTGTTAAAAGGTTAAAGCACTATATTCTGATAGTAATCATTGCTATAGAGGGTTTGTTCAGTAACAGGAGTCTCCCGGTCTCTACAGTAGTAGTCATGCCGCATTGGACCCGGGCCCTTAAAAGTTGATTGCCAGGCGATATAGAAACACGTCTTTTTTTTTTTTCAATTTATCCACACAGAACCAGAGATATCACGATCCAAAGATTTCTAGCTCCATTCACTCCTTGGTTAACTTATTACTTTAAAATCCTGTATCTCGGCTCCTGTGTAAAAAAAATGTAAACACTGGCACTGGGGGAAGTAAAATAAAAAAAACCCTCTGGCAGGGAATGTGTTAAGTAAAAGTAGCAATAACACAATAGAAAAATACTCTGTTACAAGTAAAAGGCCTGTATTAAAAATGTTACTTGTAAAAGTACAAAAGTATTGGCATCGAAATATAGTGACAGTACAAAATAGCAGATCTACAAGGTCAAAGTAATTCAAAGTACCAAAAGTAATCACATGACATTAGGATTCTACAACTACACGCAGGTAATAAGCAATCTATTGCCGATTGCATTTTGAATATAATATTCAAAATGCAATCAGCAATAGATAAAGCTTCACGACCCTGTGGTTAGGCAGTATAATGTAAACATACTGTACATCCTGCATAAGATAGATAACATTTACAACCTTTTTGTTCAGGCTCTATTAAATTCTGGCTCCGTATTGTCTCTTTTTTTTTTTTTTTTACAACTCAAAATCACAGCTGGTCTGTATTTCACTGCTGAGTAAAGTCCACTTGTAATTTCAGCTCTTTAATGATACTGTCAGCCCAGGCGATGGTATTAGCAGTGACACGAGGGTGGGGGGGGGGGGGGGGGTGTTGATTGTTGAATGCAGTTAATTTCAGCAGGGAAGAAAGTCTCCTTTTGTACGTGGAAGAAAAACGTTTGTGCATCTGTGAGCTGACTGCATCTCTAGGGGTTGAATGCCAAATGGCCACACATGGAGGGAATTAAATATGTGATTGGGACTAACTATTTAATTGTTGTTGTTTTTTTTAACGAATACTGGCTCTATTTATTTTCTTACCATATCTTTTTTACCATGTGACAAATAGGTGTCATAAGTGAGTCCAAAGACCCAAATACAGGATGGGGCAGGGCAGGTAGATTCAAAAGTGTTTGATAACACAAACATGACAGGAACTAGGAAATACAAACAACTAAATCACAATATTCAAGAGAACTAATTAACCACAAAGGAACACTCAAGGGAGGAACTGCAGTCAAATCAGGACACACGTAGCATGTCACATCAAACTAGCAAGGGAACACTGGAAACAGGAGGTATGAGGTATAAATACACACAAGGTAACTGGACACAGGTGACCATAACTACAATCAACACAGGGATAAGCTAGAGGACTAACAAGACACAGGTGGAGATAACTTATAATCACAGGGAGGTGAGACAAGACAGAAAACAGTAACTAAGGAAAACATGACTAGGACGTCACTACAAAATAAAAGGTGAGCAAGTGTAAAATAAAACCCAACTAAAACTAAGAAACAAGGAAGAACCATAACTACAAAATTAAAGGAACATATCTGTAAAGTAAAACACTAACTAAAGCTAAATAAACAAGGAAATGCACTAATGAATGTGATATATCACACGAGCCCAGCAAGATAGAAAAAAAAATCACACCCTGTGTGAAGTGGGCGGTGTCTTGCTAGCTAATCACAATACTGAATGGAGTCGATCAATCATGTACAAAGGATAAATACATTTATTGAAACACTCTTTATGATGGACAAAACCATAACTTGAAAAAAAACATTTTATGGTTTTTTTCAAGTTATGGTTGCTTATATAGGGCTATGCACATGTGTCATGTGACACTGGCCAATCACAGTCCTGAATAGGCTGCCATTGGCCAATCACAGCGCAGGATAATTGTACAAATTTCCAAACCTCACTTTTAGGGGCGGTTTCACTGCCCAAGATATTTGTACATGTTTCCAAATCTCACTTATAGGGGCGGTTTCACCGCCCAAAAACAACAACAAAACATTTCACTCATTCCACATTGCCATGGCCATCTGTTCATGACCGTCTATTCCAGTCAAAGTGGGGTCCAGGGGGTCCTTGAGGGGGTTCCAGGGGGTCCCCAGCAAACTTTAGTTAATAAAGCATGAAAATCAGTTTAACCACTACCCTATGCTATCAGCTTAAAATTTATGCTATTAAAAATAGCCAATCTACAAGCTCATTTTGAATATTTCGATTTGTTTAAGACCGAGATCTGTTCTTATGGGTGTGCCAGGCACAATATTATTTTCAAATGGAAGCCCGCAGCCCAAAACATATCGATTTGGGGGTCCTTGACATGTAACAGCTTGAGAACCTATTGCTTTTCACTGGGGGCAGTCAAACATTTGAGAATCATTGGATTGACTGCCCACCTTGTAACAACCACACCGACAACGAGTGTACAACAGCATCAACAATAAATCCACAACTAAAATGGGGGAAATATCATCAACAAAAAGTCTAGAAATAACATCTATGACAAATCCTGTAGGCTTCACACTGCTGGCCAATATCATTTGATACGGGCCAGCAGTAAGGATTTTGGACTTATTCCTTGAGAGGCAATAACTCTCTCACGGCTGTTAGAGGCCAAAATTTCATTTATACTTCTTTTTTCTTTATTATTATCTTGCACTGAGTGGGTGGATGCTGTTATAGTGTGATGATGATCTTCGGCAGAAGGGGAGAAACCGTTCGGGGCACACAGCAGCTCCTCGCTCCGGTTCCTCTTTGATGTAACTTAAGATATTGCAACAAAAAGGAGACAGGGGGGTGTTACGACTCGGCGCTGAAAGGCATTCCAACAAAGCAGAACTGCCGCATCATTTGTAATGGTTGAGATAAGTGTTCTTTTCTTCCCATAAGAGGTTTGCCATCCCCTTTAACCCATTCAATCCGGGAACGCATCTGTCGTTTTAAGATTTCTTTGGCTATTCAAAAATAGCAGATCTACAAGCTCATAGCGCGGCACCGAGTGCCGCGCTATGAGCTTGTATATCTGCTATTTTTGAAAAAAAAAGTGATTTTTTTGCAAATCTTTTGAACATATATATATTTTTAAAGCGAACATTTTTAACTCAAATATTTGTGTCTGGGGATTCATTCTACAAATGCCTTCTAAATCCTACAGTTGTTTTGAAAAACGTATGTTTCTATATGAGTGGTTCTCAAACTTTTTCATGTCAAGAACTCCCAAAGATTATATGTATTTGGCCGCGGACCTCCATCTCAAAAAATGTTGTAATAGGGACCCCCAGAAGCAAAGATTTCAGTCAAAAATTTTCCCTTTAAAAATATATAATTCAAATATTTGGAAAAAAAATCACGATAAAAAAAAATAAACAGATCTACAAACTCATAGTATATCTGCTATTTTTGAACAGCCAAAGAAATCTAAAAATGACACAGATGCGTTCCCGGTCTTAATGGGTTAAAAAGAAGTAGTAGTCATGCCGCATTGGACCCGGGCCCTTAAAAGTTGATTGCCAGGCGATATAGAAACACGTCACCTCAGTTGACACGGATCCCTCCTATAAGCTCCTCCTGTCACCCATAAATCCCGTTTTGATGTTCAAGTTCAGAATCCAAAGTGAGCCTTCGCCGATTTAATTAGCCCTTCTCCAAACACGGGAGGTCGACGAGCTCATAACTCATCATTCGTGTTGGCCCTCGAACCCCCAGCAACCGAGACAAATCGAGAACACACACACACACACACACCATTGTCCCACATTATACGAGATACAGCGTTTCTCAGAAGCACATTACAGAATCGCCCCTGGCAACTCCATCTCTCGGCACCTCATATGAGCTAGGTCATGTAATTCTTATTCCTAGCCCCTCAGAACTGGACGTGTTAGAATTTATAGTGCTGTGGTAACGTTTAAGCCATTAAGACCGGGAACGCATCTGTGTCATTTTCAGATTTCTTTGGCTATTCAAAACATAGCAGGTATACAAGCTCATGGCGCGGCCCTCTGTGTCGCGCTATGATCTTGTAGAGCTGCTATGTTTTGAAAAATCGTGAAAATGGGTGCAAAATCTTTGATTATATTTTTTAAGCGAACATCTTTAACTCAAATCCTTGCTTCTGGGGATTCTACAAATTCTAAATTCTAACAGTTTTTTTAAGAAAAAAACAATATGTTGCTATAATCAGGTTGTGCAGCTTTTTCATGTCAAGGACCCCCAAAATTATATGTATTTGGCCGCGGACCCCCATCTCAAAATATGTTGTTCCAGGGACCCCCAGAAGCAAAGCTTTGAGTAAAAAATGACAAATAATATATTCAAAGATTTTCCCAAATGTTCACGATTTAAAAAAAAATAGCAGATCTACAAGCTCATGGTGCGGCACATGGTGCCGCGCCATGAGCTTGAATATCTGCTATTTTTGAATAGCCAAAGACATCTAAAAACGACACAGGTGCTTTCCTGGTCTTAATGGGTTAAGCTACTTATTGAATTCTACTGGCGTGCCCTTGGTGAACTGCTCTGCTTACTGCTGGAACCCTAGAGTCCAGAGATTACCAACGTGTGGCCCGGGGACCACTGGTAGGACCATGAGGATATTGTAAGGGGATCCCGAAATCACTCACTAAAACTTTGAAAAAATTGTTTTTATTGTCATACCAATAAATGGGAACTTACATTACTAAATAGGCCCTGTGTTCCACTGATCTAATCGGATTCAATAGAATGATTAATCAATAAAATAAACATGCTCTGAAAATGCAAGCAGCCCACCCATCTGACCACTAAACACAGCAACGGAATGGCTGCCGTTTTAAGTTGTCAGATGGGTGGGCTTTCCAAACATTTTGGAAATGTTTGGACATTTTTGACAATTTTTTAAACTTTCTGAGACAATTTTTGCACATAAAAAAAAAAAAAAAAAACATTTACTTCCTAAATAATTGCCTATAAACAATTATTTCATGAAAGAAATGTTTGAACATTTTGGGCCAATCGTGTCTGGTTTGTATTTGTATACTTTAGCTGTTTTCTTTATACTGGGTGAAGCAAGCGATACAGTTTCCTAAAGGGAAGAGCA
Source organism: Gymnoscopelus braueri (assembly GCF_963280865.1). Lineage (NCBI taxonomy): Eukaryota > Metazoa > Chordata > Actinopteri > Myctophiformes > Myctophidae > Gymnoscopelus > Gymnoscopelus braueri. Next base: position 17,112,190 of record NC_137626.1, read on the forward strand.
ACGAGGCTCACTTGAGGAGCATCTGCTGCATTCTCATGCAGATTTTGACCTCACACCATCTTCCATTTGGGAAATTATTAATCATTAGACAAATAAAATAATTACAACTTTTCCCAGAGCTTTGAAAAGGCAGGGGAACTTGTGACTCAGTATAATGAATGGCTTACACACTGCCATGACAAGCAAATAAAATGGCAAGCAACACATTTAGAACATTTATTTATTCATCTTATTAATTGAGTCATTAATTCACAGGGTGTATTCAATCATTTAGCCATATCTTCAGTAATGTATATGAGGCTAAAGAGTTATATTATTTGCAGACTCCACGACCATAACAGAGATTTCAACACGCCTTTTCATTATTAAAATTAATAAAAATGTAATTGTACTAGTAGCTGCCCGGGATGAAGGCAGTCTACTGTACGTATTACTAAAACTGTACAGTCTGAAAGATTGCCCGCCTGATTTTGTTCTGTGACTTTGGAGGAGTTCACTCCAGTCAGATTCTCAAGCATAAGGGATCATTTATTTCTGGACAGTGGAAAATGGACGAATCGGGTGAGCTCCTGAACCAAAAAACATCATAAATACAAAATAGATATTAGCCTAAACTTATGTTCTTTTTAGGGGAACAGGAAGTCTGTTTTTAACAGTGGTGTAAAGTAACTAAGTACTAATGTACTCAAGTTTTGATTGAATACTGTATTAACAGTTTGCAAATAGTACACTGGTGCGATTATACAATGGTGCTAAAAGGATAACACAACAATTGTGGTCATGTGTATTCAATTCATACTGTAAAGTACTGTACTTAAGTACAATTTTGAGGTATTTGTTTTACTTTCTTCAGCATTTACAATGTTCAATACTTTTACTTCTACCCCTTTACATCTCAGAGGAAAATATTGTACTTTTTACTCCACAACAATTATTTGAAAACTTGAGTATAGTTACTTTGTAGATGTGGATTATTATTTCAAAACATACATTTACCACTTCAGCCCAATATATACTTTTGCTATTTGAAAATAGCCGATCTAACAAGCTCACTATTTGAACATAGCAGATCTAACGAACTCACTATTTGAACATAGCAGATCTAATTAGCTCACTATTTGAACATATCAGATCTAACGAGCTTGTAGATGCTATTCTTTTTTTTTTTTTTTACATTCTATACTTTTGAAAACGTGTAGGGACATTCTGCATAATGAGTACTTTTACTTTTGGTACTTTAAGTATATTTTGATGCCAGTACTTTTACTCAAGTAAAGTTTGAATACAGGACTTGTACTTGTAACAGTATTTCTACATTGCGTTATTGGTACTTTTACTTAAGTAAAACAATGTAGTACTTCTTCCTCTTTTTGATTATAACAAATATTCCTTGGAGAAGCTGTCGTTTGCTGTGTCGATCCTTTATCTACTGTTTTCAAATAGCCGATGTACAGCATATATAGGGTTAAAGTGGTTAAACTGATTTTTATTGCTATTAATACATTTTGCTGGTGATCCGCTGGACCCCCCCCCCCCCCTTTTTGTAGCCTACTGTGCAGATTAGTGCACAGTACGCTACAATTCCTTAACCCCCTACTCTTTCTGCACCAACCCCCCTAGAAATACTTAAATGACCGCGGTCACCCAAGGGTCTATACTACTCCTTTTTCCCCTTTAAACCAAACTCTCGACGTCTATTTTCGCAGAATGTTCAACTGTTCTGACTTACCGCGACTAGGGACTCTATGGGTCCATGTGGTTAATCCAGCAACTTCACCTCTCTTTTCTCTCTCTTTCCTCAGTGGAGAGAGGTGGGCGTCACACCGACTATGTTCTCTATGTAACATGTCAAAATGAAAAGAGAGGTGGCACAGCTCGTAGCCACGATGAAACAAAAACAAAAAGAAATGCTTTGACCTGACACAGAGGTCTTCTTCAGGGAATAGACATGTAACAGAATTTCCAATGATTCATACAGTCTCGTGGTATCTGGATGCACCTGTGAATGTGCGGTGGTGGAAAAAGTACTACATTTGTTTTACTTAAGTAAAAGTATCAATACTGCTACTGCAATGTAGAAATATTCTGTTACAAGTAAAAGTCCGGAATTCAAAATTTACAAATTATTATTGGTATGAAAATGTGCCAAAAGTAGAAAGTACTCATTATGCAGAATGTCCCATTTCACAAGTTTTCAAATGTATACAAATCTTTTGAAAATAGCAGATTTACAAGCTCATTGTGAGCTTGTAGATCGGCTATTTTCAAAGAGCCGAAATGATATGGACCTTAAGTGGTTTAGTAATTAAAATCACTTAAGTTTTCAAATAATTGTAGTGGATTAAAACTATTTGCCTCTGAGATGTAGAGGAGTAGAAGTAAAATTATCGAGAATTGGAAATACTCCACTAAAGTAAAAATACCCCAAATAATTACTTAAGTACAGTACAGTACTTGAGTAAATGTACTTAGTGACTTTCCACCACTGTGAATGTGTGAACTTGAATACACTGCCTGTTATAATGTTGTTTTTGACTGACTGAAGTAACTGGCTATTACAGAACTGTGTTGAGCCGGGCTAATGTCCTGGCCCTGTTTGATTCATCTTATTTGTCTAGAAGTTGAAGCGCCAAAGATATTAATCTGGACAATGTTTTCCTTTTCTAATATTTTCCTTTTCTATTATGTGGTAGTGTTGCAGTATCACTTATTAGTATTACTATCACGTTGTGATAGCCTATTATTCTGTTCCTCCCTTTTCTGACTTCCCCAATTTAGAGAGGAGTTGAAGTGCCAAAGATATGAATCTGGAAAACAATTCTCTTTTGTTCGTGACAGAGAGGAAGTGGCGTTAATAAACGGAGATTAACTCCAAAGACATGTTATGTAACGCAGGTTTTCACCCGGTTACACTTTTATCAGACGGCAAGAAAGCGCTGTTTTCATCACTTTCACTAGAAAGGAGTTCATTGTTTGGTCGCTACAGGATTTTGTTGGCATCCTGCAAGCTTGCCTGAACATATCAAAACATCCCACCGACCCACCATGCCTCAATTAACCCTTTAAGACCGGGAAAGCATCATTTGTGTCATTTTTAAGATTTCTTTGGGCTATTCAAAAATAGCAGATATACAAGCTCAGCGCAGATCTGCTATTTTTGAAAAATCATGAAAAAATGTGCTTTTTTTTTTCTTCTTTTTTTTGGCGGACATTTGTTCCTGGAACTAAATATTTTACAAATATTCGCTTTAAAAAATATATAATGCAAGATTTTGCCACGATTTTTCAAAATCTACAAGCTCGTATAATTATCTGCTATTTTTGAATAGCCAAATAAATCTTAAAATGACACAGATGCGTTCCCGGTCTTAATGGGTTAAAGTCTTGAAATGGAGACACATGCCGTCACTGTCGGGTGGACATTTTGTACGTCCAAAACAGTTACTTTTCATAAGAACCTGTGTTCCACTTTATCCAAAGCTATATTTAGACACTCTTGTTAATAGTTTTCATTAAATATTTATAAAACACACAGACACAATCCCTTTCAACTATTTTGAGCATGGCATTCTATGAGAAAAAATTAAATCCAAATCTAAATAGTGAAGATAGCCAATCTACGAGCTCAAAACACGTCATATCGAGCTTCTCTCTTCTTTCCCTTTTCTGGAAACAATCAAAACGATGGAGCTTGCACAAAAACTAATTTCACCCACTGTTTTACACCTGTAAAACTGTGACAATAAAGATGATTCTGATTCTTGTAGATCAGCTATTTTTGTGGACAAAGCATATTTGGTGCTTCTTTTGTAAGAGCTTAAAGGGATACTTCACTTTCGGGCGGGGACTCATTTAAAAAAAATATTAAAAATAAATGAAAAAAGTTATGGAAAATTCATGGCCCCCTCACGCATTAGTAGGACACTCTAATGCGTGAGGGGGCCATGAATTTTCCATAACTTTTTTCATTTATTTTTAATATTTTTTTTAAATGAGTCCCCGGCCCGAAAGTGAAGTATCCCTTTAACAAGATAACTACAAGAATATGGAGATACAAGGTTTTTGTCAGAGATTTCAAATGAACAATACATGCCCTTACTTAGTTCAAATATATGTTCATAATAAAACAACTGACATAAGAGTACACTAATTGTTTTGACTACATTATGTGATCAAAGACGTGTTGTGAGTGATCTTAACTGATCTTAACTAAAAAATAGCGTGGCACAGAGTGCCGTGTTATTTTTTTGAAAAATCGTGAAAATGTGTGCACATCTTTGAATATCTGTTTCTCTGTTACAACTTCTGGGGGGTCCCTGAAACAAAATATTTTGAGATGGGGGTCCGCGGCCAAAATTCATTTTGGGTGGTCCTTAATCTCTCAAGAACAGATTCTGCTCTGCGTTTGAATCTGTCGGGGGGGTTCGTCATATCACGTACGCACTGGCCTACAAGTGGGCGTGCCTTCAGATCAGGAAGCAGGCCACGCTTTACCCAATCAAATGTAGTGGGCGGGATTCACGTGTCCGCCGATCCTTCCCCACTCGAAACAAACCGAAACTCATTTAACAATAGCGTCCTCGGAGCAGACAAAACCACGGAAAGATATTCACATTTTAACTTGCTCTTTCATCATAGAAACAAGTGGGCTTATAACCAAAACGATCCATGTTCTCTGGGAGAAGTGGTGTTAGTGTTCTGTGTAGAAATATTGTTAGTGGGAATGAAAACATAGTCGCACCACCGGAAGTGATGCGCTGAAGGCAGACCAAAACCCTGGTTTCCTTGCGCACGGGTGCTACGTCAACTTCCTCCCAGAGCCAACTGAGATAGTCAAAAACAGCAGAAGGCGCTGTTTTTCCTTTTCATTTGGCGATGGGTTCCCAGATTGGGTGGTCCTTGACATGAAAAGGTTTGAGAACCACTGATTATAGCAACATAATCTTTTTTCAAAAAACTGTTAGGATTTAGAAGAGATTTGTAGAATCCCCCCAGAAGCAAAGATTTGAGTTAAATGTTTGCTTCAAAAATGTATATGTTACAGTATGATTGGAGAACCAGTACGATTGAAGAAAGCGCGCTCGTTTTTACCACCCACCCAGCACTAGAGGGAGCCACAAGCCAGGCTTGTGCACAAACATATATGGCCACACACACACACAGTCACACACACACACACACACACACACACACACACACACACACACACACACACACACACACACACACACACACACACACAAGCGCACACACACGCGCACGCGCTCATGCTTTTTTTGGTTTATTGAAAGCAGGACTGTTTAGATACTTTTATTGTGTTCTGGCTTTTGTTTTACTTTCTCCCTGAGACACACACACACACACACACACACACACACACACACACACACACACACACACACACACACACACACACACACACACACACACACACACACACACACACACACACACACACACACACACACACACACACACACACACAAGTGATCCATGAAAAGAACTATTCTGTCCCTATCGGTTTACAAATCAAACGGCGCTGAGTCGACTAATAGAGCATCGGCCGGTCAGCGCGGGCACTCGCGCCTGGAGGCGCGAGGGCGCGCTTCCTCGGCCTCAAGCTCTATTGAGCCGGCGCGCCTCCGTCATGGACAAGCGTGTGCGTGTGAACGCGTGTTCAGCGTTCCCCTCATAGATATTATGGTTCCCCTAGCGTAGCTTCCTGGTTGCTATGTGGGGGGGAACAACAAAAGACAGGTCCGAGTCGGCGCATCAAAGCCCCGCCTCTCCGCGTTCTCCTTCTCCTTGGAGGAGGAGGAGAGAAGGAGAGGACGGTTTATTACGCGAGGAGGAGGAGGCTCCTCTTCCTCGCGAGCCTCGCGTAATAAACCCCCGCCTCGCAGCGCCGCGTCCTCCTTCTCCTCCTCGCCAGCCTCGCTAATAAACCCTGTCTCGAAAAGCCCCGCCTCGCCCCGAAGGAGCCCCGTGCCTAAAAACGAGCGCTCTGTCTTCAATCGTACTGGTTCTCCAAACGTACTGTGACATATATATATATTCAACGATTTGCTCACATTTTCACGATTTTTCAAAAATAGCAGATCTACAAGCTCATAGAGCTATGAGCTTGTAGATCTGCTATTTTTGAATAGCCAAATAAATCTAAAAAAGGTCTTAAAGGGTTAATGAAGGCATTTGACCCAGTTGAGTCCCCCTTTCATTGTAAACACCGTATCGACTCTTTGCCCTAGATCAAACTGAATGCCACACTGTTCGTGTGTCATGGCTGATTTTGACCTCAGGTAATTAATGTGTTTAAGGTGTATGAATGAACGGTAATTCCATTTATTATGTGGGCGGCCGTAGCTGAGTGGGTAGAGTGTCCGCCTGGTAATCAGAAGGTCACTGGTTCAAATCCCGCTCCGCCTGTGTCTACAATCTCTACATACTGTAAACACGTACGTATGTGTCAAAGTGTCCCTGAGCAATGCACTTAACCCCTAAGCTCCAGTGGTGGAAGGTATCTAATTTACTTAAGTACTGTACTTAAGTACAATTTTGAGGTATTTGTACTTTACTTGAGTATTTCCAATTTCCAATACTTTTACTTCTACTCCGCTACATCTCAGAGGCAAATATTGTACTTTTACTCCATTACAATTATTTGAAAACCTGTTTAAATTTTTTTTTTGCACTATATACTAACACAAATTCTAATCACGGTTGTTTACGGTTATTTTCAGGTTATTATGGCATTATTAATTGGATACAATTGCCATTAGGGTGAGCTCTACGCTATAATTTGGCAAGCCAAAAATCTTGAGTGTTACAAAGATGACAATGGCCTTACACCGTGCATGTGACTCTTTGCCTTTGGTGACAGTTGTCCTTGAAGCGAGGTGTCTTAAAAGCGTCATGCAGGCCTGGTGTTGGCATCCAATGTTAGCGTTGATTGGATCCCCGCCGCGTCTGTCGTCTAATAAATCAAGCGCACCCTTCCCTCTCCCTCGCCCCATGGTCCTGACTCAAAGTCAACCTCGTGGAATTAAACAGACAATTATCTTAAGGAAGCAATGGGGCTGGGAGTACGGGGCGTACGGCGGGAGTCCATAACAAATGGTCTTCAATTTAATCAAAAGACTTTGGGTCTTCCACGTGAAAGAAAAAAACAAAAACATTTGTTTGTATGACGCACGGGCAACTCCATAAAGGTTAACCCCAATTTTAAACGAGTGGTGGAAAGGACATCTCCCCCCTCTCTCTCTCTCTCTCTCTCTCTTTCTCTCTCTCAGGAGGCTGGTCAAGTGTCTGATGGAGCGATGGGCACAAGGCAGGGTGGGGGCGTGTGGGGGGGGGGGGGAGGGGAGGGGGAACAAGTGTTTTGTGGAGAGTGATTGTGAGAGGACAGTGGTGGCAGAAGATGTCCTCTGCTACGGTGATTAATTCCAGAGGCCCAATGTGATTTATGGCTCCACCGCGGCTGTTTTTGTAGGTCACTTTGCAGCCACATCACTCAAAGCTGTGCAAACAACAAATCTGATATCAGTGTTGGTTAACTGTAAGGGAGGATTCGAGTGCACATTATGCATCGGGCACAAAATGAAAGGGATTTGTTTTGAACTCGGGGATCCGCCTCTCCCTCTGTCAGCGATGAACAAATGTGTGTTTTTTTTAAAACACAGACGGTTGAAGGCGGGCGAGTATAAGGCGCCTGTTTATCTATACGACAGAGCGGGTGAAAAACGATGACGTTGCAGTGCTATAGCAGGTATTAAAGGACCATAGTGTTGGTCTGGCACGTTGTTTATTCCACCACGGCACACTATATACACAGTATACATGACATTAACCACATGATCCCTACTGTACGACAGCGATTCCCAGCCTGTGGGCCCACAGGTGGGCGGTGAGGATATTGCAAGTGGGCAGTGGCACCCAAATAATTGGCAAATCACTAAGATTGTATTGATAATATATCATTAATCAAATAATAGAATGTAAAAACAAATGTCATTCTGTTTTTCCCCGCTTTAAAACCTTGAAAAAATGATTGCATTGTGATCGACTTTGATCATTAAAGTAAACATACTCCCTGATCACTTCAGGGGCGTCAATTGGTTGGCTAAAAAAAAATATATATATATATATATATATATATATATATATATATATATATATATATATATATATATACATATATTTTAATTAAAAAAAACACACAAAAAACATGAATAGTAGCCTAATGCAGGTGTAAGACCATTGTGTTTGTATTGTGTTATAGGTATAATGCATTTTCTATGCATTTCAGGGGTTTTGGGGGGTTTGACCCCAAAAAAACATTTTCCGCCCAGGATAGGTGTACCTTATTCTAATCTCTGGGAGTTGGCAACCCTAACCTTGCCATACCTTAGCTTTTGCTGAACTGATGCCACTGGATCACTTGTGGTCAGATGGTATAAATAAATAAACTAAATAAACTAACTATTCAGCAGTATGAATGACATGCATGTTTGGTTGTATGTCTGATACTATCCGATGTAACTTCAGCACAGTGGGGAGAGAAAGCTGCACCCGGCGCACAAGAATTAGGACCGACTTAATTGACTGAAATTAAAGCCTCCATTAGAGACTCAAATTAAGGGGTTGCTAGGCAACATCAATCCCAAAATCCATTTCTTGCAATTATTCTGCCGAAGTTAATCCCCCTTCTTCATTGTGGCTCCAGGATTATTAATGCAAATTTCAAATGAGAAACACATTCACAATATAGTGAAGTCATCTGCAAGGAATAACTTCATGTGCGGAAAATGCTGTTCCAATTACTTTCCACGATGATGAACGCTAAAAAAACTCATGCGCCCTTTCATCCTGCAGGGGTTTCATCTTGTGTTCAACCGCTGCTGCCATTTATTTTTCTTCATTTCAGAATGTAATGACAGAACTAAAAAAAACAGAGACAGAGAATGTCAGCCGTGAGTTCACATCGATGATGTCTCAACTTTCAAATGCAATCTCGAGAGATGGCTTAAAGCAAACCAGACATGGCAATCATGGATAATTATCAACTCAATTGTCCTTGTTGTTACTTGTCTTAATATGATACTGTAATTGTTTTTTTGTTTTGTAGGCTACTCATGTTGTTTTGTATTGATAGCTATCACCAATTTTAACAACCTGCTCAGGGACTAAGGATGACAATTAGCTCTTAGCTAGTAAGTAAGTAGGTAAGTAAGAAACTAAGTAGTAAGTAAAGAAGTAAAGAAAGAAAGAAGTTAGTTTTCTCTCACACAAGGAGAGAAAGGTGGATGTGGTCACTGTCAGGTGGAAACCTTGACCTTCAGGGAAAACAAATAACCTGTGTTCCAGTGGATCAAATGTAGTTATTATTTAGTTACAAACTCTTGTAAATAATTTGCATTGATTAAATATTTATAAAACCCACAGACTTGACTGCTTTCAACCTGCTGTACAGTCTACTATATTTTTTGGTGAAAACAATAATATTTATTTCAAAAGTAGCGGAAATAGCAGACCGAGACTCAAAGCCTGTCACAATGCTATAGATAGCATCTTGAGATTGTAGATTTATTTATTTCAATTTTTGCATGACCCTGTCACACAATGAGTTATGGGACATTAACACATCGTGTGCCAGAGGTTTATTAAAATAGGGTACGTTCAGTGCCAGCATATCTTCCATCCACTTACGCTGATATGTTTCGTGCTGTAGAAGCCCCGACGCGGACGTGCATGTAAACAAAGCCTGCGTGCGAGAGACGGCGGAGGGTCCCGACTAACTCCTGGAACAATAATATTTCTAACGTGATCCTCCATTGCAGTGATCGCCGTTTTGTGATCAAAGTTTCGTTAGAGCGCCCCACGTGGGAAAAAATATTTAAAAAAAAAAAGCATATCTGCTCAAAAGCGGTCTGGACCGTTTTTGGCACACAATGTGTTAATTTATGAAAAAAAGATGAAATGTGGAGATACAAGGTTTCTGCCCGACAGCGATGATATAGGACCTACAGTAGGAATGGTAGAAAGGGAGACAAAGAGAGCAAGGAATAGACTGAGGACACGGCTTGTGCTATAGAACCTGGTTCAGTCCTGCGGCTGTTTATCACACAGACCAAAAGACCAAGCTACCAAACATCTCAATGAGACTGCCGCTGCACTTAGCCCATGAAGTTAATTCTCAAAACTGAAGTATGCTGAGCTAAACTCTCGCTGTGCCTGAAATCAATAACATGCTCTAAATGGTCATTACCTCTGAGGCCGCCATCCATTCTCCCTCACCGGTTACTTCCACCATAGTGGGCTCGGTTCAAACGCTAAAACGCAGCCTCGCCTCCAGTGCAAACTCTGGCGTTCGGTAGACTAACTCTGGAGACAGACCTTAACACATCCACCGCCAGAGGTTAATCTCATAATGTACTCACCAGTGCCAAGGTGTTTTTGTTGTTTTTTTGTTTTTTTCATGTCGCCATAGATCTTGTTAAAATCCTTAAGATTGAGCCGTGAACGGTCTGTTTACATCCGCGAGATCTCCCTGTATCTCCCAGTGAAGACCGCATGTCAAACGGACTTCCATGACTGTAGTTAGAGCGGATTACGTTAAACAGTGAAATGCGAGGAGAAAAAACTACAGGAAGAGAATTGAGTTTCAGTTTCGTCTGTAGAATGGGAGCGGGCGTGATCGTCGAAACCGGATCCCAAATAATTCTATTTCCTGTCATCAAACCGGAAACGGAAGTGGATCAAAAAAATTCCGAAAGTGCACCCGGACCGCGCATGCGCGAAAAGACCGCAGCCCGTAGGACTACGGGCTCGGCGCTTAACCGTTGGATTTAACGGCCCGTAGAACTACGGGCCCGGCGGTAAAGGTGTTAATGTATAATTCACAGAGGGGGAAATGGAGCAGGATTCTTCGTAAACTTCAAAAAGTATGTCTAGGGAACTCAAAACCCGGCTCATTGAATTCAAGATTTTAAAAAGGATTTACTGGACCCTGTCCAAATTACACCCTTAGCTGCCAGGGAAGGCCTATCATTCAGACTGGTGAATAGGCTAGAAGATATCTAATTTGAAACGGGGGAAAGAAAATATTCATCTAATATTAGAGGGCAGAGTGAGGTATCAATTCTGTATTTATTCTGTTCTTCCGTCCAAAGCGTAGCGACTCATCGTGAGCTTGTAAATCTGCATTATTTTTGCAGAATGTTCTCCCCCAAAATATGGATATGCGAGGGTTCATGATGTTCAGTGTTTGGGCCCCCGCATGAGAGCACATTTATCATTCAGCTCCAGACCGGACCACCGAGCTAATTCTGGACCTCTCTTGTGATCGTCGAGGGTCTTTTCATCAAGCCCACCGACACGTGTTATTTAGTCTGACTACTTTGAAAAGCGTGGCATGGGACTACGAAGGCTTTGTTCTCAAATGAGCTCAGAAACAAGTCGGCGTTCCGTTTGAGAAGCCTGACATGGGGAGGGAGATAGGATTATCATCAATTAACAACTGGAATCCCAGCGTCCCTATTGTGGAACGAATATTCTGCGGAAATAGCCGATCTACAAGCTCAAAGCGCATCGCGATCAGCTATTTTCAACACTGAGATTAGTGTAGATGGGGGGAAAAAGGAGTGGACCATGTTTAGAAACCATGGGGGAGTCCTGGTCAACAAAGAATACTGTAGGGTTTAAGTGTTTAAATGTTGTTTTTGCACAAAAGCAGGGGCTGCACATCCCTCTCAAAGAAAGCTCATTTCAAAAGGAAATAATATGGATACTTGTCATAATTATTGGGCAAGTGTGTTTGCATGTGTAAGAGACGGAGTCGACATTCACTACTTCACTCTTTCCCTGAATAATAATTCCCGTAATCCTCTGTTTGTTGTCATAGAGACATGTCACTCTGGCCTGTGAAACAGCTGTTGGATTCATTTCTGTTCCAATTCCAACTCACCCACCCACCCACCCCCACACACACACACACACACACACACACACACACACACACACACACACACACACACACACACACACACACACACACACACACACACACACACACACACACACACACACACACACACACACACGGTTAATGAGGTGGAAATAGAAGTAAACATTCATTACCATGGCATACTTGAGGGAGAGGAGAAAAAAAGCAATTTCAGGAAAACCAATGTACGAATGTCTTTTTCAATATAAACCCCATGCTTTTGTGCTTGACAAAACTGAATTACAAGTTTTTGGGGGGGCTCACAAAACCAGATTACAATCTTCCTAGACCACCTGAGTCCCACCAGGGTTTTCAAAGAAAGTTGTGCAACTAAACAACCACCACTTTACTGTCTGGAAATTAGAAGCTTATGACAACCAATCCATAACCACTTAAGCTCCTACACTTCATTGAATGAGAAAGAAAAAACAAACAAGAAAGAAAAGTAGTAGATCTATTAGCTCGCTTGTGAGCTTGCAGATATGCTATTTTAGAAATGTGCTATTTTTATAAAATAAAAAAGATCCACATGAGTTGATTTAATTCATTTTTTTTAGAATCTCTTTTTGTCATGCCCGGAATAGGGACACAGCAGGTTGAAAGTGGTTAATTTGTCACTGTCACGTTACCACAATTCATAAGATGTACGTTTAAGGAATCTAATTATAATAGAATATTCAACTCACAACGCAACAAACTCATTACAAGCCAATATGCTTTCATTCTTGTGTGTGTGTGTGTGTGTGTGCACTTATAGGCTATGAGTATAGGCTTGTGTGTGCCCACACTATTATATTCTATTAATTCAGCTTTATAGACCGTCACCATAATAACGCTCGTGCAACAGATAGAAGGAGAGAGACCTTTGTTAATCCCACGGAGGACATTCAGTTTCAGCTTCACGCAGATGGCGGCTGCTCAGATGGTCATGATGAGCGCTCCAGTACATGGGAGCTGTTCAGTGGTGGAAAAAGTACTCCAATTATTTACTTGAGTAAAAGTACCAATACTGCAATATAGAAATACTCTGTTACAAGTAAAAGTCTAGAATTCAAAATGTTACTTGAGTAAAAGTACAAAAGTATTGGCATCAAAATGTACTTGAACTGTACCAAAATGAAAATGTTTTTGAAAAAAGCAGATCTACAAGCTCACAACGCGTCGCGATGTGACGCATTGTAAACTTGTAGATCGGCTATTTTCAAATAGCCTACTGTAGGTATTAAGTAGGGCTTAAGTGGTTAACATATGTTTCATAATATCATAATGTATATCTGAAAATGAACAAGTAACTAAGGTTTCCAAAGTTGGGCTGTGGCACATGTCAGCTTACGGCGAATCCTTGTCACTGTTGCAGGGTGAGAAGATAGATGATTGAAGTTACTATCACAGGGATAAGATTGAAGTTACTGTACCTGGGCTATAGGATTGAAGTTAACTCTCACAGGGAGGCCGGGGAATGAAGTCACTATCGTAGGAGGAGGATTTAAGTCACAAATGTGACATTTTGAGTCACATTTTGAGATTGAACATTTCTGTCAAAAATCCGTGACATGAGGATGTATATCAGATGCATCAATATCTGTTGAAATCAATGCTGCTTCAGTTATGAGACGTATTGTAGACTGCACTTGTGTGTTTTGGATTTGGAGTTTATCAGTGCAACATGCAACTAAGTGAATTTGTATTAAGACGACAGACATTAGCACTGACCTAATGTACCACGGACACTTCCACGACAGATGTTTCATCCACAAGCAATGTAGACCTGTGTTAAACACATGATTATTTAGTTTATCCTTGCTGAAAAGTCATTGTGTTTACTGCTACTGACAGCCGACACGGTGCCCTCCAGCTGTTTAGAAATATGTCATAATGACGGCGTCGGCACTAACTAAAAGCAGCGCTTTGTAAAATACAATAAAAACAAACAAACTCATGGGCATCTTTCTTCCTTTGTTTCCCAAAAGTTGGCCTTCTAGGTATAAGTTATACTGTGTCGACACTTTAGTAGTGTATCTCTTTCTAGCTGGTCCTCCTCCAAGTATCTTTAGGACATTATTTGTCAAGTCTCTTTAAGACATTATTTGTCAAGTTGGTGGCTTTCTTGGAACGGCGTTTGGTCACAGTCCGTCTCATGCCCAGTCAGCTGGCCACCTTCCCTCCTGCTGACAAAAATCTCTCCCGCTAACCTCGGTCTACGAAAAATAATTATGTTTTATGTGACAGGGTCGCCAGCTCCGTGGGCCAACCTTTGTCATTTCTGGTTCAGGGAACTTTTACATTTTGGGTCTGTTATTTCTGCCACCTAAGTAGTTTGTCCCCCCAGGTGGCCCGGTTGGATTAGAGTTACTCTCCACAGGCGGGCTAGACAGGTTCAAAGTGTATAAAGGCGACGCGTCGCTCTGAATGTTCAGCTGTTATACAGCTCGGCTGAAAGGCGTCGCTCACCTTCTCAACCCCCCGACAGGGCGAAAAAATACCAGATAGCCGACGATTAGGGTTGACAGCTGTCCAACGTAATTCTCGCAGGTTATTAACCCTTTAAGACCGGGAAAGAATGGAAAGTCATTTTTAGATTTATTTGGCTATTCAAAAATAGCAAATCTACAAGCTCATAGCACGGCACCGAGTGCCGCGCTATGAGCTTGTAGATCTGCTATTTTCAAAAAAACATGAACAGTTGTGCAAATCATTGAATATATATTCTTTCTGAAGCGAACATTTTTAAGTCAAATCTTTGCTTCTGGGGGTCCCTGGAACAAAAATATTTTGAGATGGGGGGCCGCGGCCAAATACATATCATTTTGGGGGTCCTTGACAGGAAAAAAGTTTGAGAACCACTGACATAGAAACACATGTTTTTTTTTTTAAGAAAACTGTTTCAGAAGCCATTTGTAGTTACAAATGTTCGCTTTAAATATATATATATATTCAAAGACTTGCACACATTTTCATGATTAAAAAAAAAGAGAGCAGATCTACAAGCTCATTGCGTGCCGCGCAATGAGCTTGTATATCTGCAATTTTTTGAATAGAACAAATAAATCTAAAAATGACACAGATGCGTTCCCGGTCTTAATGGGTTAAAGGTGCTGGTATATGCGCATAATCTTTTACTTACTTTACAGTTTTGGGAGTGACACATACACAGACATACTCTTTCATTGAGTAGAGTGCATTGGGCTGGGCACTCTGCCATGGAAAAAGTCTGGACTGAGTATCCCAAAAGCATATTTTTGCACCGAGAACAGATTTGCTCGATGATTCAGACAGCAGTACATGGATTTTCTTAATGCAACAACACCTGGGCAACATGACCATTTGAAATGGGTTTTTGGTTTTTCTGCTGAAGGGACTGGGAAACTCGAATAGAGGAGCAAAAGAAAACAAAATAAACTGATGGAATTTTTTTTTCACGTTTTCTTACAGTATGCAGATGTTGTCAGTCCACATGCTATTACATGCCAATAAAACCTTTTTCATTGAAGCATTGCATGTACAGTACAATAACGCCAATGCAATTCTGGACTGAAAAAAATAAGCCCCTCTCCTTTCTACCTTTGAGAAGTCAATATGACCAATGGACATGTGTTAACCCATTAAGACCTGAGGCCGATTCCACAAAATGTCTTCTAATCCTAACAGTTTTTCTTTTTAAACTTATGTTACTATGTCAGTGGTTCTCAAACTTTTTCACGTCAAGGACCCCCAAAATGATATGTATTTGGCCGCGGACCCCCATCTCAAATTATTTTGTTCCAGGGACCCCCCCCCAGAGGCAAAGATTTGAGTTACAAATGTTCGCATTAAAAACATATTATTCAAAGATTTGCACACATTTTCACGATTTCTCAAAAATAGCAGATCTACAAGTTCACAGCGCGGCCCTCGGTGCCGCACTACGAACTTGTATTATCTGCTATTTTTGAATAGCCAAAGTGTAAAATAATGCTTTTTTTAGCTCAAATCTAAAAATGACACAGATGCTTCTCCCGGGTCTTAATGGGTTAATAAAATCATATGATGTACAATAGATGACTGGTGGGAGGTCAAATTGGACAAACATTTGAACTGGCACAAAAACAAACAACCCGTCTCAGGTCATTAGTCTCCCTCAAAGAGACCGATTTCAGACCTTGACTGCGTGATAAAATCACACACCAGGGATCAAATACCTCCAATAAACATCCCTCTGATTTGCCCCCAATCAATCCCTGTGTAGAAAGTCTCCTAGCCCGTTGTCACGGCAATTCATCGGAAGCAGCTAATCAAGATCTATCTGGGGGGAAACCCAACATCAGACCAGACCATCTCTCGTCTGATTGGTGGCGGGCAAATAACAACTGGCAGTTGGGGAAATCAATAGATTCCAATTAAGCGACCTTCAATCCCAAAGGGATGGGCAAAATGGCATGTCCCATTCCCATCATGCATTGTTTTCAATCAATCTGATGAAACATGTCAGGGCTTTTTGACGTAATTTTTTAACAATGTATGTGATGTTTTCAAGGTAAATATGCTGTCGAGTAAAAAGAAATGAAAACAACCTTTAACAGACATTGTGCAATAACCGGGCTAAACTATGAGCTTTGCAAAACAGTGGATGCTGAGGAGATGCAATCTGTCTCCATGGTCGGGACTCAATTGGATTCGACAGTATTGCTATTCAGTCACCACCACCACCCTCATCTCCCGCAAACCCTCCCCTCCCCTCCCCCTCCCTCCACCACTGCCACCAGCACCGCCTTCAAAGGAAATTGCAGGCTGCTCTCCTCTCCCCGATCCCTGAAGCCCCATGTACAGTCAATTGCGTTATTGGGTTAGCATCCATAATGGCCCCAGTAGGGCAATAGAAATTAGTTGAGCACTTACACACCGAGGTGGGCTAAGACTGGGATTGGTAAATGATTACGGCATTAGGTTACCCGCACTGCCCTCCCCCCCCCCCCCCCTCGTCCGTTGGAATTCACCCATAAAACATGGGGGGAAAAATGCAATCCAATGAAAGCTGCCTTTCGTTTCGTGAGTACTGCTCAGCCCGACGACTGAATTAACTGCATGTGGGCCCTACATGTCAATACATGACCTACGGCCCTATGGAAGGTCTGTGTAGTTCTCTGCTGCAGTTAAGTGGATTATATATATACAGTAAACGCACGCACGCACGCACACACACACACACACACACACACACACACACACACACACACACACACACACACACACACACACACACACACACACACACACACACACACACACACACACACACACACACACACACACACACACACACACACACACACACACACACGTAATTGTGTTGGGCAGTTCCTATTCTCCTCCATCAGGAATACATTAAAGACATGGCAACATAAGTGTAGATCTACTCTGGTGACCACATACTTGTAGTAGAGGGAAATACTGAACTCTATAGCATTCTAGAAATACCCTAATAGACAAAATAGGCAAATATTTGGGAGATAGCCGTTCTACTAGCTCACAGCGCATCACGTTGCATACTAGTGAGGTTGTGCATATATGCTATTTTCGCAATATGTACACAGGGAAGTGTATAGGGTTTAAGTGGTTAATATCGGCAACAGAATGCTGCTGGCTCGACTGAATTGAAATGTAAATAAATGGCAGTAAATCATCACGCGGGGCAAAGCCCTGTCATGCAAATGTTTGTTCGCATTCTGTCTCTTTTTCCATGCCTGTGGTGAAATAATGATTACTCTCGTCTCCGCCTAATTCCCTGTTTCCAGCATACCGTACGTGACAGCTGAATGTCGGCGAGAATGCAAAGCAGTTTAACCCATTCAGACCGGGAAAGAATTCATTGTCAATGTCATTTTAAGATTTCTTTGGGCTATTCAAAAATAGCAGATCTACAAGCTCATAGCGCGGCACAGAGTGCCGCGCTATGAGCTTGTAGATCTGCTATTTTAAATCTTTGAATATGTATATATTTTTTAAGCGAGCACAAACTCAAATCTTTGCTTCTGGGGGGTCCTTGGAACAACACATTTTGAGATGGGGGTCCGTGGCCAAATACATATAATTTTGGCGGTCGTTGACATGAAAACGTTTGAGAGACACTGATTATCGCAAATTCAGTTTTTTCAAAAGAACTGTTAGGATTTCGAAGACATTATTAGAATCCCCAGAAGCAAAGATTTGAGTTATAAATGTTCGCTTTAAAAATATATATATATATTCAAAGATTTGCACACATTTTCACGATTAAAAAAAAAAGTAGATCTGCTATGAATAGCTAAATAAATTTAAAACAACACAGATGCGTCCCCGGTCTTAAAGGGTTAACGCCCTGTTCATTTTTATCAGGGATACACAAACAGCAGTGTCGGACCGCGTGCCGGTGCCAGAGGACATTTTGACGATTCCTAAAGGCCGCATCCATCTTGAAGACAAACTATTGAACTTGGACGCTGGCCCAGCACCCAAGTTCAATAGCGCTGCTGGGGGAAATCAGCAAACACATTCCTTTCTGTCGAGCAAAACCATTTTGGACGGGCAAGGTACATTGTTTGTATTCACGGCGATCAATTTTTTTGATGAGAGCCCGAGATGGGTTTTGGATGAAGACAAAGGCTTCAAAGAACTCTAAAAAATATTGAGAGTGTTTATTAACCCATTGATACCTGGAACGCTTCTGTGTCACTTTAGATGTCTTTGGCTATTCAAAAATAGCAGATCTACAAGCTCATAGCGCGGCACCGAGTGCCGCGCTACGAGCTTGTAGATCTGCTATTTTTGAAAAATCGTGAAGATTATTTTTTTATATTTTTTTCCGATTTGTTTTTTAGGATTTACAGACGCGGCCTCAGGTCTTAATGGGTTAATGTGTGGTCTCCGTAATATCTCTAACACCCATTTCTCTCCACTTTATGAAAGGAGAACACACTGAGTCACACATAATGGAACACCTCGCTTCCGCAGAATGATAATGGGACACACATCCACAGAATGAATGTCAGTACTTGATCATTACGGAATGTGATATTCGTTGCAGGTTAATTACTTCATGTGACTAATAAAATATGACTAGAATGCACGACACCTGCTTAACCTATCCTTCAAGGCAGTCTGAGTGGGATAATTGGGCTAATAGCAGTTATTCATTTAAATTGCTTGCTAATCTTTCAAATCTATGTTGGTGCCATTAACTTTCACACACTCAGGTTGCACATGTATTATAGTGACGAGTCGGGGCAAAAGCAACCGTTGCGTCAACCATTTGACGTGACGTCACTCCCCTGTCGCCTAATTTGTCAACGTTCCCGATGCGAGTCACAAACTGTACCAATAGGCTTGGAATCGTAAATCATCTGTCCTCGTCAACATGCGATGTGACAGGAGAGCCCCGTCACGTCAACATGAGACACAGGGGAGTCCCATCACGCCAAACGGGGGCCACATGGACAGATTTGGACCCAACTTGTCACCCGTATAACACACCAGGTGTGAGAATGTGTTGATTTATCATATGAAAGTAAGACTACTGATTTATTTGCATTTTTGATGGGAAAACATGGCATAAACTAAAGAACGTATAGCTTTTGAAGGGCCACAAACATGTACATGCTTTTGATGCACATTATGTTGATTCTGTCTGTTTTGGCCTTTCTCTGTGTTCCTACAATACCCACGATGCATATTGGGGGCAAGCTGCCATTATATAAACCAGAATCATGTTTTCTGAAGGCACGATCACTATTATGCCATAAACACAATGAACAAGGACACATATTTCACATTCACAGTTTACTCCGGCGGAGTAAATTTTCAGCACGACTTCAGTGGCATTCCAGAGACAGGAAACTACTCGTTATGGCTGCAAATTGATCATGGTTCTTTCAACAAATGCATTGTCGCTGTCGAGTGGAAATCTTCCAAAACCAAAACCCTTACTTTTCATGAAAATGTATTCCAATGGATCTAATGTTGTTATTATTTAGTCACAAGCTCTTTTTTGCACAAGACTGTCATATGAGATATGACTAAGTATGAAATATGTATACAAATATGGAGATATAGGTTTCGACAGTGCCAATATAAAGGTAATGTTGAAGCCAACTGAAAACTGTTATAAAGTCCCTTCATGTAACCTTCCAAATAGAACATCAGTATCTATTGCACACTCTCCCATTATAATTATGTAGAAGTCTTGAATATTGGATTCTTTACTTCCTGGCACTAGACATCTGCACTGGGTCTGAATGAGTTAACATAGAGTACTGTATGCACAGAGCCTGCCAACCGGCCCTCAGCAGTATCTGGATAATAATGTATGTATATAGTCTATCAACAAAAAACATAATCATATTGTAAGTCTCTCAAGTTACCTTGAACAGAGCTTAGCATCATCTTCTTCGCCAGTTTCTGCAGGCTCCTCCTCCTCATCCTCTTCCTCCTCACGCTCTTCGGCGTCTACGTCAGACCATGGTTCTGTAGTGCACAGTGCTGGAAAAAGTAATACAATGTTTTACATACTGTAAGTAAAAGTAGCAATACCACAATATACTCTGTAACAAGTAAAAGGCCTGCGTTCAAAATGTTACTTTAGTAAAAGAACAAAAGTATTGGCATCAAAATATTCTTAATGTACCAAAAGTAAACTAAAGCACTAAAATGTTTGAAAATAGCAGATCTACTAGCTCACAATGTGTCACATTGCGACACGTTGAGAACTTGTAGGTCGGCTATTTTCAAACAGCCTAGTTTCAGTATAAAATAGGGCTAAAGTGGTTAATGCATGTTTTATTATATAATAATTTATATCTGCAAAATAACTAGTAACTAAAGTTTTCAAATAATTGGAGTGGAGTAAAAGTACAATATTTGCCTCTGAGATGTAGTGGAGTAGAGGTAAAAGTATTGAAAATGGGATATACTCCAGTAAAGTAAAAAATACCTCAACATTTTATTTAAGTACAGTAGTTGATTCAATGCACTTACTGTAGTTACTTTATACCACTGGTAATGCACATCCTAGTGTGTGCCAATGTCAAGCAGGAGTCAGTAATCCTAGATGAAAAGAACAGACAGTACAGGTCTTGAGTTCTCATGTTGGGGGTCAGGCTGCCCTCCAGGCCATAATAAGGTCATTATCAAAAGCAATGGAAAAATGACTCATACTGGCATAATGCTTCATGGAGTTGGCGGAGGTACAGTATGCACTCTGAGTGCATTATTTCTTCATGCTCTTGCACGACTCTGATAAGGTACTTCATTACAGTGACCCGTGTGTCAGTTGTATCTTTTGTCACAGTGTTTTATGTGTGTGTGAGTATACTATATGGTATATGTGTGCATGTGTGCATATATGTATGTACTGTATGCACATTGCACTTGTGTTTACTTACTGTTACTCATTATGTGCTATTGTGTGCATAGTGTACATGAAATTTGCACTCCTTAGTTTTAATTATTGTTGCTTTTAATCTTGTTCTGTATGATGTGCAGCGATTTGGGACAATATTTGTGATATTGGGCCATAATAAAAATGTACTTGACTTGATAACCTGTCCATCTACGTATGGAGTCGCCTCTTCGAGTTAGAAGTGTTCAGATTGACTGTGTACAGTATCTCTAACGTAGAAGTGATCGGATTGACAGTGCCTTCAGAGAGAGAGAGTGTGTGTGTCTGCGTGTGAGTGTGTGTGTGTGCATGCGTGTGCATGTGTGTTCGATGTTCAGTACTTTTACTTCTACTACACTACAACTCAGACTTATTCTTGTAACAGAGTATCTCTGCATTGCAGTATTGATACTTTTACTCAAAGTAAAACATTTGGGTAGGCCTACCTCTTCCACCTTTGGCAAATACGGCCTACACAGTCTTCAAATGTCATCGAGAGGCACATAGTCACTAACAACAGCACTATTTCTCAGCATGTTTTGTTCCATCCCTGATGATGTGATGAGAACGTGGATGATTGTATGAAACCTAATACACACACACTATTATATATTAGGGATAACGTACAGCATTATCCCAAATAACTACTGTACTTGTCTGGAATGAAAGGAGCAATTAGAAATGGATCCGTTTGCCCTCTATATGATGGGTGCAAACTTGTTTTGAAATCAGTGGTTTGAACCGTGAAGAAAACTGGATCAATTCTAGCTTATCATTTTGCATATTAAAGATTTGAACTGCTACCCATGCATTTAATACAAACTAAATAACCCATGTGATTAATACAAATGAATAACCCATGCATTTAATAAAAAATCCTAAGCCTGAGCAGGAAACAAGCAGGGGCAGTACTGACACAATCCCCACGGTGACCCTTATGGCCTGCATGTTTTATGTATATATATGCACTCAACACAGGTAAAGCTAGCTGAGTCAGCGTCTCAGTCAGTATATACATGTGTATTTGTCTTTTTGTGTGTGTGTGTGTGTGTGTGTGTGTGTGTGTGTGTGTGTGTGTGTGTGTGTGTGTGTGTGTGTGTGTGTGTGTGTGTGTGCACACTCGCAGTCATGTTTATGTATTGTGACTTGATCAAATGCACAATGAGTCATTCAGCTCTTTGTGGTAAATATAGCAGCTTCATTTGCATGCCGTCAGGACACGACCTGAGTACTGCCATCTAACAGTACAGTGACTAGGCTCAATTCAATTGTTTGTTTTAGTTTCAATCAACAGTCAAAAGAAAGGTTCTCGAAATATAACAATTCATTTAAAACATCCTCAGTCGCAAGGAATGTACTGGGGAAAATATAAATAAATCATAATTCATAAATATACTAGAAAAGTGTGCTCCTCGGAGCACAGGTCTCCGCCAGGCCGAGTTGCCTATCGAGGGCCCCTAAACTGTGATGATAGTCACTTGGAATGGGATCTGACAAATCTAACTCATACATCTTGATCACATGATGATAATGTCTACCGATTTGTGTGAGTTTTGGACAAAGTCTGTAGGAGCAGTGCCAAAAATGTGTGTTTTGAAGAAAATCTGGCACAGACAGGGCCTATAAGTTGCATCACGATCCAAGGGAAAAATATGTTGATTGTACGACCTACGTTTCAAGAACTATAGGCC